>NW_015971541.1:939038-1315087 GCF_000182565.1 Spizellomyces punctatus DAOM BR117 | reverse complement strand
TCACCGACAGTGGGCACATTAATGACCGATAGTGATCAGTAAAAAGGAAATAGATATAGCTGAGAAGTAGCTGATGAGACCGTCCCTACCACACTATATGATCACTGTTAAAGCCAGTATTAGTTTAGTCAATATCGTCCACTTGTTAATTGTAGCCTTTCTTCCGAAGACATCCTCCCGTTCGTCTCCTTGGGGCCAAACTAGTGCTATTTCCCTAAATAGCAGTGCATCTGACCACATTGAGCGCGGAATAATTTGCTCCGGAGCAAGCTACTAGCTAGCATTAAAAGCAGGGTACAACGTCATTCAATGCATATTGACGGAGGGTAGATGCACAGATGCACGAACGTGCTTGCAAACGAGGCAAGGTTAATGGTAACCTCATCGACTTGCGGCAGTTCCGCTTACTGAACCAGAACAACTGTCCTCGTTCTCAATGATATTTGTTAGTTTTATGGACCTGAAGTAGTGCATGCATTACTGCTGGCACAGCCAGAACCACTCATTATCTTGCATTGAGCTGGCTAATAGATATGGGTAAACCAGTACATAGTATACACTTTTAAAAATCTTACATACAAACGTTACTGAACAAACTTTTGGGTGTATACAATGTCATCTGAAGACTTTTCTCCAACCCATGGCACCGTAAGATGATGTTGCAACAATTAACTTTGTCATGCATTGTCGTATGCATCGAAGGTGGTCAGTGCCACGGCGAATGCGTCGAGAGGAGTCATGGGGTATCGCACATCCAGCGTAAAATAGTCCGGGCCACATCGTCCAAATTGCATTATGACAAAGTTTTCTAAAGCAGAATACATATGTTGATGACCAGTAGATGCGTTGAACAACTACAATAGCTCATACCATTCTCCGTCCCGACTAGTTGGAAGTTTTTGATGGAAGGCTGCGTCACCCGTCCGCCAAAATTCAAACAATGTGACTGAGTAACTTCGTTCCACCGTGGAGGCTTGTTTCGCAGAAAGAGTAGTTTGTTGGTGTTTTGGGTTTTGACATCTGCCATTATATCCTTTGAGTAATGTTCCTAATTGGCAAGTATGAGTTCATCCGAGTGATATGATGACAGCTCAGACTGGAAAGAGTTACCGATAGCTCTTCAATGTGGGTTGCGGGAATAGCCACGGACATTTCTCTGGGAAGAACAGTTTTACTCTAATCAAAGGTGGAGAATGAGCTACCTCAGAAGGATACATACATGTATGGTATGCGAGACTACTTACATAACTGACGCAAGCGAGCTCTCGCAACCCTTTATTGGATGCGCGAGGATTGTAGGATCGTGCATCCAAGAGGATGAAGTTTGTCCGTTGGAAGTTTGCCCTATTCAATACTAGGTTAAATCACTACCAGAAGTCTCAGACCCAATCGAGGCTAATTACTTCAACTTCGCAACATAGTGCTTTGAATCTTTACTCATATCAACCTGACTTGTGGATATAACGTAATTGACACTCTTCGACTTCTTTCTTTTACGTGCGGCGAGGAGGAAGGTGTCATCAACCTGATTATATAGGAAAAACGTTGGATGTGCCTTGTCGAGAATATTTTTCTTGCGATAAAGTTTGCAGCGGAGGATATATTCTGGCGGGATACGGCTGAAAAGGCACAGAGAAAGGTTAAATGGTTACATGTCAAGCCCAAATAAATGATGACAGACGTACTAAAAGATCTGCGCGTTGGTCAGGCTTGGGTTCATTGCCGAACCAATCGCATCGGCTCCAACACACATCGTTTGTGGGTTCATGGGGGATGTGGCCAAAGGTGCCACTATATCTCCAGCATTTTCCTCTTCCTCCTCATCCGCTCCGTCGTCTACATCCTGTTGCTGGGCTCGATGTTGTGGAGAGGCTACAAACGCGAGCGATTGTCGTTTAGGTGGTTTGGGCGCATCTGATCGGCGGCTGGTTGGTGATGACGCCGATATACGGTGATCGATGGCGTGTATAGGTGTATCTAGGATGGTATCGTCCTCCAAGTCAATATCAGTCGGATCGTAAGGTTTGGCGAGTTCTCGGAGTTGAGCAGCAGTCAAAGGCTGTGAGGGCGGATTAGCTTGGATGGAGGGTGACGCCGATGACTTGCTGGCATTCGCGGAGGAGGGGGACTGTTGAACTGTAATGGAGGTTACAATGGGTGCACGTGCACGATCCGTCTTCATAGGCGACGTAGTGTTGGGTGAGTTGGGACGTTGCTGCATGGCTTTGAGGGCTTCGGCAGCGGTAACGGCTCCCGCAGGTACCTGCGTGGAGGTAATTTTCTCAATTTCCTTTCGTCGATTCATAAAATCCAGAAATTCAGACGCCTCTGTGGATCCAAAGTTATCCTGCAGGCTGCCTGCATTGGCGGTATTGCTACCGATGCCGCCAGCGCTCGTCACTGGTCTTGATCCCTCGCTGAAAGTCGAACGTCGCTCTCCAGATGCGGTTCCAGGCCGCGATGTTGGCCGTTTCTCAGCCGCAGAGAGCGTTGCAGTGGAAATGGGTCCTACTGAGACTGTATTTCTTCTCAATTTGAAATTTTCTGGCAGAGCTGCTGTTGCCCCCCACGGTCTGGCTTCGGCTGCTATGGCCGTCGATGGGTTCAAGCTCGTGTCCAGGTGCTCTTCTGAAACCAAAGTAGAGGTGGCGATGGCCGTAACGGCTTCTTTGTCCAAAAAGTTTGCTTTCAAAGTGGTGGACCCTCTCGGAGATTGTTGTTCTGCTGCAGCTTCAGAATCATCTCCACCGTCCGATGTCACGTCTCTGGTAAAGGGATCGTCGGTTGGTTCCCCTCTGCTTTTCGGCTTAGTAAGAGCTCGTGCCCCAGCGGCCTTCCGTACCGCATTCCGGGGCACCTTCTTTGCAACTGGAGGCGGTTTTGGCATTGCAACGGTTGGCAATGGAATAACATCTTCCTCATTGGCGGTACCCTCTGTTGCCTCATCATCACGAGTGGCCGGCCGACGTTGTTTACTTGATTTAGATCGGGGTATCGATTTCTCAGTCTTCTCATCCGGCGCAGGTGAGCTCTCGAGTGAAGACTTTAGCTTGATATACGCCTTGTATCGTCGCGCTAGTAGAATTTGGATTTTTAGTCAACCGTCACAGCTGTTCGAGGGGAGTTCGTTCCCAACCTATGTCCTTGTTCGCCGTTATATCGGCCTTCTCCGGTTTTCTCCCTTCCTTGCTTGCAAATGCATGCTCCCAATCTTTGAGCTCCTTTTTGAGCTGACGCACTTGACTTTCCAACGTGTCAGGGTCGGGTTCCGCAGAGGAAGTGCTCAAACGGATAGGGGCTAGTGCGATCGTAAGCAACCAAACGCAGACGAGGCAGGTAAGAACAAGGCGAAGGAATACGTACCAACGTCAACAGGCATTTTGAATGAGAGTATCGGTATGTGATATTTATGTCAATCGTAGGGTTCGTTCCAGTATGCGCTTCCGCAGCAACACTGATTAAATGCACCACAATAAAGACCCAGGTTAATAACTATAGTAAAAATGCGGGAATTTAAGCACTGCAACTGGCTATTCACCTTCAGTTTAACCGTGGAAGGGACGTCCGGCAGAAATCAACAGTATTCCAAAGGTCGGTTTGCTCCTTGACAGATCAGCTCGTTGATCAGTGGAGCTGAAGTTTGTGATTACTCATCACTTACATAATCCACAGACTGACATCGAACTAGGAATTGATAATTTGCTCTCAAATGGTTTTCTGTAAGGAACATCTTAGCCCTTTCATGGCCTTCTTCAAATTTCATGAATTGGATATTGCATTGAATTCTTTTGCTACAGAATAGCGGGAGCCCATCCAGGGATGTGGTGTGCCCAGTACTTGACTATATTGACCAACCAAATAGCCTGTTTGAAACGTTCAGCTAAACTGTCTTTTGGCGGGGGTGGGTTACAGAGGAGTATTACAATTGACATACTGGACAAGGATGATCAAGGATGATGCGTGTATTAGCAAATTGTAACGCTGCAGCAAATATTACATATGATTTAAAACTTATTTCTTTCCCTTATCGGCGCCTACACCTTCGTACGTGTAGAAGCCCTTTCCGCTCTTCCTACCAAGATGTCCCTCCTTCACAAGCTTTTCCAAAAGGGGAGAAGGTGCAACAAGCTTGTCGCCAACCAATCCCTTACCGGATTTGTACCAACCATCGGTGATAAACTTGATTGTGTCGAGGCCGACATACTGGGGAAAACGTTAGATACCTTTCATACCACGATACAACACTGCAGGGTCACACTTACGTCCATCAACTCGAAGGGACCCATCGCTGCATAGGATATTTGTTAGCTAGAGGCACCGACAGTACCAGCCCACACAAAACTTACGGTATCCTGCTCCAAGCTTCATTCCAGTGTCAACGTCTTGCATGGAAGCATCACCGCGCTCCACGAGACGCAAAGATTCCATCATGTACGGCACCAATAAACGGTTCACAATAAATCTAGAGGGGTTGTTTTTCATGAACACCCGGAATTGCAAAACTCATGATGTGCTCTTGTTTCTTACCCGGGAGTGTCTTTGCACGCAACTGGTACTTTACCCATCTTTTTGGTCACATCACTAAGAGTGTTGAATACTTCGTCAGAAGTCTCCGGAATGCGAATGATCTCCACAAGCTTCATTTGTGGCACCGGGTTGAAGAAGTGCAATCCTGCAAATTTGTCTTTCCTGTTCGTCGCGGCAGCAATGTCAGCAATAGGAAGAGATGAGGTGTTGCTGGCAAAGATAGCGTCTTTTGGGGCAGCCTCGTCGAGGGCCTTGAAGAGAGCCTGTTTCGTTTTGATGTTCTCAACAATGGCTTCAACGACCAAATCGGACTCGGATGCAGCCTTGTTAGAATCAGTCGACAGGCTGATACGGGACATTACTTCATCAATAAACTTCTTTGAAGCAGCTGCATCATCGCCGTGCTTCTTTTTGGCGACTCGCTTCAGCGAAGATGTGATGATTTTTTCACCCTTCGCAAGAAACTCCTCTTTCAGATCCACCATGTTCACGTGGTATCCGGACTGGGCAGCCACCTGCACAATACCTGTCAAGCGGTTAGACAATAGAGTACTCCAAATGTGTGTAATAGACAAGGATGTGGACCCACCAGCGCCCATCAAGCCCGACCCGATAACGGTGATCTTCTTCACATTGGCCGAGGTGGCGTAGCTAGCCGCGAGGATTCTTGTCGGATTGGCAGTGCGGAGAGAGGCCTTCGCGGCGATGTAAGCGGTGCTAGAGAGCATTGAGGCCATGGTGTTTGGGGAGGATTTGGAGGGTGGAACGGTAGAGGACAATCGGAGAGGATCGGCAGACTAGTCACTGCTTGTTGCTATAGCAACAATACAAGATGTTGCTGATAGTCAGGCAGGTTTCGTAATTTTCGATTGGCAGAAAGTCATGACCACGGAAAACAAGTCCCAGTCGAAGCGGAAAAATGGAGTTGCCTGTTCAAGCTCGATGGGAAAACAGAAACGGAAGCGTATTGGGGAGCAAGGAGGACGGGCAGCAAAGTCAACTCCTTCCCGACAGACCTTGACCGTAAATGCCACGGAGTCAGAAGCATTCCCAAAAATTAGTCTTAGCCCCGAAGACAATTCAAATGTCCTTGAATCGAAATCCCATGTAGCTGTGGACTGCAAGAGGAGCACTTCTGACAAGTCAAAAGAGGCAAAGAAAGTCAAGAGATCGACGAGAGCGGCTGACTATCACAAACCACCGGTGGAGCGCTCAGAGGCTTATGCCGCCAGTCTCCGCACCCGAAAAGGTGCACCTGATCCAGAAGAGGACGACCGTCCTCCATCTAACACATTTACGTACAAGAAAAACTACCAGCTTCACGCAACATTTGCAGACACCTACGCTCAAGGACCGTTCACTACCGGAGAACGTGAGAGAATCCAGCACGCCATCGACCTATACTTAGAGGAGCATGCCATACCTAAGGAAGACCTTCCTTTGCTGATTACCCGGCGCACCAAATTGACCGATACGGAGGGGGCACCGATAGAAAATCCATACGCAAATAAGCGGTATACCAAATGGATGCTTCAAGTACACAGAGCTGCACGAATTAACCGCACCCTTTCACAATTGATGGTTTACTTGAAGAGGACGTATAATGCAACATGGGACTGTCAGCCTAGAAAGGTCAAGATGGAGTGGACTGAAGAAGCAGATGACAGGCTAAGGGCCCTAGTGCTAAGAGGGATGAAATGGGCAGACATTGATCGAGAGATGGGCCTACGTGATAATGCTAGTAGGTTGCGCTGGCGGCGGATTATGTTTTGGGAGAAATGCCCGAAAGATATTCGAGAGAGAACCTGGACGAAAGAGGAGCACGAACGGCTGGTGACAATCGTCAAAGAAGTCATGGAACGCGACGGTATTGACGATCCTCTCAAATTCAACCAGTGGTCGCTGGTTGCCGCGAAGTTCGAAACCAGAAGTGCCTCACAACTCCGGTGGCAATGGTATAAAAATATCGCGAGCTTATCGGAATTCGAGTCTGAGGAAACACCACGGCCAGTTTGGACTACAAACGATGACCGGGAGCTGCTATCCCGAATGCTGGCTCTCTGTGACGGCGCATATGATGAGTCTGAAGTCGACTGGGATGCTTTGAAGGGTGAGGATTGGAAGATGTGGCCTGCTAGCAAACTCAAAGAGCGATGGCTTAGAGCAAGAGCGCGAGTTCCAGATTTGGAAAGCTACACTTTCATTGAGACTGTGAGAATCGCGTTATCACTTATGCCCCTACCTAACATCAAATCCGAGGAGTTCATTGAGGATAGCGATGATGAAAAGATTGATCAAGTAGAATTGCTTCCCGATACCCTTGATAGCGAAGAAGAGGACCTAGATTTTAGTATAGTAAGGCGGGATCTGCAAGTCAGAGTGGAGGGAGCTGCTAATGCGAAGGACCAGTTGAATAGGGAGTTGGAATTCGATAGGACACGTCCTATTGACTTGGCAGCAAGACCGGACATTGACATCTATGATCAGGAAATTTGCGAAGGACAGGATGCAGAGTTAGCGGATGAACATCAGCCATTGCGAGCAGATCACGCAGATTCGGCCCGTGGACAGACTAAAAGGTCAAACCCCGATGAGAGCCATCAGAAAGGAGATATACAACATCTGCAGGCACGGATAAAAAAGAAGAAAAAGAAAAGTTCGTCGCGCGAGAAGAATCAATCCCAAGGGATCCCTGAAAGAAAAAAGCTGAAAAAAGAAGGTGGCGGAGATGCGCTGATACAACTCGATCAGGCACATGCTACTGCTCTTCATGGATCTGAGACAGCGGAAAAGCGGAAACTTCAGCATTCAGATGACGAGAAACTGCAAAAGAAGAAGAAGAAAGTGAAGCGGGTGCCAGTCGGGAAGGAGACCACTCGACCTAATGTTCAAGAGAATGTAGCTGCATCGACAAGTCAACAAGGTAATGGATCTGAGAAGCGGGCGAAAATAAAGAAAAAGAAGAAAAAGGAACAGTTGAGCCGGTGACAGTCGTTATCGTCACATGTATTCTACCGGATGCCATATGATAATATACATATCTCAATATTAAACATTGAAGGATAAATAAACGCATGAAAGTTCCAGTCATGTTGTGGATGCGGCGCTGTCACGCGCGTCCTTAGGGTAACTACATGTGTCAATGATTCCAAATGATGTGATCATTTCGGCTAGCGCTGGATTTCGTCGCACCTCATTTGAGATCTGCACAAGTTTCACCTACATTTACAACGGAACCTCTCAAACACATTTGCTCTTACCTTGCCTGTATGCAATAGGCACTAATTCCGCTCTGTTGCCTCGTGTGTACTGACTAAACTTTGGCAGTGTAGTGGCACTGTAACAATTATTCGCCAGCAGAATCTGGCAGCCATAGGGAGCATATCAAGAACCAACTCTATCTCACCTCATATATCGACCGGGTTGCGACCGTCAGGCTCTGGCGCTGTAGGGTTTGCTACCTGCTCATGACAGTTCTTCCTCCATCGCCGCTCGACTTGAGCGATCGCCCTAATCTATCGCAAACGTTTGGACCAACAAGTCCCTCCTCATCGTCTCCCGAGGTTGAAAAGGCTGACTTTGTAGTAACAAGTAAGTGTAGCCTGTATCACATCTCTCAGGCCGGTCGTTCTGGTTGGGATCGCAATGGTGGTAGAAATGGAGAAGACGCTGATTACATTGTTGCTTTACAGCCATTGGTAATGCCGTTGCCGATGAGGTGCGGTCTATGCGGTCGCTAACGAGAGCATCAAAACGACGAAGCGCGTTGATTTTCAACAATGCTCCTCTGGAGCTGGTGGATTCTTGGAGTGAACAGGATCTACGGACCAAGCTAAAGGATGCGTTGGAAGCGCTCAAAGATAAGGAAAGAGGTAGGGACACTGTGCCGTGCCGGCGAAGAACAATGAGCTGCCGTTGATGATAATTTTGCTCCAGATTTAACTCTGGCCGCTGAAATCGGTCAGCAGCTTGTAGCCGCCAACAACTCTCTCATGACAGAATATCAAGAATTGGTCAATAGAACAAAATCGCTACAACAGTTGAATGTCCAGGCACCGCAATATGGATCTAGAGCTAGTCTGAGGGGAGGGTCTCTTCGAAGCCTAGCGCGAAGGAGATCAAAAGCCTCGCTGAGCATCGATTTAGTCGCTGCTTCCGAACCATCTTTAAGCTCAGATTCACCAACCAGTACTACAGCACCTTCCCTATCCCGTCGACGGTCGATCGGAACACTAGAGTATGTCAACTCTCTCGAGCGAGCGAATACGGATCTAAGAGCCCAACTTGACGTATTGGAAGCGAATCTGCGCGACGCGGAGCGAATCCATCGGCAAACGGTATCAAACTTGCGACGCAACAATGCAAGTCTACAAGACCAGCTACGTGCTACACTGCAGGACCTTCGGGATGCAGAAGCGGGTCATGCGCGCGTCGTATCGAATTTTGAACGAGATCTGGATCAACTTCGTAATGAGTTGCAGGCAACGGCTCAGGCCGCTGCAGAACTCGAAGTTGACAGGCGCAGATTATTGCGTGAACACGCAGAAGTTCGTCGGGACACGAAAGAACTCGAGCAGACCGATCAGGAGATTATCCAGGATCTTGGCCGACGGGTTAAAGACCTGGAGACCGAAAATGCCAAGCTGCTGGTTGCAAAGAAAGAATCGGATCGTCGTTGTGCAATGCAACGAATAGAGCTAGAAGAACTGAGCGTTCATGCGAAAGAGTTAGAGGCTAAGGTGGCGGAAACAGAAGGGCTGAAAGACGAGTATGCCAGACAGAGCAGGGTAGTCGACGAGCTGAGAGAACAATTGGAAGATATCAGAGCTAGTGATATGGAGCACTTTGAAGAAGAAATGGCGTTTGGGGGAGTAACTGGGATAGATGAAGGAGATGAGGACGAACCATACCAAGGCGCAACAGTGAGGGGTGTAGATTCAGGACAGCTGACTCCTCGCAAGCAGGACTGGGAATGGACAAAATGGATTGAGCGAACGCGGACACGCTGTTGGGAGCTTGACATGGCTGGGTTGAGAGATGAGGTAATGACGCGCTGCTGCCCTCACTTTGGTGCTCCTCACATTAATTATGTGGTGTCTGCGCAAATAGATTGCTGACCTACGAGCACATCGTGAAGAGGCTTACAGTCGGCTGCGAAGTACTCTCGAATCGTGTACGCGACAAGTCGTTGATCATACCCCGCGACCTATTACGTCCTTGGCCAGCATGGCGAGCTCAGTAATTGGGACAGTGTTTGGAACCCGAAAGGGAAGAAATTAGTAGATGTGGGCATTTTTCGCTCATCAAGTTAACGATTTTCCAACTACAGATTATTGATGTCATAGTAAATACTTTTTATAGGTGAACCAAGTTTGTTATTTTTGGTTGTATAAATACATTACAGAGTGAAGAGTACAAATGCAAAGGTTTCTTTAATATGAATGGTCGGGGCCAGTGCACAGATTGCCACTGCGGCGGCTCTGGATCGTGAAGCTAGGATCATGGCGAATCACTTGTTCTACCCCTTCTTGGCAGCATCTCGCAACAACTGGGCTTTTAAGTCATGCTAGGAGCAAACTTAAAGGTCAAACGTGGCTTCCAAGTCTCGTCTGTAATATCTCTAAACGTATGATATACAAATCTCCAATGCTTACCCATCGTTGCTTACAGTCGCGATAGTCTTGAAAAGCCTGCCGGCACGGCCGTCGATATGCTTCTCTGTGAACGGGAGTAACTTCCAGTTAACAATAGAACGTAGGAAATATAGGAATGGCGAGCTACGTCGGTTCCACACGCCTTAGCAAACATACCTATCATAGTTATGCTGCTGCATACATTTTTGTGACGCAAGTGCCTCAACCTGGCAGAAAGAAGCCATGGGCTCCAGGTTGGACGGAGCTTGGCCCATCGTCTAGTGCAAACGAGTTCAGAAGACCATAGCTCACCCATGGAGGAGCTGCGCACAGAGCTTGTTGCTGTGACAACCAAGGGATGAACCCATCGTCAAATCCAAAGGCTATCTTCATGTAATCTAGATCGTGGGAGCTATGAGCTTTGCGTCTTTTCGGAAACCAAAGGCGAAGAACTTGAGAAAGAAGATACAGGTGTATGAGGACGAGGATGGGAGTGACAATGTCGCTCTTGACGGTAACGGCAATGGAAGGGAGGGTAAAACGGGTGGGGAGCTAGAGGTCAAGGCCATCGCAAATAGCATTAAAAAAGAGGGGAAAAGTGCTCAAAAGCCGAAAGCAAAGCCAAAAGGTGGAACAGGAGTTGCGTTGAGCTTTGGCGAAGACGACGAGGTGGGTGCTGAATACTTTTTAAACACGGTGCTCACAATGAACGATATTCATGCATTGACTGCCGACGCAGGGCACAAATGAATCTTTTACCATAAAGAAAACAGCAGCTAGCCGTCGAATGACAAAAGCGAAGGTCAACCGCGAACTTGTTCCCGAGCGCACAGTGGATGCTTTCGCAAACGGCAACTACTCAACGGAAAGTTTGCGTGCCCTGAAGGAGAGCCAGCGAACAGCCCCACCTTCTTCTGGCACGACCGATTCCCTGTTTTCTTCCTCAAATATGTTGGCAGACGACCTGGCCCCCCTTTCCCTGGCAGAGAGTATCCCAGATGCAGCTACGATTCACGCCGCTCGAAAATTGCGTGAACAGAAGAGGGCTGCTGCTATCAGTGGAGCCAAAGAATCCTCTGTCAATTTCATTCCTTTATCTAGTTCCCGAGAGGTATCAATCTGTTAGGCTTGTATGCAGCATATGGATGATGCTCAACTGTTCTCCTATGATAGGTTGGGCAGTCTTACAAACATGAGTCGCGGCTGGTAACCGAGGATGAAGAGATCGAAGGAGAGGAGGCTTTTGAAGACTACGAGGGTGATCGTATTACATTTGGACGTGAGGCAGTAAAGCAAGAGGAAGAACGGAGACAGAAGGAAATGGAAGGGAACCTTATCCATGCGTAAGGATGGCGCTTCGATGCTGGAAGAACTACGACCATTTCCTCATTCAAGCTTCTCACTAGACAGGAAGAAGATGTGGAAGATGAGGAGGTCCGTCGGTGGGAAATGGAGCAGATTCGGAAAGGACGTAAACCAAAGGTGCACGACGCCAAGCCAGAGCCGCAGTCGCGCCCACCAGCACCTGCACAGAGTGAGCTGATATTGGGCATAACCGTCCCTGCTTTTTACTGGCTAACCTTTCACCCGTCCAGTCCCCGCCTCAATACCAATTCCCTCAGTTAGCGCTGTGTGCTCTCGCTTAGCATCTACCCTCAGCAATCTGGAAGCAACCCATGAGAATCACATCCGTCAGCTTGAGCAAATCAAGCATGAGGCACAAAAGTCGACTATAGCAACCGCAAGTCTGGAGTCGGATACCAAGGGTTCTTCCGAACGATATACCTACTTTCAGGATCTCAAAACGTATATCGAGGATCTGGCCGATTTTCTGGATACCAAGGTATGCTACTGTTATTGTAAGCTATCTTCCCGTCGCAAGGAGCTGAAAGATATTTGGATAGTTCCCAGAACTCGAAAGCCTTGAAATGGAGTATCATTCCATTATCAAAGCCCGTAACAAACTTATCTTCGAACAGCGGGAAAAAGTCATGGATGACTGGTTTGCAACTTTTGCAATCTGGACGGGTAAGCAAACATATCGATCCATTTTGTGCCCGAGAGGGTGATCACTGAAGTTTACCAGCGCCACCACAAGAAACGAATGGACAAATGCCTTTTGGGGAAATGGAAACCGATGAAGTACAGCAGCCTACCAATGAGGCGGAATTAGCTTCCAGACTAGGTACCTCACTGTTACTTTTATCGTCTGCAAGTTATGGATCTGCTTTATCTAATCTGGAACTTTGGGCAGGCCGTGTGCGACAACGGCTGGAGCATTTGTTTGACGATACTGATGACGAGTTTCGCTCACTGCCTATTATTAAGAAGCGATTTGAAATATGGAAGCGGAAGTATCCAAAAGACTATGAGGATGGTTACGGATCATTGAGTGTGCCAGGGATATTCGAGCTGTTTGTGCGAGGGGAGCTTTTGACGCAGAGTCTGCAGGATGTAAGACGGCTGATGGCTGAATTGCAAAATAGCACGGCGATGTTCATCAGTTCTTCCTGTCATTTCTCCAGATACCTATCGTCTTGGAAGCAATGGAGTGGCACCGCACACTGATGGACTATGGCATAACCTCACCGCATGTAATGAATGCGGATGATCCAGACACGAAGCTCTTATCACGGATTGCGGAAAAAGCGGTCATCCCACGCATTAAAGCTTTGGTGGACACGTATGATCCAAATTCTGAGGAGCAAACCAATGCCTTGATCAATATTATGGGCCAATGCCTTGATTATGTGCATGTGGAAGATCAAGCTTTCAAGGTAGATAGCCTGTGCCCGACGTTCATAGGATATCAGGGCTGTTAAGACATGAACTTACACATCCTGCTCAATTCGCAGGGTCTAGTTAGCGCAATAGAAATGCGGCTAACCCGGACTACCGATGCTACGGTGGACCGATATAACTTCTTCGTTACGCG
The DNA here is from genome assembly GCF_000182565.1 of Spizellomyces punctatus DAOM BR117. Lineage (NCBI taxonomy): Eukaryota > Fungi > Chytridiomycota > Chytridiomycetes > Spizellomycetales > Spizellomycetaceae > Spizellomyces > Spizellomyces punctatus. The sequence continues at coordinate 1,301,992 of NW_015971541.1, read as the reverse complement.
TCTACGACCAAGTCTTACTGAAGCCATGATTGAATCACGAAATCACTGGTTCTGGATAACTTTCAAGGTAAATGCCATGGCTATCAATTCAGGTTAGTGCCATGCTGAGCTCATTATCCGTTCGTCCTTCAGCTGTTCATGACGGTCCTGAAATGGGGGCGATATTTACCACGAGCAACTGTCCAATCACTGGCAATCGACAAGCTACTTAATCGACAGCTGATTCCTATCGTCAGGGTGGCCTCAAGTGGGCCTCTAGACTTGGACAAACTCGAAAAAATTGCGGAAGGCATACCCGCTGGTTGGATAGCAGAGGGGACCGTATTCCTCGCATCGTTTGATGCGGCGCTGAAAGATTTTATACAACGACATCGACATGGTGGTTACGATCAGTAAGTAGATGAAGCTGGTAAGCGACCCACGTCCAGTTATGCTTAATCATTTCATCATCTTATAGATCATTTTGGAACCGGCTTGCGAAAGTCGCGGCAAGAATCCAAAACCACGAACTTGCTGCTCAAATATCCCATCAAATATGATCTACCGCATTGCAAAATAAAGAAAGGCATATTGCCTATCCTTTTCCGCACCGTAGTAATTTATTCCAAATCTTGAAATTACATCCGTCCCCCACGAAGCGCTAATACCAAATGTAGTACCGATCCAGCCTCGATGTTGTAGTCCGTAGCGGTCTTCTCATCAGCCCTAAGAGAGAGATATCATATATCATCCTTCAGGCGGTCTCTGTCGGAGACATGATCGTCCTGTAGAGACTACAAAACCTACATTTGCTTGCCACCAAAAATCAATCTGATTGATGACAGGTAAGGATCTTTGCGTGAGGACTCCGATATAGGCCACATTAGACCTACCGTTGTTGCGCCGGAGGTATACCCTCCTTTTCCTCAACCCGCTCTTTGATTCTGGTAATCTGGTAAGAAGCACATGTGTGATTAGCTGTCACAAACTATCGAAACTGTCGAACACGATGGCGCGATTGACCAAGGTATTACTTTATCATTTGGCTCGATGTCGATTTCAATCTGATATGCAAAAGGAGATAGAATTAGATACTTCTCATATATCACCAACACAGAGAGTACAAACGCCAGGATTGGCGATAGTCTTCATTGGTTCATTGTAGCCCATACCTCTTTGCCAGTCAACGTCTGGATGCCATGCAAAAACAGAATTAGAACGTGGACATTACCAAGCGTCTGAGAACAGAGCGACGGTCGATACCCCAATTGACAACGTACCTTTACTTTGATGAGCATATTACGTGTGTTTTGTCTCCTAGTTTAATGACCTTTTGGGAATGAAATGAAGGGAAACAGTCGTTGGATTTGATTTTATGGGACTTGTCGTATGACTCATCCTGCAAGGCAGTAATTTAAGACTGCAAGTTCGTACACAGTAGATCGTGAACTGTAGGGCCAAATCTGCCTTTGAAGACCAGCACACCTAAATGCCAACAGATACTGACGGACCATCAGTTTCATCCGGCGGTAGAACAAATGAGGATGCCTCGCAGTTTTGGACGAGGCCAGAGTTGGCACAAAGTCCAAATGTAACCCGGGATGCTTCCGGGACTTCGACCATTGTTCCAGAAAGTGAACGAGAACAGACTTTCGTCTCTGCTGCTAGAAGAGCACTTGCTGCATATCGTCCATCCTCACTGAATGTTCTGCGGGTCAGCCAGCTGGACGCAGAACTTTTGGACGCAGAGTTGACCAGTGTCGTAAAAGAACAGTTCCTTGCTATATTCTCGCTCTTCAAGGTAGATAAACCGTAATCCATGACCATTTGTTTCTCCGTTTTCATAACCATTATATTGTTTTGGACCATGCACAGCCGACCCTCAAAGAGAAATATGAGCCCGAGTTTACCGCCCTGCTACAATATTTGATGTGCCATCTCTCTATTTATTCAATGGGTGCCTCCTATGGCCTTCAGCTGCAAAATCTAAAGTACCGGAATGAAGCACGGCATTCTGGCAGATGTAAGTACGCAGAGTAGCTACATGGATGAGTAGTCGCTCACCAAGGACCCCTTTCCATCTGGCAGTGGAGGTTTCCGCAATAGATGCTCCCCTCAGTAAATGGCAGAAGATGGCTCATGCCTTGCTTTATATTGGCGGGCGATGGGGCTGGATAAGAGTAAATAGACATGCAACTACGCATGAATGGAGTGCACAGCCGGAGGTGCGTTCTATGTTTATGCCAAATGGATGGTGAAGTTTTTGTAACGCTGCTTCGATAGCGCGACTGGCGGAACCGTGTGTGGACGTATCTCCAGAAGGCGGAAAATGTGTACAGGGCGCTTTCTCTAGTGAACTTTCTGGTTTTCCTCTACAATGGAAGGTATTTATTGGATGCTGTTGGCAAGGGACCGTATATGAAGATCTCACTCTGCCTCATAATAGATATCGATCGTTATTGGATCGAGTACTGCGAATGCGTTTAGTGTATACTCGGCGGGAGATGGCGCGTCAAGTGAGCTTTGAGTTTATGAATCGACAACTCGTCTGGCACGCATTTACGGTAAGGACGTGCCCCAGAGGCCGCACCGCATTCTGGAGCAGTGTCCCCCACCCAGTTTGCTAACTATATAAGTAGGAGTTCCTTCTTTTCCTAGTACCTCTGGTGAATGTAGAGCGCATCAAAAATACTATTATCCGCGCCATTTCTGGCCCTGTGACTGTAGACCTCCCTGACCACATCTGTGCGATTTGCCATGCGAAAGACGCCCCAAAGACTGTAGTACATACCCCTTATCGAACAAACTGTGGACATGTCTACTGCTATTATTGCATTAAGTAAGTTTTATCTCGTCACATCATTATCGTTAATCGGAGTTTAACTGACTGCATGGCAAATCAGGACGAGTATAATGGCGGATCACTCGTTCCCATGTCCCCGCTGTGGGCAAAAAGTGGAAGAAATATCCAGATGTACTTGAGGACCATCTATTATTCCCGCGGAAGCTCGCTATGCTTTACTTTTTGGTTGGCGTTTTCCCCCGCGTTTTGGACTGGGCCGTTCCCGGTGCGGTCGCCTTTCCGCCCTTCCCCTTTGCACCCTTTTTCCCTTTAGCTGACTTGACGGTCTTGGCGCTTTGCTGTATATTGTTGTAAATTATTAGAGTGGTTGTCATATGCATTATATCAATAGAGCATACCTTCTTCGCCTCCAGCCTTCTTCTCCACCATCGCTGAACCATTCTTGCTGCCATATCTCGCTGCTTTTCAATCTTGAGTCTTTCCGCCTCCCGTTGCTTATTTGCACGATCTTCTTCCACGATCTTTTCCAGCTCTTCGTACGCAGCCAAGAGCTCTTCAAATTTATCAAGGTCTTGACTTCTTTTCTGTTTGAGGGTCTCGATTTCCGTAGATTTCGCCTCCGTATCTTCCTCATATTTAGTCATCCAATCCTGAATCTGCCTTTCCAAGGTCTCCCGCTGTCTTGTCAAAAAGTCAACAATTTTTTCGTGTGCTCTTTGCTCCTGTTCTAGTCGTTTGGAGAGGACTGACTTGTCCTCCATCAGTCTCGTTTCTTCATGCTGACATCTTTGGCGTACACTATTCTCATGCGCTTTAGTTTCCTTTTTGATGTACTTTTGCTCCGAGTTGGTAAGAATGTTTATTTCTTGAATGGTATCCTTCAGTTGCTGAATGACTTGATTCCTGTCATTAGTTTCATCTTCCAAAAGCTTCTTCTCGTTCGACAATTCTTTATGTAAAGACCTAAGCAGCTGAGAAGCGTCTCGCTCGCTTTATGGGCATTAGAGATTGGGTAGGTGACGTGACGAGCGCTTATGAGAGTCGGAATAGTATTCTCACCGATCAATGGTATCTTGCAATGTATTTCGTTTCTTATACTCCTCTTCCACGGTGCTCATCAAACTATCAAAACGATGTTCACGCAGTTCCCGTATGGTTCTGCCGATCAGGGTTTGTAATGCGCTTCGCTCTTGTTGTATTTTGAGAAGGTTTTTGGCCACATTGGGATGCGATTTAAGGTTTGTGGCTAGGACTGTAATAACTAGGTTGGCCACGACAACGTAACGCAATAACACAAGTCTGCACCGCTACAGACCTTGTGAGCTCTGCTTTAATTCATTTGTCACATCCAAAATGGCAATCTGACTCTCTTTAAATTTTGTTTTGTTCGGTAGCTTCTTAAGTTTATCTTGCTCAACGAGAAGTTGCTCGTAACGTGCTTCTAACGCCCTTTGGTCTTTGAGAATGCGCGTGATTTGATCGCCGAGCTGTTAAAAGAGTATTCCCACGAGGTAAGCGAAAGGTAATGATCGGAACAACATTGGTTGCAAGCGTAAAGTAGAGATACCCGATCTACCCACATTCACGCACCGGTCGGGTTTCTGCTTTCCCCGTCACAGCACCGTCACCTCCTCCCCCGATGTCTCCCAATACAGCGAGTTGTTCCAAGGCATCCTCGAATATAGCAATATATGATTGTGCTTTTCCTGGTGGCAGAGGAATTGCCCCGCCACTTGCGGCTCCCGTTAGAAGCTCAAGAAACTCTTCATCGTTCTGGGACGTAGCATTGTCGGGAGTAACTACCCTTGGCCCAGCGTCGCCAACAGGAACGCGAGTGGGAAGTGGTGGAAGAGATGATGGAAGAGCCGGCGAGCTCAACATGATGAATCTATCTCAAAAGTTTAGACAATTCAACTATGACTCTCAAAAGAAAACAGATTCGTGTCCCGTCGTGTCGCGTCTGGTCGGAGTTTGAAATAGTTTGGTAGCATCTCGATCATGGAAAAGATGGAATGCATTCTAAGCTGGGACAGCTTTTGATACTGTAATAAAAGTCACTGCAACCTCAACATTGTGGACAGAAAACGATAAGAGTTTAGCAAGCAGGCGTTTGCGGACATTCGACAAAATGGAACAAGTAAATACAACTTGGTTGCAATCCGAGCAGTCGCATTGTAGCGTCGATCCAACAAATTTCTCAATGTTAAATGCAGATGACCACCTGAAGGAACACTCACCGCACTCATAGGAGGCATATCAAGAGAAGACACTTGTATATCGGAAAATCAATTTTCTACCCAGGTCCCATTTTTCATTATTAATAGAAAATTAGAGCATTGTACTATGCACATGTTTAGCTCATACATCTTCCCAGATTTCCGCCCATGCATCCCGCACCAACTCTTTTCCACTGCCCCCAGAGCCACCGTTTCGCAATCGCAGCACTACACCTCGTATTTCATCGCGGCAGTGCGGTGAAAGCGTTATTCCCGCCGTTTTCATGTTTGCCTGGTGTTTTCCCTCAACTGTAGAGTTGGCCCCAGTACATTCCAACAGGCGAATGAGGCGTTTGATGATCTGAAAAGTTTATCATGCGGTTATTGTCAACTTTGCCACCATGATAGTTGATTAGCGGCACCTACTTGTCTCCTTAGCGAGTCTGGTAAAGTATTTGCAAGGACAAGGCTCGGGAGTGAGGCTATCATTTCGGATTCAATTACTTCCCATACTCCGCAATGGAAGTTCATTATAAAATCTGATATATCGTCCTCGGCCTTCTCAGAATCGCTGGTGTCAAATCCTACACCAGATGACAAACGTACAATTCCTGCCAGTCCTTTCGCCCACGTCACCTCAACTGCATCACATACACCCGCGGTCTTATCCATGGCCGCCGCCGCACACTGCATGATCATAACGTCCAGTAACCTCACCATCCAGTGCATCCATTCTTCACGCTCATTCGCATGTACTATATGCTGTATTGCCGTGAGCATTGCGCAAACAGCAAAGCTGCGAGTGGCATCATCCTGTTGCGAAAAGGATTCTCGCATGACCTGCACCAAGCTTGCAGCTCCCGCCTTTTGACCACTTATCCCCTCCAGCGCCTCTGATAACCACGGACGGTTGGAAGCGTGCATTGCTGTCATTTCTACGATTCGCCCAACAGCCCATAAAGATTTCCGGGTCCAAACTCGGCTCACACCATAAGGTACTACCGGCAGCAGTTCATTGATGAGCTCCACAATCGATTCTATGTCGACCGATATACAGGTCACCAGCGCACGAGTAGTCGCCACCTCATTCGGAGTACAAAGATCTGGAGGTAGATCCCGATAGGCACCCATTACCAGTTTGGCTAGATCACTGCGCAGAACACTAATCATGCCACTTTGATGATCCACAGATGTGGAAAGAAACGGCACGACCGACAATGCAAACTCACGCTGCAACTCATCAGTGAACCCGGTACCATGCTGGCCTCCGAACACAGCGCGCAGTGCCAACTTGAAAATCTCCAGGACTTTGCTTGATGCAACCGCCACGGGCAGGGGTCCACTTCTGGCAGCCTCTGATCCCCCTGCAACTCGATCTTCGCTCTCGTTCAACCCTCCGAGCTTCAAGAGCTTACATATCCCGTCCGACGAAACCAAAGCTTCACGCTCCCAAGAAGGCAATAGCCCCGCGTCACGTCCAACCATCTCTGTGAGCTTTGTGACAAAGTACTCCACAAAGCTCTTGGCTGAGGTTGCTGAAGCCTGACGGGCCGCCAACAGATAACATGCAGCGGCAAAGCCTTCTTCATCATTTTCCAGTTGGTCACGAGTGTCCAACGCGGTAAGATGTGAAAACGGTTGCATCCAATCAACAGGGGGAAGATCGATGTCCACATTAATGAAAGCATCGAGAAGGACATGAAAGCCTTGCCGAGTCACCTTAAAAGCTGCCAAACAAAGCGCTTAATGACATGTCTGATGTGGAGTATGTGTATCAACAAAATATTACCGTTCATTCCAGCAAGAGTGTCGTATGCGGCTCTCAGGAAGCTTGACCCCTGATGCAACCGACTATAATTGGGGGGATCCCTTGTCCTCAGGGATGTGTCTCCAGCCGCATTCATGAGACTACTTCGAATCTCATCTTCGCTACCGGCTTGCGAACAAAGAATTCCCAGAACCCATCCTGCAATGCGAGCAACTTTGAATTCTTGCCCTACAGCTTGTGCCCGAAGTGTATCAATAGTTCTACGTAGAGCCACCACGTCGTGTTGATCATGCGAGTCGAAAGAGATGCTGCACCATTCAATCCCCAAGAGTGGGCCAATGGCTAGCAGGTTCGCGATGCGGGTGGAGGTGAAGACAGATTGGTTGGTTGTTACTTGGGAGAGATCGGAAAGCTGTGCAGCCAGTGCATCTGGTGAAGTCGCAGCATGTCGGGCTCGGATAACACGGGTGTAGGAAAGCAGGATATGCGCGTATAGACCTTCGAGCGATCGCTGGTGCATTTGTCTTTTGAGACGTTCGGAACGAACCATGCCAAAATCATAGGTCGATCACCTACCTTTCCATCCATATACTGTAGAGCTTCTCGTAGAATGTCCTCAATTTTGTCACTCTGTTCAGGACTTGTGAATCCTGCAGCTACAGCCGCCGAGGCCATCCACGCCGATCCTTCCACGAGTGCCATTTCCGTCTCAATGCCACGCTCGAATATTGATATGGAATTCTCCAAGTAATCCACAGCATCGCTCACTATTTGACCCACATCCGCAGCGCTATTGTCACTTGCATCCTTCAAGGGCTGGAGTATGGTCGCGAAGCCCATCATTGCGCTCCGTCGGATATTTGCATGGAGAGACTTGTCGAGTATAAATGATGCTGCTCGACGAAGCTCTTCACGTCCACCAGAAGGAGAGGATGTTATGGTTGATAAGGCAGCTATAGGAAGACCAAATGCGCACGCAAACTGGTGCCACCCTTGTCCATCCCTACCGATAGCGACCATACTCAGTGAATTTCAGAAGATATAAAGCTGTCTTTTCGCCAGCGCCTACCGTTGTTCTTCATTCACTCCTTGGACGAGCAGTTCAAGAATCGCTCGAGTCCGCTTTTCATCATTTGGAGGAAGCACCTTCACCATGTTAGCCATGGCCAGAGCGACCGCAAATTGTATATCATCGTTTCTTTGTGCATCGGACAACTCTATGGCATCTGTGCTTTCTGCTGTAGGATCCACTGTGTATTCCTTCAGTAATAAGTCCACTCCCCTGGTGGCTTCTTCATGGGCGACCACCAACCCGAGACTAGAGGCCGCCAGGACCAGTCCTGATGGGAAGAAAGGTTTAATTTAGCTACAGACAAAGGAACATTGGGTGACCTGCCTGTGAAAGCCAGAATGATGTTGACACTCAAGGATGGAAGGCGAGAATTCCTCAAACGTTTCTGCAAAAGATCAGAGGCTGCCATAGCAACTATGCTTTCCAGCTGCTGGACCCGCATTCGCTTCTCCTGCTCTCCTTCCATAGTAACGCCAGTCTCGGCCTGATCTCTTTGCAATTTCTGCTTATACACGTACAGCAGAGATGACTCCCAGAACGAGGTCCAGGCAGGAACTGCTTGCATACGCAAGACAATGTGGTCAGCAAGCGATAAATCACGAAGAGCATCTGCAAGGCTGCGATAGAAAGGCATCTTCTCCAGGCTCGCTCCGACTCTAATTGGCTGAGTGGCATCATCACTTTGTGGACTTAGCAGTGCGAAAGCTGAAGGCGATGAAACATGTCTAGTCATGATTAAGGTCCTCATCCAGAAATTTCAAAGTGCTCTCTTACCGGCCAACCCAGACCGTAACCCTGTTGGAGCGCGACCTCCTTCCCAGGTGCTACGAACAGTTGCAGTTACATCTCGAAGAACCTTTTCCAACTGACTCTGCGCACCACTTTCAAGCGCACCGCCAAGTCGAGCTCCCGCAGATGCAGCTAGTCCCTTGAAAACCGCGCGCCGCATATGCTTGCATTCATGTCGGATTAGACTCGCCAACATCTCAGATGCTGTGGAGGGTGGTTCCTCTTGTGAGACGATTGCCGAAACCACGTCGCGGGGGGTCCCGAGGAGTGGAAACAGGTCTGGCGTAGGAAAGCATGCAAGCGCCCGAAAGGCGGCTTCCCTAACATCCTGAGCTGCGTGCTTTGTGAATGGATAGAGATGCGATTCCAATATTTCGGGTTTAAACAACATGTATGTATCAGTCGCTAGCATTGCACGTCAATAGGTCAGCGACAACGTCATAGCCCTGTCAATCTGATCTCCAGCGTACCTTCATCCTTTACCGCCACCAGACGATAGAACTCGCAAAGCTCAACAAGAACGTTCACCGGACCAGTATCACCCAGCTTGTCAACGAACTGATTCATGAAAACGTTCCAAGCTGCCAAGGAATGTAAGTAAACATTATTGCAATGCACGAAGAGTATATTCGCAACTGTATTACCGGCTCGAGGATCCGTTATGTCCGCCTCGATACAGGCGTTAATGGACTGGATCGCATACGAGATGGTCGAAGGGTGTAGATCCGAGGAGTGAAGCAAGGAAAACAGCTGTGGGAGCAGATCTTGCCCACAGTCGGCAGCCTTCATAGCACAGACGTCACTGATGCGGTCTGATTAATTCCTATATGACGTGCAGCCGACAATGGAACAACACTTACCGCATTGATGCCGCCATTGCGAGTTCTATTTCCACCTCATCAATCCACCGTCCACCGCTGGACCAGTTCATGGGACGGCCGTACCTCCTACGTCTAAGATATGCAATAAGATGTCCTTTGAATTGAGGCCAAATCCGCGGTTGTCGCTTCCAAATTTCCAATATCATCCGGATTCCGAGAGATGCCAGAGTTCCAGTGGCATTCTCCGGATTGTCACCGAGAAGAGATTGAGCTACCCGGAACACCCCTGCAGTTACAAACACATCATTTGTCTCCACGAGAGCAGGAAGAGCGCTCAAGACGATGTGGACTTGGACTTTGGCTGAGGTCTCGTTTTTTAGGGCGTAAAGAAGTAATGGAAGGATCGACATAGATGATGATGCGAAAGGTGTCGCACTCGAAACGATATCAGAAAGCGCGGCTATTCGAGTCTGTTCCATTGGATGGAATACCAAGGACGTGCACAATAGAATGCCCAGTTTTGCATTGAGACATTTGAACTTTGGTGGAGCCATTTGGCTTTCGTCAGTAGATGACAAGAGCAATAGGCGGAGATCGGCAAGCAATACAGCAAACGATCCACTTGCTGGCATGGCAGGAAGTTCGATGGTCTACATTTCCGACACCTATAAGCAACTGCGGTCGACTAGCGATGGATGTTGATCACCTCATTCCTACCTTGCGGAGAGCTGCAATCTCAGCAGGTTGCTTCCTGAGCACAGAGCGTTCAAGGATCACTAGCAAATCAAATGCTTTGCGCCTTGTGGGTGCGTCGGAACTCTCAGCTGCTGTCTGGAGCAGAGGCAACGTAGCTGATCGCAACACACACTGCAGCGATGCAGCGTCAATCTCTACGGACCGTACCACATGCAACATTAGCCCCACTAACTCAGCGCCTTCCTCAGCGTACTCAGGAACGTCATATAAACAATAAGCTAGTGCGGCAATGAGAACGCAAGCCACATTTTGCTCGCTCAGATCTATTCCGACTTCGGTTACAAGCAATCGTAACAGTGACAACTCCCAGGAAACAGACCGTCCAAGGTGACGACACTCAAGAATGTTCTGAAGTAGCCGATACAAAAACAGCGTTTTCTCGGCATTCCTTGCCTCCTTCATCAACGTTAGTAAACCCTCGAGGAGATAAGCTTGCACTACACTGATATCTCCAGGTATAATAGGCAGCGAATCGAAGATGGAAAGTAAGAGTTCAATAGATACTTGGCTAGCGTCCCTGGTGTTTTTTGCAGCATTCAACAGCATCTCCAGTACAACACCCTGATAGTGGCCTGCTTCTTGTGGCGAAAGTGCTGTTTTCACACATACGTATCGCACAAAGGGCGCAAGCATGCGTATAATATTGGGCAATACCGATGCCGTGCGGCGTGGGTCTGTCGCACTGTGCATAACATTCAGCATCTGACGAGTTTGTTGCAGAACGTCCACCCATCCTTCGGGTCTGGTTTCCACAATGCTCACGAAAGGATGAGGTCGCCGTGCTCTCAGTCCGAAAGGGCACTGGTAGTCCTGATTTGCCTGACTTTCGACATGCAACAACAATAGCTGGGAAACGGCGCGAACGACAAATGGCAGCGCAAGCTCAGGAACAGTGGGCAAGCGGCCTAGAAGCTCGTTCATAGCATATCGCCAGTCAATGCTCCCCTTGCGTACAAGGTATACCACAGCGTCTCCGCTGGCGGCGGCGAGAAAAGCGTTTGTGCCAGCCTGGGTAAGCACCTCCCAGAGAAGAGTGACAAGATCACCATTATTCTTCAAAAGAGCACTCGGAAACCGGCTGAGATGATCCCTTATGTTCTGTATTGCCGACCTTTGGACACTTCGCAGCCCAGACTGTAGCTTTCTTCGCTGCTCCGGTATATCCATCGCCGCTCGCCGCTAGCGTATTTGTTATTTGAATTGATGCGAATCGATGAGCACCATTGCGTGCTTGTTGCCATAGCAATGTCGACCCATTAGCAAAAGCCCCTCACGATAAGGCTGACTAAAGTTCGCCTTCTAGTACACCAACTTGAACTTAGACCCATTGTTTGCATCGCATCAATCTTATTAACTCCATGTCAGTCAACGGTATCACTTCCAAAGCGCAAGACGCTCACCTCAGCGGAGCACCTCGCCACGTAGCCGGTGGCTTTGGGACTCTCGCGGTACATGCAGGCCAGGACCCAGGTATGTGAGATAATTTGGTGTGATATTTAGTGCAACAGAGGGTTGACGACTAGGCTCCTTATAGACCCAATTACGGGTGCGGTCATCCCTGCCCTGAGTCTATCCACTACGTTTGCACAGTCGGCTGCTGGTGTTCACAAGGGATACGACTACTCTCGCTCTGGGAATCCCACCCGTGCCGCTTTCGAAACTGCTGTTGCAGCTCTCGAAAAAGGAAAGCATGCTCTCGCTTTCTCTTCAGGATCGGTCACCACTGCAACTGTCTTGAATTTGGTGGGCAGCGGAAACCATGTTATTAGTGTCAACGACACATACGGTGGTACTTTCCGTTACTTCACCAAGGTTGCTAGTCACAATGGCATCGAAGTTGATTTTGTCGACTTGTACGATCCCAGTGTATTGAAACAGTCATTAAGGCCAAATACGAAAGTTGTCTGGATCGAAACTCCAAGTACGTACCTTTAAATCCATGTACATAACCTGTTGGAAAAGAAGCTCACGAGTATTTTTCAACGTAGCCAACCCAACCTTACGACTGGTTGATATTCAAGCAGTTGCGGACATTGTGCACACACAACCTGGTGTTATCCTCGTTGTCGATAACACTTTCATGAGCCCTTACTTTCAAACTCCGTTGGAGTTGGGAGCGGATATTGTGGTTCACTCTGTTACCAAGTACATCAACGGGCATTCCGATGTTGTTATGGGAGTGGCTATCACGAACGACGATAGCCTGGCAGATCGATTGAGGTTCTTGCAAAATTCCATTGGAGGAGTCCCCAGCGCGTTTGATTGTTTCTTGGCAAACCGCGGTCTGAAAACACTTCATTTGCGTATGGGTTCTCGTGTTTTACGCGCGACTGTGAGGCGAATAGGTTAAGTAATTTGTTCGTTACTTCTAGGTATGAAACGCCATGAAGAAAATGCTTTGGCCATTTCAAGATACCTGGAAAGCTCCCCAAAGGTTGGCGAGGTCATATACCCAGGATTACCGAGTCACCGACAGCACGAGCTTGCGAAGCGACAACAAAAGGGTTTCGGAGGAATGGTCAGTTTTCGACTGAAGGATGGCGATTTAGAGACCTCAAATAAATTCCTATCCGCTCTGCGCATCTTTGCTTTGGCCGAGTCATTGGGAGGGGTAGAGTCGCTGGCCGAGCTTCCCGCCGTGATGACCCATGCATCGCTGACACCTGAAGCTAGAGAGGCTCTAGGTGTCACGGACAGTTTGATTCGGTTATCGGTAGGGGTAGAAGATGCCGCAGACCTGATTGCGGATATTGAGCAAGCACTAAACGCAGCTATTCGTTGATATGTTTCTTCGTAGTGGTTAATAGAATTTGTTCTAGACTGTCCATTTCTGTATGTATGCGTAAAATTGAATAATATAGGAAGGGGAAATGGCCACTGTTCAATTGAGTTTCAACCCTTTCTTCCGCTTGCAAGAAGCAGCGCGGTCGAGAGCACCCGACTTTCAAGATTAAACGTTGATAAAGGCCAACACTCTAGGGCGCCAGAAGCCGCTCTTCCCGAACGGCACTCTCAAGTTCTGCCTAGCGCTTTCTTAACTGCCAAAACCGTTTGAAGGTACAAAATCTTCTGAAGGGAGCAGTTCAGTAAAAATAAATGGTGTCTCTTTTCATGATTCAATGTTACAAAGTGAAGCTCTAAGCTATCTAACAAGTTTTATTAACGGGCAGTTTCACTTCAGCAGGCTTCTCGCCTCGCAACTTTTTGGCAACTTGCTCAGTGCGTTCCAAAATTCGTAAGAGGTTTTTACCGACAATGCCTTCCACCTCCTTTTCGGAGAAACCGCGGCGCAAAAGCTCAGCGATCAGATCGGGATACTGCATGACCGGAGATATGGTTACACATCATGACATATATGACTGGATGGCCAGGCATACCTTTGACACATCCTCCAACCCTTTTGGGACCACGTCAATCCCGTCAAAATCACTCCCCAGCCCGACGTGTTCGGGCCCAGCCACCTCAGCGACGTGTGATATATGATCAGCAACCAATTCCAAGGTTGAGTTCGCTGAACAACTCACGAATCGCGGGTAGAAGTTAATCTGTAAATAGGTGTTACCCGGATGATGAACTCGTGGCTCAATCTATGGTGACACTTACCATTACGACACCATCCTTCTCGGGGAGCTGTCGCAAAATATCGTCGGGCTGGCCAGCAAAGTTGCATGACAATTAGGCACGATGGAATTATTCAATCCTCGATTGGCCGGAACTTACGACGTTTCTCGGTATCTTGCAGAGCTCGTACGCGGAGCTGTGGGAGAAGAACAAGGGTGCTGCGGTCACGCGGAGAACGTCCCGCATAGTATCGTGCGACACATGGCTGTGACCCAGGGTAAGGGTTAATCATAAACTGTGATTATAATCCGTTTCGTATCGCAAGCTAGAGTAATCTAGCCAATACCTGATGTCCACCAGCATCCCCAGTCTGTTCATTTCTCTGACAACTTTCTCCCCAAAATCCGTCAATCCACCATGAAGCGGCTCGCCGGTGCAAGAATCGGCCCTTCAGAAGTGCCTCAACAAATGCAATCTGTACTCCAACATGATAGGCACTACTCACCAAGCGGTATGGCAAGTGTGCGTTAAAGTCATGTAGCGAACTCCAAGATCATAGTACTGACGTAGTGTACCGAGTGAGTTGTCAATCTGATGCCCGCCTTCAAGTCCAATAAGCGATGCCACACGGCCATGCTTATGGATCCGAGCGATGTCGTGGGAAGATCGAGCAAACTCGAGGGTCTGAAATTTATGGCACGACTCAACAATTGCAATGACGTTGGGCTAAGTGTCCACCATATCTACCTCAGGGTAATAATCAACCATACGATGAACGAGATCAATTTGCTCCTAATACACACAAATGTGAGATCACGCTTCCTGGAACCGGGGCTAGGTCTCGAAACACTCACCAGCGTGAACTTGACGTCGTCGGACTTCTTTGTGTAATCAGAGCATGGGACATATGCGCTCCAGAACTGGGCCCCGACTCTAAAATGATTGTAAGACATTACGAATGACATCGGAGGGACGCTGCATCCGTGCCTAAAACACACCTTCCTGATTTCAAACGCTTCATGTCTACAACCAGCAGCCGTATCAGCTCAAAAATATTTCCAAAATAGCACATAACCTCCAGCGCAACGCACCCGTATGGTATGGGGAGCCCAGATCTGTAAGATTGAGGTCATTGATCTGACCACCATTCCTCATCTGCCAAATAATTTGTCACTCCTCCGAAATATCCACTTAGGTCACCGTATGCGTTCGATATCTCACCTGTAAGGAAAATGGCAAATCATTGTGCCTTCAAAAACCATATTTAACTTTCAATTTCTCCGTTCATTTGCCACCGTCTGCGTACCCATCAATGAGCGGCACCCTCTTGAGTATCTGCTTTGCTCTTCCCAAAAAGTCGTTGTAAGGCAGTACTTCCTCCGCAACATTCGCGAGCTTGAATCCTGAAGCGTCCCCAGCGCCCGGTCCCCAATAGCAGTGCAGTAGTAGTATGGCCGCTAATGCAGCAGTCAGGAGCGCAGCAAGCCGAGCTGGTGATGAGATGCTGGTGGGGCGTCTCTTCGCATAAGGATACGTCGAACGCTTATCTGTAAACGCGATGGGAAGAGAAGCTTTTTCGGACCTAGACGGTCCCGTGCCTTGCAGCGTATGGTCCATTGAGCAAGTAAAGCTCTGGAAAGGCTCAAAAGGTACGGGCGATAACGAAGAATGCAAATGGTGGTCGTTGATGAAGGCAACGTCACACCTTTCATCACGTGACCGTAACTGAGATTGGACTTAATGGTGGAAAGGTGCTGTTGAGCAATTCCAACACCTTTTGGCATAATGGCTACTGCAAGACAACCGACCGTTACTCTGTGAGTTCCAGTTTTGCCACCTACTTTGTGATAGGGTGACCTCTAATCGATGTTCGGTGACTCCCACAATGCTCTGTAGGCATCCTTTGTCAAGTTACACCTTTGGGGTGAAGGATCCTCAGCCAGAGGAAGATCCTTCTGTGGCTGCACGGCTTCTACGTCTGCAGAGCGAATACCAAACACAGGGCATGCGAATAACTGTTGAGGGAGTGCTTGTGGTGCATGAACATGGACATCCACACGTGCTTATGCTCCAGATCGCAAATACGTTTTTTAAACTGTAAGTCTCAAGGGGTAAGATGAAGCCACCCTTTGCTTCTTGGCGACGTCAACCTACAAAAGGGATTGGGAACGACGAGGAATGAAATCCATGCAGCGATCTAAAGTACGTCTATCCTGACGACAACTCCCTCCTAGTCCAGGAGATGCCCTAAAACCGGGAGAAGATGAAGTGGAAGGTCTAAAAGCACGTCTTAACCATAAGCTTGCTCCGCCGGGCGGAGAGCAACCGGGGTCGGGCGATTGGGAAGTTGGAGAGCTCCTTGCTGTTTGGTGGCGACCAAACTTTGAGACTTTTATGGTGTGTCTGCACGCAACTTGTTCACTGTTCGGGAAAGAAGCTAATCTCATTGACCTATTGTTACGGCCAGTACCCATACATACCAGCGCATATCACGGTGAGTACTGTTGTACGTCTGGGTGATTGTGGAAATCGCCGTCTTAACACACAGATGTATCAGAAACCAAAAGAGATGAAAAAGGTGTATCTCGTGCATCTGCCAGACAAAAGTAAGCGTCTTTCGCCATATGATGTACATTATATAGTTTACTTACATGGAGTCTGCCTTCAGAGCTATTGTCGGTGCCAAAGAACATGAAGCTGTTGGCGGTACCATTATTTGAGCTGTATGATAATGCTGCACGATATGGGCCGCAACTATCGGCACTGCCACATCTCCTGTCCCGCTTCAATTTTATTTATGAATAGTTGAGCCAACTTTCTCGCAGACTTTACATAGCGTTCCCCTGTGAGAATAGAACTCATGAGTGAGCTTTGTCGTCGATTCCGTACATCTTGTCTTGCTTGTTCCAGCTGATCACGTGCAAGTGAAGGCTAAGCCTCTCTCTAACCACTTGCTGCCCGAGATCCTGCCGACCACCAGCTTTCAGATCATTTGCATCACACACTCCTTTGCGCGGCGTTTTAACGGTCTGTTGAAGATAGGAGCCCAATTATCAATACCATAATGTTTGGCGGAAGGTAGGTACTTTTTATAGGTCGCCCTGAGCGGACCAAACGTTTTCTCACTGTACTGGATTCCTTTCCTGTTTGTTTCCTTGCGATCTTAAAGTAAGTCTACACGGTTACAATTTGACAAGTAACTGCTTGAATCGATCGGGTTGTTTACTGTTTTGTCGTCTTCCTTTAGGCTTTTTTGGGGCGGGAGCGTCGGGAGCTCCCACATCATCGCAACCAGCCAGTGCTGCGAATCCAACTCCGTCTGCACAACCCCCTCTTTGGGGAGCCAATCCTTCACCTTTTGCTTCGACACCTGCCACCCAAGCGAGCGGATTTGGTGGCTTTGGAGCGCCCGCTGCACAACCGGCTACTAGTACGCCGGGATTATTTGGTGGGGCATCGGCCGCGCCGGCTTCCGCTCCATCCTTCTTCTCGGCACCTACCACTCAATCCACCGGGCTAGGCGCATTTGGAACTTCCGCTACAACTCAGCCTGCCACGTCCACCTCGACATTTTTCTCCGCTCCCCCGAGTCAATCAAGTGGAGTCGCCGGTTTCGGGATTTCTACGGCTGCCCAACCAGCCGCCCCCAGTTCTTCAACCTTATTTTCTGTGCCCACTACTCAATCTGGGGGGCTCGGCGGATTCGGAACTTCCACACCTGCTCAGAACGCAGTCCCCGCCGCTTCTTCGAATTTCTTCTCCACACCAACTACCCAAGCCGGTGGGTTAAGCGGGTTTGGAGGCACAACTGTTGCACAGCCCGCGTCTACAGTACCGAGTATTGGTGCCGGTGCCTCTACGTCAACAGCTTCGTCCTTGTTCTCCAAACCTGCCGCTCAAACTGGTGGTTTAACTGGGTTTGGATCTACAACACTACAACCAACTGCCAGTACCGCGCCAAGTAGTGCCGCGTCCGCAACAATACCTGCCTCTACGTTAGGCGCATCGTCCTTGTTTTCCAAACCTGCGACTCAAACCGGCCTGGGTGGCCTTGGGACCGTTGCTCCACAAAAACCAGCAGGTTTTGGAACACCTATCCTTGGTTCTGGGGGAGCGACAGCAGCGCCTGGGTCAACTGCTGCGTCATCATCTTTATTTCCAACATCGACAGCGGCCACCGCGGCACCTCCAGCCTCCGTCACTCCTGCGCCAGCGTTGGGAGCTTCTTTGTGAGTGCCTCGCTTGCAAGTTGATCGATTTCTACGCATGTTTGGGCTGATGTAATGCGTCCCCTCGTACATAGAGCAGCATCTGGAACCGATTCGTCGGCACCAACTCGGTACGTGTAGTGAGCATATTCTCCGGCATACCGCTAACAGGCTTCTAAAATTCTCTTCTGGCGATAGTGTGTCGATCAACGCGGTTACGTTGAAAACTAAGTATTTCGAACTGCCACCGGAGTTTAAACAGCTCGTCGATGGGCTTGAGTAAGGTCTCGTGCGTTCCTGGTCCTATCTACTCCTTAGTGACTGATGTTATTGTAGAAACATCATTCAACAGAACATACGTGTTGCTGAATCCAATGCTGCAAGTCAAACAGCAGACTCCATCAGCGAGATCACGGAGGAGGTGAAGCAACTGTCCCAAGTGAGTGCTTATTTGCAAACATACCACGCCTTGCAGCTCTTATTCTATTTTATTAATCCAAAATGACAGAAACTAGCTGGATTGCATAATTTGTTGCAGCGTGATAGATACTTGATTGACGACCTTCGCCAACAAGTGGGCCTGGAGCTTCGGCATAGCGACCTTATCCAGAGGTTCGTAGAGCGGTATAGAAGCGGCTCAAGTTCGTTTGTAGCGCCACCAAAGCATGACCCGCATGCCCAGTACGTAACTCTCCTTTCCTGTCTGTTCTTACGTAGAACATGGCAAATGATATTTGTGGCTTGAATCTGCAGGTACTTTATCAAGTTTGCCGACAACTTGGAGAAAAGAATGCAACAGTATCGACAGATAATCGAAGAGCTTGAGCTAAACATTAAAAGCCTTTCCCAGGAGAGACAATATTCGCCACAAGGTGGGTGAAAGCGCAAGGTTTCCTGCTTTTGTCGGGGAAGTCTATTGAACGACGGCAATATATCAAATTCAGTTCTCCTGGACATCATGCGGAATCAGGATGACAGCTTTATGGCAATTGCGAGCAAAATCGCCATGATTCATGACGCACTAGATAAACAAAAGGAGAACTATGCGGATTTTAGGCGCAGATACTTTGGCATCGAGGAGGCATTCAAGTCAAGACGAGGACCGCACGATCAAGGTAGAGTACTGGTCTCTAATATAGCTTCTTCGATTAGGATTCCATTTGATATCTGCGTCAGGTCGAGAAGCGACACCGCTCGAACTCATTGCCTCCACTACATTAAAGCCCTCTGCACAAGCGTCCCAAGGAGCACAGGCACCTGGGTTGGGATACGCTACGTTGGGATCGTCAAGCCTGTTCAGCCAACCTGGTAAGTGCTCCATGATGTGCACTGTGCGAGGAACGTCTCCAACTCTGCCATTCTTCAAAGTAGCAGCTAACCCAACAACGTTCGGAATATCGTCAATCGGAGCTTCCAATATGGGCCAGCCAGGTAGTACCTTGTCTTAACATGTGACCTTCTATCTGCGAGTACTTACGGTGTTCGTCCATCAGCGACAAGTCAGGCAGCTGGTTCATTCACGCTCGGGTCAAGTTTATTCGCTCCTTCCGGTACGAAGAGTTTGACTATGCATCTATTCGGGTGGTCTAAAGGGCTAATACGATACATCACATCTTTCAGCCACTTCCAATGCAGCGCAAGCATCATCAACTCTGGCATCGTCAAATATGTGGGCACCATCTGGTACGTGCTGACACTGCAGCTTCTTTGTTGCTACCGATTCTCATTCCGCAATTACAGCTGCACCCACAGGACAGGCCACTGGCTCACTTTTTGGCGGACTTTGTAAGTTGGTGTGAGGCACGTACTGATTGTGACGAAAGACTTACGCACGTCTCTTCTTCTATGTTAGCCCAAACACCAACAACTTTAAATACAACGAAACCCCCTGGTATGTCACGTTGAGGAAACTATGATTTGGAGGGCATGCATATCGAGCTCGTTTCTCAAACCTAGCGACCGGTACGACGCCCACAAGCTTTTGGGGGCAGGGCGCAGCAGATCTAGACCAGTCTGGAGCGAAAAAGAGGATTAAAAATAGTGGGCTCACGATTAACACACGAGCATGAATGCTAGTCGGCCCAGATTTGACGAAGTCAGCTACGAGCCGGAGGCAGGGACGTATACAGTGAGGCGTGCAAATTAGTGCATGTATGCTCCAGAGCGGTGCACGACGCGGGGATAATGGCTAAAGTAGTTTGTACGATATAAACGGAAACGCAAAATACTAGGCATCCCTCTATTACAGGCTTGCTACAACATGATCGAAAAGCTCCCCAATATTCATTCCTGTCTTTGAAGAAACTGCCCGAAACTCTATTCCCCATTCTTTCGCCTGTTTTAGAGCGTCCTGCGGCTTGATTTTGATGCTATCCGCATCGTCGGACTTTGTACCCACCATGATTGCCAGTGCGTCTGGCGCGTTTCTAAAGTGCGAGTCTCCCGTAAGAAGCTGCAGGATTTCAGAAAAGCCATAAATCACGTCCTCCGTACCTTTTGTATTCATTAAACCAATACGGCAACTCTTGAAAAGAACTGGTGCTCAACATGTCGAAGCACAGGATGACGACCTGATCGGAGACACATCAGTCGATGTAAAAGCCGAAGAGATATGATGGCACTGGGCTGCACTTCTACTCACATCAGCACCCACAAAAAATTGTTCCAAGAGAGCGCGGTATCGCTCGTGCCCACCACAGGTCCATATGTTCAGCGCATATTTCGTCCTGATGCATGGGTAAGGAGACACCGATAGAAAACAAGAAACTTTTGCATTCTTACTTTTCGCTGCTGTTCTTGACGCATAAATCGGCTCCAAATGTTTGCAGATAATCTGATGTGAATGTATTTGTGACTGCCCTTTAGGAGTTTGTTTCGCGTTAGGCCAAGGGAATCGGTAGGTTGGTGCGCTTTTTCATGTATCAACACGTACCGTTGAACGAGGGAGCTCTTGCCTGAGCTCGCCGAACCAGCAACTACAACCTTCTTGGATTCATGAAAAGGTGGAGGGGGTGGTGTTGTGCTCGTCATTGAAATGGCATGCATGGAAAGGTTTGCCACGTTTGCGCAGCAATGAGGTTCAAATCTGCTTAGTCAGCAACGAGCTGTCAAAGTTCCGCTGCACGCCTGGTCGAGGCAGATTTTGCTCTTGGTGCTGCTGGAGAGGCGCTTTGCCTGATGATTGGACAGCTTTTCCAGTCAGTCAGTCAGCTGTCGGGATGAGGATTGGATGATGGCTGCTATACTGCGCGGCCATGTCAGTAAGTCAGTCTTCGTGATGACAGCTGGATGAAAGCTGCCATACTGCGTGGCCACGTCAGTCATTAGAAGCCCTCATGACTGAAGGAGAGGCGGCAAGCTGCAGTACTACTCAGCTATGGTCATACATTGTTTCCCGTTTACGAGTTGAGTTTAACTCAGCAGATTGTTTCGGATAGATGAAGCAATGGGGCTGCTTGGAAGACCTGTACACCATCCCCCCATGCATGAGGATTTGCCGCTTTTACCGTATCCATTAGACGGGAAGGGTATACTTTGACATCGGGTATATTGACAAGTTATCCGGAATTTTACCGGTGTTTCCAGCTCTTTTTTATCTTAGTGACGTATCCTACTCTATAGGAATTGGCTGAATAGTTTTTGATAGCCCATGAAGTGATCTACATTGTCGCTGCTGATCTAGCTGCAATGCCGCCAGCAAGTTCTCTTTCTGTTTAATCACTCTTCTATAATTGCTGTTCTTTTACAATTAAGGCTCCTCACGCCGTTTGAGGACCAAAAACCAAAATTACGAATGTAATGCATGACTCTGCCAAAATGGCAAACTGACGGCATGAGGAGAAACATTACACAATGACGGCGTGATGTTGGAGGCAGTGTTTGCGAAGGGATGAAGGATTGCAGAAATAAGAAAATACTTCCTCGCATTATTGCGCCAAGGAGTTCCGGGATTTTCTTCCGCGTGGCAGCTGTCAAAAGTCGGGCTTCCGAGGTTACTAAATTTGCTCACGCACGGTGATGTGAGCGTGGAGGCGGGGCACTGCTACTTGCATAAAAGGTCAGTCAATTGGGAAGTTCCCTCTTTATCGCAAGCGACATCCCTCATCAGTGTTTATTGTACCGACAAAATGTTCGCAAACCTACTCGGATGGGTCTAACCGCAACCGCAACAACCAGACCCCAACCAGACTGAACAACCAGAGCGAACCCCCGACACATGGGGGCACCGCTACCATTTTTACCTTCGGCCGCCGAATGGTATCTGGATCAACCGCTTCATCCCGCCTTCTTTGCGCAACCAGATACTGGACCCCGTTGGGGAGATGTGCCCTCGGACGCCGTCTCAGGATAAAACCCTACGACCCCCACTGCCCGGGGGCAATAACTATTACCGTGGGCCGAGAAGGGGAGGGCCGGTCCAGATGTGCCCTCACGATCCGCCTGGCCAACGGTACATGGCTGAACGTCACCACACGGGGTGACGAGCCCGACGTCCGGCGGTTCAGGACCCGCCGTAAAGCTCCGAATCAAGCAATACAACCCGCACGGCCCCGGCACCATTACGATCACCTTGGGACGAGAAGGGGAAGGCCGTTCGAGATCAACCTTAACGATCTGACTGGCAGACGGCACGTGGAACCACCGCAATAACCAGAGCAGCAGCAACCCGACAGACGGGGCCACCGATACCACTTCTACGTCAGGCCGCTACGTTACTGATGGACCGAACCGTAATAAGCGGACCGCGCGCTGTCCTGTTCCGCGATAGGAACGATAAACACCTCGGCAAAGTTCTGCATGGCCAGCTTAATTCGCTGGGCGCCGCTTCGCCGAGACAAGAGCATTGTTCCTAGTAGGATCCGGGACGAGCCACGGCCCGCAACCTCGCATCTTACCCCTTCGACTCGACGAATACATCTTGTTCTCGAGACCGCAGGCCTGTTCGTCCCTTTCCCCGAGATGGCTCAAAATGTCGGTCCCAACGGGAGCACCGATCGCCGTTCCAGTGCTGTTCAGATACCCCCGAACCGCCCAACTTCTCCTCGACCACGATATCGTACGGATACACGCACACGAAAAGACATTGTACGGATACACGCACACGAAAACATACTGACAATACTCAAGATGGTCCAGACCGGGGGGAGGGTCAAACCTGGCAATACCCAGCCGACCAGCTGGACAAAGAAGAACAACAAGTACGGGCGGACGGGAGCACAGCGAAGAGGCAACGCCAAACGTCAACCACAAGGCAGAGAAGACGCAGCCGAACTTTTGGAGGCACCTCAAACCAACCGAAACGTTACGCTTATTGTCAGAGGACCCAAACGAGCCGTGCCCATCCAGGACGGCGACAAGCGATTTGTCCACTTTCTTGCTGATGGCATTGGACTTCATGACGAGAATGGGAGAGACATAGGCCCCGGTGCACTGGTGCGCAGGATTGAATGAAGGCAAGGACAATAAGCGAGGGAAGCATCGAAAGGAGCACAAAGGAGTAGGATCAGAACAAACAAATGGTCAACCTCCAAAATGGGGTTTCGGAGCAGGAACACTTCTTCCACGCCTGGTGGGGTGCCTTCCATTTGGCGGGTCCTGAACCGCCGGACGTCGCTCGTCACCCCGTGTGGTCACGTTCAGCCATGTACCGTTGGCCAGGCGGATCGTGAGGGCACATCTGGACCGGCCCTCCCCTTCTCGGCCCACGGTAATAGTTATTGCCCCCGGGCAGTGGGGGTCGTAGGGTTTTATCCTGAGACGGCGTCCGAGGGCACATCCCCCCAACGGGGTCCAGTATCTGGTTGCGCAAAGAAGGCGGGATGAAGCGGTTGATCCAGATACCATTCGGCGGCCGAAGGTAAAAATGGTAGCGGTGCCCCCATGTGTCGGGGGTTCGCTCTGGTTGTTCAGTCTGGTTGGGGTCTGGTTGTTGCGGTTGGGGTTGGCCCATCCGAGGAGGTTTGAGAACATTTTGTTGGTACAATAAACACGGATGAGGGATGGATGTCGCTTGCGGTAAAACGGGATGTCGCTGCGATAAAACGGGAGCTTCCCAATTGACTGAAAGCTTTGGCGGTGCCATCTTCTCCGAGAACCTCGACCGACCGCCCCGACCGAGCCTGCGATCGCTCTGCGGCCGATTACATGACCTAGCGGACCATTGAAGCACAAGTAAGCAAAGCGGTACTTGTATTTTCTCAGCGCTGTATTCTGATACCATAGTTTTCATGACACAGGTGCCCTTCGCTATTTTGTGAGATAGTTCATTATTAGTTCAATAACTCTGTCCTGTCCATTAGTTCATTTCAATATCATATTCTGTTCGCTGTTTCGATTTGAAGGATGCGGCTGCTTGCCCAGTTGGCACAATTCTTCTTTTCCATCTTAACGTCTCCAAATATCGCATACCTTACCATGAGCAAACCAGTCATTCATGCGGAACTCTTCTTTGATCATGAACAGCAGCAAGATGGTGCACGCAGGTTTTGAGACCACATCACACCCATTACAGTATCCAATCTTGGGTAAGTAGGCTGTCTGGACTCGGCACATATCCACCCCTAGTGCGAACCAGTGCATGCAGCGCACATTAAAAAAGACCTCAGATACAGAGATGCAGTTTATCGTTAATTATATCGTATAGAGCCCCTTCTCTATGTAAAAAATCCTTATTGTCACTACAAGTAGGAAGGATTTTCACGCCATCCCAAGATGTAACAAGCATAACTGCCGATGCCCTCCGTGAATAGTCATGGCGCACAATAACAATTTCCAGGCAAAAGTACCGTCATAACGAATGCTACTGAATGGCGTTGCGCACGATGCTCAACTTGACCGCGAGAATGATTCCTTTTTTGAAAATGACCTTTTCATCGGCATGTCTGTGTTGGAAAGTTCCAAAGAAAATAATCGGTTGAACGTGTCTTTCGTGTCTTTTTGACCTTTCAACTGGCGGGTTGACCCATGTCTATTTGAATCCGACCTTTGCTGGCCCTTACCCGTCGTCGGCACACCCAAGCACCGCAAGGATCCCACTCTACGATGCCCCTCCGACAAAGATGTTCCAGCCTTGGACCAGACGAGTTTCCGGAGCCCGTAATTGGCATGTCCCCCGTTCCCACGCTGCAAAAAAGGGTTCGGCTAGTATTTGGAGTCTCTCTGCGGACACTGGCGGAAGATTGGATATTTGTACCATTTGTTTGCTGCGTCGTGCTACTGTTTGTCTGGGGGATTGACGTTGCTGTCAGCAGTAGAGTTCCCGCAAGTGTACGTGTCTTTGATATATCAGATCGTGCATTTTGGAGAAAATTCACATCTAACGATAAATATCAGGTCCTATCTATGCTTATCCTATTCTTTACACTCCTCCTTTGCACATGGATCCCAAGCGTTCAAGTCAAGGTGGATAGAACAATCGTATGGGCTGATCCGGGCGTTGAGTGGTTGTTAAAGTGGATGACCGTCATGTTTTCCCCGGCCGTGGTGGTCATGCCCCGGCAGAAAGGGCTGGGGGGGAGAGAAGTTGGGAGGGTTATTGGGGTGTTTGGTGAGTTTTTTCAGATGATGGATTAAAGACGGCAGAAGGCTGATGGTGTTTCCATGAAAAGCTATCGGATATGTTGTGGTGCTATTGTTGGTGATTGGCATGGTTATTGCTGTGCGAAGGTGTATGAAGTTGCTTCGTAGAGTTCCCAAGATACCAATACCAGACCACGAAGAAATGGCAATAGAGCTTGACCGCCGTCCCTCCACAACTCTCAGCGAAAAGTCGCAACAAGCCCCGCCACCCCTTCTTCCCCGGCTCCCGATCCACCCCTCCACGTTGCTCATCTATATTTCACTTTTCGTCCCGAGTTTGGCATTGGCTTTGCTAACCGATGTCGTTCAACCAGTTCATTTGTGTATTACGGTGTTGGCGTACTTTGTAGGGTTGGCTCTGCCACCCAAACTCAAGATGGTTTTGCATCCGTTGCTGGTTTGCGGTGGGCTTACAATTTTGGGGGTGTGGTGTGTTGGCGGGATGAAGGGACAGAGCTTGAATGATGGTATGCCTCGTTGTACTATACCATTTCGTCAGTATGCTGAAGTTCGTTTCTCTTCCCAATTGACTATAGCTATTGGCACGTATTCTCGCTCCATTAAGGCTCAAAAGCTCCTCACAGCCCTCGCATCTCATAAACCCTTTCCAACACCTGGAGCGGGTGACGTATTGTACAGTCTCTTGGACGCAGCTGTGGTAGCATTGGCGATCAGGATGTACAAAGAGAGAGTGATGATGCGCCAGCAGGTATGTACTTCATCTCAAAATCACTACGCGAAAGCCCTTGTTTACCGGACCGCGGGCAGATTGTACCAATCATGACGGTGATATCGACTGTTTCCATCTTTTCTCTCGTCTTCCATGTCTGGCTATCGAGGAGTATAGGAATGGACCGAGAGAATAGCTTAGGAATGTCTTGTCGGTACGTCCATCAAACGGCGTCATCGTCTGATCGTCACGTCTGATGGCTTTATACTAGATTCGTAACCACGCCGTTATCCCTCCAAATCTTTTCCTCCGTCCTACAAGAAGCTAACGCAAGTTTGGGTGTCGTAATGGTTATTGTTTCGGGAATGGTAGGGGATGTCGTTGGTAAATGGGCGATGAGACGAGTTGGAGTGTCCAAAGGTGTGTGTGATTCTGGAGTTGTAATTTGTTTAGATGATATGTTGGCTAATTGTGTTGGTGTGTAGATGATGTTTTGGTCGTGGGTGTTACCACTGGGGTGACAAGTCACGCCGTCGGGACGGGTATGTACCATTGATGGTTCCTGACCAAGGCATACGACCGCGAAAGCTTATCCTCGCTTTATAGCATCTTTATTAGGGACGAACCCACAAGCAGCTGCATTATCTTCGCTCACATTTGTACTGTTTGGTACAGCATCAGTCGTTTGGGTGACAATACCTATTATTGCGGAGAAAATTCGGTCTCTGGCAGGGTAACGAGAAGGCAGCCAGATTCGTATTTATATAACATTTTATTTACACCGGTGTATATTTTTCCTTTTTAAACACATGTACAAAGCAAAAGCCCCCCAAAAAGCAGATAGTCATATTTACAATAAAAGACAACACAACGCTTAGACAATATACATCTAGCGTTCGAGCGCACCAGTGTTTGCCACTTCCTTTTCCGCCATCCAAGGATGCCTCAAAATCTCATCCAATGTCGCTCGCTTTTTTGGATTCGGTGTCAATATTCTCTTGACCAAATCTTTGGCCGAGTCGCTCACACCAGGTGAATTCGGAAACTTGAAGTCCCCTCGGGCAATTCTGTGAAACATGCCTCGAGGACGTTCACCAGGTCGCACCGAGAAGGGTAGTTCACCAGTCAGCAGGGCAAACAAGATGATACCCAGCGCCCAGATATCGGTTTTTCGTCCATCATACGGTTGAGCTTGGACGAGTTCAGGTGCAGCATATTCTTCACTACCGCAGCGAGTCGTCAGGGGAATATGGGGATTGAAGCGCTTGGCCAGTCCGAAATCGGTTAGTTTAATGTTTTGAGATGAGTCTAACAACACATTTTCAATCTTCAGATCGCGATGGCAGACATTGTTGGTGTGGAGGTATTTAACTGTTTGGACGAGTTCGCGAAATATCCGGCGGATGGTATCTTCCGTCAACATGTTTGGATGGTCGCTGATCAGGTCGTACAACTCCCCACCAGGCACGTATTCGAGTATCAAACAATTATGTGAAGGCGTTTCAATCGTATCGAGTAGTCGAACAATGTGAGGATGATGCAGGGATGCAATAATGGAAGCTTCGTTTGAGGCTTGGTGCGGAGAGTGAAGAGAATTCGGAGTGTGTTTCTCGAGCATCTTGATCGCAACGCGTTTACCATCACGAGAGTGCACAGCGAGCTTCACGTGGGAAAAGGCGCCTGAGCCAAGCGTTTTGAGAACAACATACGGTCCCACACATTCTGTCGTCGGGGCAGCTTTCGTTTCCGCTGCTGGGGCGGTTGTCGGAAAAGCGTCACTGATGCTCGGTCGTTTCCAACGAGGTGTATGGTGTGCTAGAGGCTCCGATATTGTTTTTGAAGTTTTGGCGCCAGGGTACGTCGCGTCCATGTGAAGAACTTGTCCCGCGCTGTGTCTTCGAGCTGGATGATGGTTAAGAGATCTACTTGTATCTGGTTCTATTATCTCTTCTACTGTGGTGAGTTGGGTAGCAGCTGGCCCTTTCCACCACGGGTGATCGAAATGCGGTGTTGGTTTGGAGCGAGTTCGCTTTGTGGTAGGTCTTTTTGTTGCAGCAGCAGTTGCTGTTGTTGTTGTCGTCGCAGGTGTGGCAGGTGTGGTTGTTGCAGCCGATATGTCTTGGTGCAGTGGATACGAGAATGTTCTACTGCGACGTGGAATGCAAGTGGCAGGAGTTTGAACAGGAGAAATAGCAGCAGGAGCAGACGGGAAGGGAGAATGATGCGAGTGTGCAGGTGTGAGTGTTGCAACAAATACCATCGTTGGAAAGCAGAACGTTGATAAAAGATCAAGAAGAATGAAAAGGAAAAACGCAAGGAAGGCAAACTGCGCTCCTTGTCTTTTGTCGATGGTCCTTCTCCCCCTCCGATTCAAAACCTTGTCATGTGTGATACAATTATCAATTGAAGTAACCATCAATCCAATTGTAGTTGTAATTCCAACCATATATGACTGTGTCACCAGTTGGTTGCGTTTCTTACACCACGTGGACAGGCTGGAACCTGCAGCGTACGTTCAAGTGCATTCCACTGCATGCTAGTGTGGTGTCATGTGATGCACTCGCAGCTCGGTTAAATGATCGCACCTGCCATACTGCAGCTGTTGGCACTTGTTGTTGGCATTCTTTGTCCACTAAGGCCAGAATGTCAGGACTCCAAGCTCTCGTCGGGAGCGGTGCAGAGTGTTCCGGCGGAAACTCTATCTCACAGTTTGTAAAGCAATTGGATAGAAACCACGCGGTAGAGCAGGTTTGTTATATGAAAGCTTGTTTTGTTTATGTAGAAGGGATCTTGACGTTCTTGTTGCTGTCATTCATTAGGACGTTTTCCGACCAGAAGAGACTCATGAGCAGTTCCATCCGAGGTTAGCGAGGGGAAGAGTAGAATTTGATGAAAAAGAGTTTGTGGACGAGTTCCTGAACGGGGGAGGAAGGGAGCACGTTCATGATCAAAGATTATTCGGAGTTGTCCCAAATCTGGAGAGTGAACTGGGGAGAATCGGCCCTACGGGTGAGTTGACGAGTGACAACAGCAAGATCTGTATGACATGGCCGTGCTGCTCTACATGAGAACGGTGCGTCCTTGCACCATAGTCTACTCCATATGAGAAAGACTCGTCGTTTGCAGACATGCGTGCATGGCGCCCTTGTTACCCGTGCTAGTCTTGCAGTATTGCAGTATTGCCATATGACCTATCATTTACACAAGTTCCTCATTCAGATTGGGCTGCCGATTTTGAAAGCTTTCAACATATCCATGGCGGTGGAGGCGATGCTGGCTTTGAAGCTGCTTTCAACCGTGCTTTGCAGCACGCTCCAGAATCAGGGTGGGCCAACGAATTCGTCCAAGGTGCGCCTCTGGCCGAAAATGAGGTGTTTGAACGAGCATTTTCACAACAACACCATGCCGCGCTGGAAGATGCCTTTTCGCGAGAATTTGCAGCTGTTCACGATACACTTATAAAGGGGAAAGGAAAAGCACCTGCATTGGGAAATGATGAGATCGCCTGGGAAGAAGAGTTTGCAAAGCGGTTCAATCAGGATCCTGACATGGATAAGCTTGGAAAGTTGTTTCAACAGTATGATCTGGGGACCGACGCGGTCAAGGACTGGGAATCAGAGTACGAAGATTTCCAAATTTCAAATGCAAGTGACGCTTGGGGACAGGATGAGGTTACTGACCCAGATCCAGTCACCGCTCCATGCGCTCCGTACGTTTTTGAGTCGAACAATCCCTATCTCAGTCATGCGGATCCCATGGCGGAGGGACAGCGGATTCTGGATGCAGGAGGTAGTCTGTCGGCGGCTGCTTTGGCCTTTGAGGCGGCCGTCCAGCGTGACCCAGACAATTCGGAGGGGTGGGCGCTTTTGGGTATTACACAAGCAGAGAACGAGAAGGAGGGGCCTGCAATTGCTGCATTGCAGAGAAGTGTGCAAACAGATCCAACAAATCTGAAAGCTTTAATGGTGAGTGATATATACATCATGTGTCGAATCGACAAAGATTACTAAGTCTTTGTGCAGGCTCTTGCGGTGAGCTACACCAACGAAGGTCAGGAAATAGAAGCATACGCGACACTCGAACGTTGGCTTAAAACCCAGTATCCAAGCATCGCGTCGATGCAACCTGCTACGTCCTACACCGACAAGGAAATCCTTCACACACATGTTACCAACCTCTTCCTGGAAGCCGCCCGACAAGGTCCGTCAGCCTCTCAAACCCCTACCACAGCCGAAATCGACCCCGACATCCAAATTGGACTCGGTGTCCTCTTTTACAACTCCTCCGACTTTACCAAGGCTATAGACTGCTTCACATCGGCACTTTCTCTGCGTCCCAACGACTATCTACTCTGGAATCGCTTGGGCGCAACATTGGCAAACTCGGGACGGTCGGAAGAAGCTATCGATGCCTATTACAAGGCGTTGGAATTGAAACCGAGGTTTGTCCGAGGGCGGTATAACCTAGGTGTCAGTTGCATCAACGTTGGGTGTTACAAGGAGGCTGTGGAGCATCTGTTGGGTGCATTATCGATGCATGTCGTTGGAGACCAGGGAGGTGGAGAGAATGTTTCGGGAAATTTATGGGAAACTTTGCGACGAGCATTTATACTGGTAAGTATATTTGAGGTTGAATTATTTTCCAGCTTTGTTAACAATGTGAAAATGACCAGATGGACCGACGTGATCTGGCGGAGAAAGCACACACGGGTCAGGATGTATCTTTATTTAAAGATGAGTTTGAATTTTAGGACGACCACCCGACGTGTTGGACAGGTCTATTAGTTATTCAATCTGCATAAATCTCAATTTGAAGTAATAAGAAAAGTCGGATAACCCTGGTTATAGATGCCGGAAAGGAACACTTTTTATTCTTAAGTTGATAGCAAGGAAACCATGTCAAAATTGTCACGATAATGATGGGCGATAAGATTTGACCTACTTTCAATAACTCTAATCGTTGCCATGTCAACAATATCACGCAACGTCATGACTAGTATTACTCAATCACGCGGGCTGCGGCGACCATCCTTCTTTGAAGACACCTCTCATTTGGTTTTCCTACAACGATCCTTTTGACATTTGTTTGAAACTGTCCAGCACGACATATACGAGGTAGATATACCACAACGGTTCTTGGCTGCAGAGAGGTGGCATACTTCCGCACAATTCGCTACTATACCCGAGGATCAGGCGCTCGACAATTGCTTGTATTTTGATCAATCGCCTCACCGGACAACCCAAAGCTACTGAATTCATAAAGAAACTCAAGAAAAGCGGACAATCATGTCGTCCCCCAGGAGACGGATAGAAACCGATGTTATGAAATTGTAGGTTAACCCAAACTGTTTTTCTGCGGCGAACTTTACTGACTTGCTGGCTGCGGAACAGGTTGATGAGTGACTATGAGGTGACCCTTGTGAATGATAACATGCAAGGTATCTCGTAATCGTTAAAGAATAGTGTAAAATCATGTACCCACTGCTGAGCCTATGATAGAGTTTTACGTCCGATTTCATGGTCCAAAAGATAGTATGTCCACTTGATCCTAGCGTCATCCGCCATCGATTCTCACTGACGCTATGAAAAGCTCCTTTCACTGGTGGCGTATGGAAAGTTCACGTGGAACTTCCTGATCAGTATCCGTACAAGTCGCCGTCAATTGGCTTTATGAACAAGATATTTCACCCGAACATTGATGAACTGTGAGTGTGAGATTGTTTTACAGAAGGCTGCGGAGATTGGCTTTCAGTACTTATGGAATATGTATGGGAAGGAGCGGATCAGTGTGCTTGGACGTAATCAATCAAACATGGTCCCCAATGTTTGGTATGTATTCTTTGTGTGGCCGGCGGTCTCTCGGATATATATTGATATTCCATGATATACATAGACATGATCAATATTTTTGAAGTCTTCCTCCCACAACTCCTTCGTTACCCAAACCCCACAGATCCCCTCAACGGTGAAGCAGCGGCCTTGTTGATGCGTGAACCTACCGGCTATGAAGCCAAAGTCAAAGGTAAGATCAGACCTGTTTCTCCAGCTGCGGATTATCGCCAACTTGTTGTGCGCAGAATACGTTTCCCGATATGCAACCAAGGAAGCTGCCGATGCAGCAACGGATGAGAGTGGGTCCGAGGATGATATGAGTTCTGTAGGGTCATTTTCAGATGAGGATGCGCCAGGTTTGGAGCTGTGATTCGCGAGCTGGAGCGGTGAGCATGGGTTGGGCATGTTAGGTTAGAGCGCTGCGTTGTACTAGGTGTCCTGTCAAAAAGGCCTTTTTCGCAAAACAGTTACTTGCTTTGGAATAGTTGTTTTTGAGTTCATCTAGAAATTGGGTCGATCAAATTGAGCTCGTTCTGTGCCTGTCGTCCTTGTACATTCCAAAACCAGCCTTAGCAGGTTTCTCTATTGCTTACGTCCAACTATGATTATTCTCTCTGTACCGCAGCATCGCCAGTAAGAAATTTATGGACACGAAAAGTTTCCTGCTACTGGATCAGCCCTGATGAAATTATGAAAAAAAAAAGCAGATCATACGGTGGTGGGACTCCCAGACGGGGAATCGAACCCCGATCTTCCCCGAACTATCAAGGTTTGACAGGGGGAGATACTAACCATTATACTATCTGGGACTTACAGTATTGCTCACATGTTTTAATGATATTTGCAATGATGTTAATCCCAGAGCAAAATCTGACCAGGATTCTAATGTAAAGAAAACCACTGGTTTTCAACCGACCACGATACCACCAGTTATCCATAATGTCACTATCTTATGTATGCATCAAACCTTTGATATGGCACGTTGCTACCTAAAGATTTCCGCTATTCTCTTCATGTAACGTCCATTGTCGTTCTATACACTGGAGAGAAAGCGTTATCCACCTAGATTACATGTACTCCATTTGTCTGGTGATTTGAGTTGTCACGGGACTAAGTGGCCCTTGCGTCCTGCTTCGCGTTGTTGCGCGCGTTTCTTCCCACGGTGCTTCTGCCCACCATTCATCTATCCAGCTTCGCCGATGGCTTTCATCTGGTAAGTACTGTATTGCACACAAAGAATATGATGAGTTCATTGGGTGATTAGGAGCCTCTTCGGATGTGGGTGGTCTGGCAGATGGGATGACCTGGCCATTTCCGCGCCAGATGTTGCTGTCGCAACTCGCAACAACATTCATACTCCAGCAGGTGGCCGCGAGGATTGGGGTGACTTGCTTTGACCTCCCAAAGCAAGTCATCCCACTCCTTGCGTGGATTCCCTGGTGAGGTCAAGGCAGTCATCCTGCACGTGGTGAATTCGTCGAGATGATGGATGTTACATCCATAGCTGGGGGATTCCTTTGGATGTCGGTGCACCATTTCATTCAAGGCCTACTCCGGTTGCGGTTTTGACCTAGCTTGTAGATCGGGCAGCGATAATCACGGCCAGTGTTTTGGACCTTTACCTTGTCGGTGCAGGCAGGTATACATTCCCAAAGCGCCAGTCCTGCGTCGTGCCAGCATGCTTTCTCTACAGGATGTCAAACCGTCGTCTCATTCATGAGAAAGTTGAGGGAAAGCGGGCGATGGTTGAGCATGCTCTCAATAATCGCCCGCTTTCCCTAAACGCTGTTTTAGCGCTCATTTGTCACTCGACCGCTTGGCCAGCACTCACCTTGTATTTTCCTTTTCTTTTGTTGCTGTCACGGCAAATCTGACGAGCTCAACGTGCGACCTGTCAGCCCACACAGTTCACCGGATAGCTCTTAACTACGACCAGGCTGGGTCCGTCTCCGTGCAGTCTTTCGCATCTTGTTAAAAGAACTTGAACGGTGTCAGGTATGCACCATATTCATTGTAATTTCATCGTTCGCCGATCATGTTGTGACACACACCTTGATTTAGCTTCAACTAGTGATCGAGTCCGTATCCGAGGCGAAGGCGTACAAACGTAGAAGTGTATTCCATTCCGGGGCCAGAATTTTGGAATTGAATAGGATGCTTGTGTTGGGAAATTGGGAAGAGATCCATTGATGACAAAGGAAAGACAAGCGGAGATGTTACCCGAAGGATTGAGGGAGGTGGATGTGTTTCATGATAATTCATCGTTGTTTTTATATATGTATGCTACCTACGCCAGACATGAAAGCCGCGGGTTTTCTATCATCTATCGTTTTGCTATCCATGTAAAGCTTCTACCATTCCTTGCCTTCATGTATATAATACTGCAATCGAGTTCTTCTGTACGTCCGGCCGAGTTCAGCCATCTTCAAATCTCTCTCGAGTTTTTCTACAACGTCATCATGTAAATCTCCATCTGGGCGCCACCGCCACACCCGGCCTTGGGAGCCGACTTCCCGCTCTATCTGCTGGGTCACTTCACCACTGATGCGTTGGATCATCTCGTCCAACTCTTTGCTAGCAGTCCATGTTACCGCCTTTGAATCGAGCAATTTTTGGAGTGTCCTCGACCCATGCATAGATCGCCATGATGCATTTAGTCGAAAAATGTTGTAGGAGAAGAGAATGTTGGCGATTGCCAAGTGGAACTTTGCTAGGTAAAGGTCGACAGGAAGGACTAGAGCCCAAAGGAACAGCTTGGAGCGGTGACGGTCGCTATCTGATGGGTTGCGAGATCAAGAGATGAGAACAATGCTTCAAAGCTCATGTCTTGGAGCCACATAGATACATACTGGCCAGAAATTCTCCAAGCTGGTTCTTGATCAGCTTTGCATTAGCGCTTGCAGGGTACACAAACTCGATCTAATTGCCACAGAAATAAATTTGTCAGTATGGCCATCGTTCGCATCTCAATCATCTTCGACCCAAACTCACATGCTCCGTAATCTTGGGTACACTCTTCAAAAAGTACTCATCTGCCGCTCTTCGTGTCGTCATTCGGTTCCCCGCCCACCATATTCCACGCCCAACCGATGGTAATACACCAGTCCGCGATCCTGCCCAGTGACCCACTCCGTGCCACGCAAAGGCGCATGCATCGGATAGTTGATACCGCCATTTCCGAAATATGTATGCAGTCACTAGTGCAAAATATTCTACTCGTGATCTTGGCTTGAGGAAGCGTGCGTGGAAGACATATTTGTTCCTGAGGGTTGGAAGGACGTAGACTTGGAGACGGGTATGGGGCGTTGCCGTGGCCTTGATCGCCGGACGTGGTGTGGAGGATGTAACAGGTGAGGCTACAGTGGGCTGCGATGTGGAGGTCATGGTGATTAATGTCCGTTACGAGTAGAAGACTCGTCTGTAAAAGTCGATCTGTATCACATGACTGGCTTCTGGCTGTTCATCCTTTTGCTGTCGATTTCGCGAATCAAGTGCAAGACGTCCTTCTTCAGGGCCCTGCACGTAATATGTATGCTCTTTATTGTGCAGAGAATTGAAAAAGCATGTAGCAATGTCTCTGATGCCCCGACTACAACTGCTTTTGTTCTCGCTCTGGGCATCTACAATGTACCATCCTTCATCTTGTCTTGCAATGATTCTTACAGCAACTCTATAAACTGCCACAGTGCTGGGCGTGGGACGCTAGCCATCATCCTCTGGGCGAATCCACTGCGTGCGATCATATATCATCTGCACATCCAGTCCTGCATGGTCTTAACCTATCAACATCAAAAGGGAATCGGCAGGCCCTGCTGTCACAAGCTGCTGCCTGGCAAAGAGGCCAAGCACGTTCCTGAGTGTGTGCCATGTTTGGAAACAGACGTCATTTGAAAGTAAAGGATGCGGCAAGATAGCCATGGCCACCTTATACATTTGTATCGGAAGTGATGCGCCCCCCAAGTCAGCCTTGCCAGTGCAAAATGTCTCCCGAGTGGATCATCTTACCGTAACCTAAGATGCTGCACCAACGACTTGAAAAACCTATTAAATGAAATATAGCGCTTTCATTCCCTAGCAGCCTCTCGATAGCACATGAGCCTTGATCCCCTTGCAATATCACCGCTGCATTCAACACACTATCATCATCTTTTAAAGACGAGACCGCATATGCTCTAGACCAGATATTGACCCGCGTTTCTTCAATTGTTCTCAGTATGACTCAACATTGGTCTGGCTCAACTTTAAAAGCT
Organism: Spizellomyces punctatus DAOM BR117; assembly: GCF_000182565.1. Classification (NCBI taxonomy): domain Eukaryota; kingdom Fungi; phylum Chytridiomycota; class Chytridiomycetes; order Spizellomycetales; family Spizellomycetaceae; genus Spizellomyces; species Spizellomyces punctatus. Next base: position 1,265,690 of record NW_015971541.1, on the reverse strand, counting down.
TGAGTTTTTCCTCGCGCCCTTTCTACAGCTCCGATTATACTAAAGATGACAACGGAACCAGGAGAGCAATTGGCAAGACCACGACCAGAAACTGTCGCCGTTATCAGTCATCCAGCCACACAACCCACGTATGCGGCCCCAATAGAGACGTTTGTAACAGAGGCCATAGCAAGAGATAGACGGACAGGTCTTGAGCGACGAGCAACGATTGCTATTGATGCGCCTCAAGGGTCTAGCGTACGGATGCTGGGGAAGAGGCAGTCGCTTGTAGATAGTCGCAGGGGCAGTCAAGGCGACGGTATGGATTAAATCATCAAAATTAACCACCAGCACAAATAATTAAAGCTTTGCATCAGGCCTTCCAAGGGACTATAACACCGGTGCCGAGCTCGAAGCTGTTGTCACATCTCTTGGATATCGCAAATCGCACTCTCCAATAGATAAAATCCTGTTTCTAGGGTTCCTGGCAGGAACATGGGTTTCGTTCGCTGGCCTTTTTGCTCAGCAAGTTGTAGGTGGTGTTCCCATCGACATCCGCGCATCATGGCCTGTTATTCCCAAGCTGCTGATTGGAATCACTTTTCCCATCGGAATTGTTTTTATAGGTAATTTGCAAAACATTTTGATTGCAATGTTCATCCCATGGCTCAGACATTTTTTAGTAATCTTTGGAGGCGAACTCTTCACCGGAAACACAATGATCATGATCGTAGCCTGGCTGAACGGACGAGTGAGAAAACGAGAAGTACTCCTAAACTGGACCTTGGTCTTTTTCTCCAATTTCGCAGCATGCGCATTTTTTGCATACCTCCTTGGGTACCTGCCAGAGATGTTCGAGGCGGAACCCTACCACTCATACGTTGTTTCTGTTGCGACACGTAAGGCCAATCTTCCATTTTGGAAGGCCTTGTTGATGGGTATTCCCGCAAATGCTCTCGTCTGTCTAGCGGTTTTCCTTGGTCTAGCAGCGCGAGATCTTACCGGCAAGATTATTGGGCTCTATCTGCCAATCATGACCTTCGCCGCAACAGGATGGGAGCACTGCGTGGCGAATATGTATTTCATCTCGATTGGCTGGATGTATGGGGCGGACGTCACGGTAGGCAAGTTTGCCAGAAATATTTCCGGTGTAATGTTGGGAAACATTATTGGCGGTGGGCTGCTGATCGGCTGTTCGGAGTACTACATGTACCATTGGCACCGAAGCCAAGAGCCCACAAAGCATTTCGGAAAATGGGGCAAGGCCTTTGATTGGCTGGGGGATATAACCAAGATGGAGGTGATGAAGGTCCGGAGTGAGCCGGAAATGTCGCAGCAGGCCAATGCTGATGGCGCAAATGGGTCGAACGGGACAGACGCCCCAACAACCAGTGTTCAAACGAGCCCAGAGAGGCTCGTGTAGACGCATAGTCTAGTTCCCGGACTACCCTTTTTTCGGATGATTTTTAATTCCCTAGAAACGATGAGAAGGGCATCTTTATTGTCACGCCTTCACATGAACAGTATCAAAATAAATAAATGAATCTCTAAGTCTCCGTCCTATGCATGCTCTTGCTCAACTCCTTCTTCTCCTGTCGATTTTACCTCTGCGACCTTCCCGTTCTTCACACGGACCCGCCTCGCAGTAGCAGCATGGGTTTCACAGTCAATTACACGTATTGCACTCAAAATATAACCCCCAGACCCGGACATTCTCATTAGCGGATGTGTTCCAGATGCTGCAGTTGGAAGCTATAGAATGGTGGACTTTCAGCAAAACGTAGTGTCCTCGGCCAAAATTCAAAATATGACGAACCTGGTACTCCCGAATCCAACTCTCTGTCAGCTGCGCGTTGACAAAGTCTCTGCTGTTTCGCAAATGCAAAAACGACTCCAGCATAGTCTGTGCGACAAACGTTATGTTTAGTCAAAGCAATTAGCCGGTAGTTGAAGGCACCCATTCCTTACCTCTTTGTATGGTGAATATACCACTACTGGTCTCGATCCAGCCAGATAGGGTGACAGAGTTTCTATAATCTCTTTAATATCATACTGGGAGATGATAAACAATCTACAGTGGAGCATCAGAAACTGAATACTGTGGGGCTAATTTTTGCGCCTACCCATCGAATCCACCGGCGTATAACAAAGCGCGTTTTGCTCTGGTCGTAAGTATTCTGTGTCGGAGTCTGTCTAGTCTTGTTTCATCGGTAGTGCGTATTAACATATTTTCCATATCTGTGATCAGAGAACCGGTCAGTGACAATCCGACCGCTTTCTCTGGTTTTCCAGAATTATCCACCTTCATCATCGTTTGGCGTCAGTCGCGTCCAAGGTAAACTCTTTAGAACGTTATGTATCGACGGTGGCAAGTTTAGGTGTTTTATTAGGTCGACATTATTCGTTTCGTGATCGTGCAACTGCAGGATTTCGCCCCGTCCTTGCATGCGCTCCACGAGCGCACAGGTAAGGAGTCCTCCCGCCTCGTCGACAATTAGGTATCGTGCCCCAGAACGAACGTTGCCCGTAGTGAGAATTTGCGATAGGGTATCGACACGAAGTTCGCTAGAGACCAGGAAATTAGTTGCTCGGAATATCGGCGATTTATGCTTTAACAGAATGCAAGTGTTACCATATTCTTCTCGGGTTGTCTTTGAAGAAATGTTCACAAAGACCTCGGGCGCTCGGTCGTCTCGGTGTGAATACTTTGGAAAATCTGGGTGGATAACAAAGACGTTGAGTAAGTCCAACTGTTTCCCTTGGAATTCAGCGGCAATCCTTACTTTTTCTGCTTTCGCTTGATGTACTTTGCTTTGGAGAACTCAGTCTTTTTGTCAAATGTTTCACTGTTCTCCACAATAGTCTTGATCAAGTTCTACAGATCAACGATGACGGGTCGCCTTTCAACAATGCATGACCATGTAAAAGCGTCGGGCAATAAAGCTTTACCTCAACTGGAACCTGGCCCTTCAAACTATCCGCTTTCATCTGTTCAATTTCCACTTGCGAGAGCTTCTGGGCTTCTCTGCGATCGACCAAGTCCTTGTTGGTGGTTCCCTCCTCAGTTTCCAGATCTGAAGTTCCAAGTTCAGCCATTTGTCAACTTTCGGAATCAGTCATCACAGGTTTACCAAAAGCGTCCAAGGCGTATATATTCATCGAGGCAGGTCTCACTTGTTTGTCGCCGTAGACCTCGTAGGGCATATCGAAAGGATATCCAAACAAGTCCTTCGCATGAAAGCTTCCAAATTTGCCAAGATTGACGACACTGGCAGACAGGAAGGAACAATTAGATACCTACCAGAAGTATTCTATTGTTTTTCTGTACAATCAAACAAACCTATTTGCTTTGAACTGAACAAGCTTGGTATTGTCGCTTGGCATTTGTACAATCGCCCACGAGTTTTCTGCAATTATGGCGCCGTCGTCGACGATATCCGGTATATCTAAAGCTGATGGCAAGTTGGGCACCCCTTCAGGTGTCTCGCTCTGTGTTGTTTCTGGAGTGTCAACTTCCATTTTCTCTGCCATTTCCACCATGTTTTCACCCGGCTGCCAAACTGTAAGAAGCGATCTTGACCTGACTTTATTCACCAAAAATATTGGGATGGCACAGTCATGTAATTTAGCTATATGGTCAATGTCCAACTTGCTTTCTTCGATATCTTGAAAAATGAAAGGATTTTCAAGTAGAACAGCTTTGCAGGCAACTCTGAATAGCTCCTTGAATCAGTTATTATTTATCTGATAGTGTTATTTAGTTGACTTTGGCAATCCGAGTGCCAATACATGGTAAAAAGCGGCTTCCTTGGAGGGATATATGCATTCAATAGACGTTCTTCAAAACGAATGTCTTGCGAAAAGATATTAGAAAAATGGCGGTCGTTACGATAAAAAAAGAATAGCAAAGGAGGCAGACCGACCTGGGTAAAGTTACATTTATCGCCTCCAAACACGGTCACATCAGGTTGTCATACCAACAACGTCCGAACGGAACCTCTGGGATTCCAGCACTCGATAGATCATCACGACTGGATCCTGCACTCACAATGACGACGACGAGCGAAACACCAGAGCAAGGGGCTTCAACGTCAGCTGCTAATGGCTCTGATTTGAAAGGGAATGCCGACGACTATGAATTGCCTTGGTTGGTAGCGTTTTGTCCGTGTCCTTTGGACGATTGTGTCCTCAAACATGTCTGTTTAGGGTAGAAAAATATCGACCGGTACTCCTTAAGGATATTGTCGGAAACGAGGAAACAGTATCCAGATTGCAGGTTATTGGACAGGAGGGGAACATGCCAAATATTATCATTTCTGTATGTTTTTTCTCGTCGCCCGCTCCATTATCAATTCCAGTCCGGGAAGACTTAACACGCACGAAAATGTCGACAGGGTCCTCCCGGAATAGGTAAAACAACATCCATTCTTTGCCTCGCAAACGAGCTACTGGGTCCTCTCCAGAAAGAGGCCGTCCTTGAACTCAACGCTTCAGACGATCGGTAAGAAACTCACATCCTATCCTCATTTTTGATGACGACTTAAAAACATGCCATAGAGGCATTGATGTTGTCCGCAACCGAATCAAAATGTTTGCCCAGAAGAAAGTTTCACTTCCCGCTTCCCGCCATAAAATCATCATCCTCGACGAAGCAGATTCCATGACCGCGGGAGCCCAACAAGCCCTCCGACGAACAATGGAAATCTACTCCTCAACCACACGCTTCGCGCTTGCATGTAATATGTCCTCCAAAATCATCGAACCCATTCAATCCCGCTGTGCCATCCTGCGCTACACCCGCCTCTCCGACTACCAAATCCTTAAACGTCTCACCGAGATATGTGATGCTGAGAAGGTCAAGTTCACTCCTGAAGGTCTAGAGGCTATCATATTCACGAGTGACGGAGATATGAGACAGGCGATCAATAATCTTCAAGCAACATCGTCTGGATTTGGTATTGTGACTCCTGAGCATGTATTCAAGGTGTGCGACCAACCGCATCCAGTGCTAGTCAAGCAGCTGGTTGAGGCTTGTGTGGGAGCGCAGGTTGATGGAGCGCTGGATAAAGTGAGGACATTGTGGATGCAAGGGTACTCGGCTGTGGATATCATTTCGACGTTGTTCAGAGTTGTCAAAACATTTGATATGGAAGAGTATATAAAGTTGGAGTTTATCAAGGTGTGAGGTAACGCCGTTATGTTTTCTTCTCTGCGATGCTAATTACGCCTTTTGTCGTCCGATTTAGGAGATAGGATTGACGCACATGAAGATTTTGGAAGGAACGCAGACGCTCGTGCAGTTGTCAGGGTTGATTGCTCGTTTATGTAAATTAAAAATGAATCCGGCAATGTTTGTGGTGTAAATGATGTGCACCCGAAATGCATCCTCAGTCTATTTGCATGAGTGATGGAATTCAAACTCCAAACACCCCAAAAAGTCCCCTATCACCATATGCTGCTCCTCGACTCTATCGATTTCTAGAATAGGTCAACATCTATCGGTCCCAACAAAGCCTTGGGAATGGCAAATACAAATTACGCAAATCATATCACTATGGATCCCTGTACTAATCGTAATAAACTACACCGTATGTAAGAGATGCTCAAATTGGGAGCTTTTGTTTGTTATTTCTTTCGAAAAACAAAGAACCACACGAGGACCGCTGCTACTCCGAGGTAGATGAGAGTCCCTAGTACCGCCGCCCATCGGCATCGGGTCCGCCATTTTGTGGGTTCACTTCGCAGTGCGCCTATCCACCACAGAGGCGGCAGGAGGAAACCTGAGTTTGAAAGATGAGTATCTCGCAAGCAAATGGAAACTTCCCAAGGTGGCACACACCGTAGATGAACAACAACAGTTCACATGGAATGCCTTGGTCGCCTGCCAACCCCCGCTCCTTTGGTACACCCTCCCCATCTTCCAGCCCCCTCCCCGATCTCCAAAATGACACTGTGCTCCCTCCTCCGCCGCTTCGATCTGCCGTACTGTAAGGATACCGTCCCACCTCCACAACAGGCACATTCGTTGGTGAAGCGGTTGCAGCGCCCATATTATATAGCTTGCTGACTTCGGAGTGGATTGCTGTACTTGTCCAGCTGGAGGCGCGCTGGGGTTTGCGGTTGTTTGGGTTAAGGGTGGATTGTGTGGTGTTGCCAGATGAGGCTGCTGCTCCTCGGGTGTAGTCTGTGCTGACTTTTCGTTCAACCTGTTGAAAAAGAGCGTAAGTTTACAGCCCACAAGCATATTCGTAGATGATCTCACACGTACCATTCTGTACAAGTTTTCGACAGCGGTCTCCAAGTGATCGCTCGTCGCTACTGAACTTCCCACACCACTACTCCCGTTGTGATAACCTCGGTCCATATTTCTCGCGTGTAGCATTTCTTGTTGTATCCGTCTACTTTCCTCTTGGATTTCTAGTTGGCGTTGGCGTTCGCCCAAGTTGTACTTGCGAGTATACCGCTCATAGTAGGACGTTGGAAGACCTGAGGCTGAGCTTCCTGTTGGGGAGGTGGGTGTTAAGGGGAGGTCGTCCTCGGAGATATTGGACATTGTGTCGTGGTCAAATGGGCTATCTTGGGTTGCGCGATGAAAAAGGGGGTTTGCGGTGTAAAAGACGGGGACAAGCCGGGGAAAATGACGAGAACGTGGTCGTAGACTCGCAGCCTACCAGTATCTTCAGTCAACGTTGCAATACTCAAATGTGCAGAGCAAATTCAACAAAAAAAAAGGTGGAATGGAAAACGGCAGCAAGGCAAGCAAAAATCCAAAGGAAAACGCGGTTTTGACTTTTCACGGGTTGTACTCTTTGTTTCAAGTGATTTTCGATATTCGATATTTTGGACTCAAAAACGTCCATCAGATAGCACACATGATATTTCTGTTTACAAGGATTGCTCTTGGAGTTGGCAAAGGAGTGCATATAACGGCGATCGGAAGGCAGCAAGATGGGCTTACACTTGCCTTCCTTCGCCTTCGACGAACGGAGGAGTTGGAGTCTCAAACAAGCTAGCTTGGTAATATGTCCCCACAGAGTTGCCAACTTTCACAAATGTGAGGAAATATTAGAGGGTATTGATAGTACGACACCGTCTCCTTACAGTTGAAATTTGTTCGATTTATGCCTACCCACATCATCGACCTCCGATGAGTTTAAAATTAAAGCATCGAAGGATGCTGATAGAGATCCGGAAAGAAGGGGGTCCCTTTGGCACCCAAAGGATGTAGGTTTCAGAACTTTACACCCTGAATTTTCGAGAGTATATCGGACACATTCCGGAAAAATATCCACAACTACTGCCCTTGTTCTTAGGCGTAGATGTACGCTCATGACAATTGATTTCATATGGTAAACCAGCCCTCAACGGGTTCTAAGCAGTAGGCATACCGTAACACCATGTATTTGAGACCCCCTTTTCTATGGCACTTGATTTGGCTAAGTATGTTGATCCTCCAACGGTATCTGTCGTTACCACGGTCATACTATCACATCCCTAGATCTTTTCGAAATCTCGCAAATTCCCTCTTGACCAGAGCAGTTCCCATCAAGTCGGCAAGATCCTTTGCCAGCTTCCTGTATCCCTAAAAATGATAAAACATGTAGATATCAGCCAGAGCTGTGGAGAGTTGAGACGCACTCGAGATTCTCACCTTGGTCGATAGATGATCCTGGTCAACATACCAAAAGGACTTGTGCCGGTACTCGTAATGCATGACGTCGATACGTGGACCACTACGTATGTCGTCCTTATTGCTGTCACCCATAGTTTTAGCAATAACTCTAACGGACATCAAGATCAAGAAAAAACGCACTTTTCCAGCCAGCCTAATAGAATTTCATTACGTCGCATACTCTCCTCCAACGCCGCATCACCCTTCGCTTCTTCCCCGTTATTTGGTATGGAACAAACCCAGATGTCTTTTCCCATGTTGCGGAGAACACGGCAAATTGCACTAATGTTGTGGACCGTGTCTTCGGCAGAGAGTGCCGGTTGGCTGCTATTCAAAAGGATCTCAATGTAAGGAATGCTGCGACCAATGAGTATGCTCTGAGCTGTCATCTAAAGACATACCGACTGTCATTGAACCCAACCAATAAAACGACGGCGTCGGCATCTGCGTACGTCGGATTATCAAAGACCTTTTCAAACTGCGTTTTTGGGCTATTTGCCTCCTACAATAACCGAATCAGTATTCTATTCATCGTTCATCATCAGGCGCTGACACAAACTTTTGCACTTTTTGGCAACCTAGTATTACCAAGGAGAATGAGCACATTTCGTACAAAAATAAATCTCACTACCGTTGGATGGAGATCCTTACCAATCCGCTGAAGTGCTTCCTATCACACCGCAATTATATATAATCCATGACTGTCTCAACTTGTAGCGATCACTTTGGAGGACCCGTTTCAAGTGACCCGCCAACCCAGGTACACCAGCGGATGTGACAAAATCACCGTACCCAAACGCAAAGTCATCTCCTAAGACACCGATGACTTTGAGCGTTGATCAACAGATGTTCGCCACAGTCTTCAAACCCTTACCAATAATAACGATTTTATTCTTGTAATTGGAGAATGGTCTCGTTTCTGTTCCCGAAGATCCGGATATCCACTATTGATCCCACATGACAATGAAGAGTCAGTTCATGCATCCGTATCCTTCCGTAGAGCATAGTATCTTTAGTACCTACATGGTTTAACCGTAACCATCCTAGCCGGACGTAGATCCCTAGCCATACCGTCACCCAAGATATCAACGCCAACAACGCTCCCCAAGGATTTGTTCGAAACGAGGGCTGTTGGAGAGTGCGCTTGGAGCGGCGTGCGGGGGAAGTGGGAGATCTGGGCGGAGAAGACGGAGTTTTCTTTTGTGGTGTTGACATGATTGCTATGATCGCTCTGGGGAGAAAGCCATTGAGTTTGAAATCTGTTAAGGGAGTCATACACAGACGCGTCCATTTACCACGACATTCCAGTTGAATTTTTGGGGGAGCAACAACTCCCAGGGATGTGCAACTACCTTCTACAACCTGATAATGCACCTTCGAATTATCAAGTCCATAAGACAAATGCTGATTAAGAGAAGCAGGGGTTATTCTATTATTAAAAACATGGGGAAACCATTTCTCAGGAGACAAAGACCGAGCACCCAAAGGTCCAATGAAAAAATGTACAACAGCCCGCCGGCTCAACATCCCATACAGATATCCGTAAGTACATCTCCCAGAAACTGAGAAAGACCGACAGAATTGTTCTGGATCCTTCTCATCCGTACCAGCCCTTCAGCGTTAATCCTCCAAGGGCTTCCGTGTCGCAGAGACGGCAGCGAATTCTGCCTCGTCTCGTTGTCGTCGCGAGTCGTGGATATGCTCTTTTAGTCCTTTTCCAAAATTTCGGTAACATACAATGGCATTTACGAAAGTCATTATCATGACCGCTAAACTCAAGCATGCTATACAAAGGCGATTAGAGTCCGAAAGATGAAAGCAGTACCCAGCCCGCCTAGCCTTACCAAAGAAAGTCAAATAGTGTTTCGTATCACTATACTGCGGCTCATTCTTCCTCATGTAAATCCTCACAAGTTTGAAGACAAAGTACGACATCGCGAGGACAACCCCACAACAAAATAGCCCCATTATCCATTTATCTTCCCGTTTTAGCCCGTATACGGCTAAAACGAGAACCAACATCATTATAGGCAGTGCTGCTATCGTCAGCGCAAATTCTGGGTCGTTCTTCTGAATAACCAGAACAAGAAACTGAATGCCAAATCCGAGGACGAAAAAGACGTCCAGCTTGAGTAGCATGATGAAAAACTGGTAGCTGCGGTACATATCTGACAGAAAAGATTGTGTGAATATCAACATGTCACAAATGAGCATATCAATCCAGTCCTAACGCACTTCTCATTTTAGGATCAGCCCCAATCTTCTTATATATCTTCCATCCAAACTCAAGATAAAGCTTCCATGCACATATCGCAAATAGAACTCCAAAAGCGCCCAAAATGATTGGAATCGCCAGCAGGACCGCTTTTAAAGTTTCCTGATCTGAATGCGTGAAGGGAACCTGTTCCGAATTGTCCTCCACCAACCCAATCATTTGGGTATACTGAAAGATGGAGTAAAGACAGACGCAGAGGTTGAACATGACAAAGGCGACAATTTGAATAGTATTTTTGTGCAATACCTATAGAGAGAATCGATATGAGCGGCCAGACTCCAGTCCTTGTAACGGAAACAACCAAACTCACTGCATCCCAGCACAAATATATCTGGAATAATTGCCCAATAATGAAGATGATTAAATATACTGGTATCCCTCTTGTTGGCCCTTCTCTTCCATTCACAGGATCAAAATATTTCCAAAAGATGGCTGCGACAATGGATTCGAGAGCGATGATGATAATGGCTTCTACTAGGGTTGCGAAAAAGATGATCCGCCCTACAACAGATTCGATCTGTTCATAGAGCAAATTAGCACCGAATTATCAACATGGAAAGGCGGGAGGATGAACAATACCATGGTGATTGTGGTGATATTTGTGATTTATAGTGTCGATGTGCGTAAGGAAGGGGTATCCAGCAATTCAAGTATAGGCCGAGAAGACAGCTAGACTCCGGCTGTCGAGGCTATTGCACTCGCTAGGCGCACCACAATGGGGAAGTGGCACGGAAATCCCCTGTAGTACTCCTATTGCAAAATTGGACCCGCTCTAACAATTGTCCCAAACGCTCCTTTTGGGCCGTGGAGTCCCTTGTCTTGAGTAGAAGACAGGCACTTCAACGGTGAAGAGAAACTCTCCCCGAATGCTCCAAACAGGATTCTCTCTATAATTCGATAAAAGGTGTCGGCTCTACTGTTGTCGACGTCTTCGAACCAAGCAGGATGCGTTCGAGGGAGTTTTTCACGGTTGGGGCGATTGTTTTTCCGACTGTTACAATCGTTGACTTTCACAAAAATGAAGCAAGCGCAATTCAGGCGACTCTTCACAGGACAAGAAAGGTCGTCACAATGTGTGCGTGGGCTGTGCCGTTCGGGCGTACGCTCCAAGAGAGGAGTGCAATGGAGGTTACTCAGGCAGAAACCAAATCAAGCAGGCTGCGACACATTGCCAGCAGGAACGCGCTGTGCCCTCCCCAGCCCCTCGCATTGGGATTTTCAAAGGGCCTCCTCAGCTATTTTTGCAAGCTTGAAGCTTGAATGATAACGCAGCGGAGGGATAGGACATCTACTGTTCACATTCTTATTTAACACAAGCAATGACAAAAATTACAGATCTGTACAAAAAGTAGCACCTCGACATTGTGTGCTCAAAACGGGAAGAAACCACAAAAACGATCACTTATGTCGCGCCCAACTGATCGAAATGCCCTGCATATCCAGCAGGTATAGGCTGCCAGCAGAGGACGCCATTATTCTTCTCTTCAGTCCTTCTTCTTGCTCGCAACAATCGATACTACAGGTGACCATGAAATTTCTCTTTCAATGTCCAGTTTCCACTCACGGGTATGACATTATAAGCCCACGTACCAATAATAATGATCAGAATTGCCGCAACGACACCTCCAAGAATAAGCTTCATCTTCATATCCTTCCACCACATTTGTTTTCGTACGCGATTAGCTCCTCGCTTGAATTGCAAAGAAGAGTTTTGAAGATCATCTACGAGCGAGTGTTAAGAGCACTGTTTTGGACTGTTTCGGACACAGAGAGCGTTAGCAACTCTGATATGGCTGCTCACCAGTCTTGTTTTGGAGGGTGTCGAGCTGCTCTCCTCTTTGCATCACTTTGTTGATATTATCTAAGTCAAAAGCCGAGTTTGTTAGAGTTCTGAGCGTAAGGGTATTTGCCCTCCATCACAATTGACTTGTGCAAGAGGTTGCATTACGTTACCTTGCATAATACCCACAACCTCATTCACTTGGTTCTGCACTTGGGCAGTCTTTCCTGCTTGCGGTTGTGACATATTTGCTTCGGTAATAGGGAGGTAGTAGAGATGTCGTCTGTGTAGGTGATGTTACGATTGAAAGTGTTGAACGAAATGCGAGAATCGGGATGCGAGAAATGGGAAAACGAAACAGTTGGGTACATCAGCTCGCCCCCCCTCAACATGTGCGTGCCGTCCCATTACTTCCAAAAATGGATTAATTAGGATCGGACCAATAACGTACAACTTTAATGAAACAGCTCTTGCGTCCATTTAACGTTCGGGCGGAGCAACTGACAACGGAGACGATCAAACGTTGCCTTGGTCGAACCACAACTGGGATTTAATTAGAAGGATATTAGATCTCATCCGAAAATGGATTTGAACAATTAAACTATCTAAAGCAAAGCTTCTGGTCATCCCTAAGTGCAGAGAGACTCTAACCGTTACAGTGAGTGAAAGCCACAATGCAGAGCTGAATTGTATCTGGCGAAATGAAATAAGCAAGCGGGATCAGACTCACCAATTTGTGATATGGGTTCCCTGAAATGTGACAAATCTGGTCACAAAGGTCCACAATGTCGTGATTAGCAATGCTCCTTACTTAGGAACTCTAGAGGATCGAGAGAATCAGCAGGCATCATCAATGGAATCTACTCTCGCCTTGGCTAATGGTCGGGCTGATGTCGGGATGGCATAATGTAATAATGATGCCCATCACACTGAACGATAATTAGTAGAGTTATGACTATAAGTCCAGCTGGTTGGGGGTCTTCTATGGTATCTGGAAGCTTGGCCTTGAAATCTCTTGGTTGCTCGCTTTCATACAATTTAACCAGAAATCCCGTAACTTAATGTTCCAATATCCAAGTATAAGGTTACATTGAATATTGACGTGCTACAAGTTCTTCGGGCCCGCCAGGTAATTGGGACTATCTGACGGATCTAGGACCTGCCTGTTTATACCACAGCGTGCTTCCAAATCAGTTGGGAGTACCTGGCTTGATTGATATGCTGTGCATAAAGTGTATGACGAGTGTATTTGACCAAGAGGCTGATGGCCCTAAACACTACTTTCGTTGGAAATAAACAGTCTAGCCAAATCTATTTAGCATCTCAATCTTGGTACAGTTACGATGTTGTAGGTCACAGAGACATTGAGTCCTATACTGCTCTATCTTCAGGTGTTCTATCGTTTTCAATTCTTTCTAGTACATCGTCGCTATTCCATAACCTACCGCCCCTCGATCTTTCCACGTAGCCTTAATTTAAGATCGTTCCAATCCGATAGAAGTACTGCATATCCAAACGCTACCTCATCACCCATTGGTCCCGGATCATCCCATTGCATCACGCCGATTTCTCGTATGCTTAATCTTTCAAGACAGCGGCGCATCGGAATATTACGTTGCGATGTGACGATCTCGATTTTTTCTAACCCAAGATCTTCGAACCCGTAGGTAAACAACACCAACATGATTTCCTGCGCATATCCTTTTCCGTGAAATCCTGTACGGAGTATGATACCGAATTCGGCACACCGTTTGACGAGGTCAAGGGTTCGAAAACCTGAGGTACCGATTAAGGTTTCCTCGTCTCCCGGAAGGATAACACTAAGCGGGAGCCCCAATCCTTTTTTCTGGTCCGCCACGCGTGATTCTTGTCGTTCAGTGACTTCTTCAAGGGTCCACTCTTTCAAGAGACCGGGTAGATATGTCATTGTTGTTGGGTCCGAGAGAAAATCGCGTATAACAGGATAGTCTTGGACTTCATGGGTTCGAAGAATAATCCGAGGTCCTCGCAAGGTTAGCGTCGGTGGAAGGATGTTAACAGTCTGGGTTGTTGCAGCCATTTCGTAAATGATAGGTGCTTATTGTCAAGAGGCGAGCGGAGAGTTGGGAGTTCGGTAGGATGGGGGGAAGTCTTCTACTGTATGACACATCGATCACGTGTCTGCTTCGTGACTGTGCATCATCGTTGTGAACTGAGCGAGACATCTCCCGCTCTCGCATATCTTCTCGCTGGATCGTCGACTATCCAAATGAAAATATGGTAGCGACCAAGGCACCATCCACCAAGCAACCGAAAAACGCAAAAGGATTAGTTCAAACACGGATAGGGCCTACTCGGATAACTATCAAACCTAAAAAAGGTCCGCTAGAAGATGAAGAAGAAGCACCAGTAGAAGAGCATTTTATCTTGCGCATGCCTTCAGGCGAGCCTGCAGAAAAACTTCGAGAGGCGGTGAAAGCACGTGAGATACCAGAGGACTTCAACGTAACTTTTTATGGTGGGCAAGTTGGATACGTCCCCGTAGCAGTCACCATGGCCTAACCCTACGTTTGCCAGATCCACGCCGGGCGACTTTCCGCCTAGGTGCGGATAGCTACAGGGCCAAACTCGTTGACCTCCCCTGTATCATTGAATCGCATAAAACATTGGACAATAAGCAGTTCTACAAAGTCGCGGATATTTCACAAATGCTGGTTGTCGACGGGCCAGCTCAAACGACACCACCGCAGGAACCGCAACAACCCCTGCATCATGACGAATATACCTGGCCGCATGGGCTTACGCCACCGTTGTGGAATGTACGAAAGCGGAGGTTTAGAAAGAGAATATCGAAAAGGGTTAGTTTTCTAGTTCTGTCGCGTCCTCAGTTTTTGATGAGGCTGAGATTCTGCCATAAAAGACAATTGAAGATGTAGAGAGGGAGGTCGTGCGTCTATTGGAAGCCGATGCTCAAGCGGAAAATGTGCTCTTTGGTAAGCGTACGATAACTCGACTTCCAGGATTGAATATATCCTCATCACAATCTCAGAGGTCGACGATGGAACGGACAGAATTACAGCAGAAGGCTTTGACGAAGGTGACGAAGATGCAGAAGGTTCACCAGACGAAGAAGGGGAAGAAGAGACGGCTATGGACGTAACTGAGGGCGGTGATGAAGAAGATGATGCCCTCACAGCGGCATGGGAGGAAGCGCTAGCCGAGCATGCAGAGGGAGATGAAGATGATGATGAGGAAGAGGACGAGGATGAAGAGTCCGAAGATGAGGATGAGGATGAAGAAGAAAGCGGTGGAGAAGGTGATGCCGAAGGTGACGAGGAGCTCGATAAAGCTCAATTACAGCAGCAAGTCGATCAGTTATCTGCCGAAATCAGAGACTTGGAGAGCAAGATTGAGGACAATAGGGCGAAGCTCGCTGTGCAGATTAATCCCATCATGAGGGTACGACACCGTTGAATGTAAACTTGACAAGGATTGGTCTAACCGCTGACTCCAACAGAAACGATTCGAAGATATCGTTAAGCGGTTCACTACGCAACTTCATAGCAAGCGAGCTGAGCTGGTAGATCTGCAAGCAGGTCTGATATAGTACCTACCTTCCACATTGCTTTTCCTGTCGGCTTTCCTGTAAATATTCGTGTAGATACGCTACTGTAGATATTCCAAGAATAATGGGCATTCCACGCTCGGCTTTGGACCTCTAATTTGGCCAAAACCATCTAATTCCACCCAGTCCACTGTATACATACGCAAACCAACTCATCTTTCTCGTCATCCCACGAGCACACTGCATGCGACTTCTTCACCGTTGTACCCAACCGCCCAAACATTACAGCATCAAGCGGAGAAAACAATTTATCAATAGGCACAATAGATGTGACGTAGTGAGAATGGAATCGTAGAGGATCACCTAGAAGCAGATCGAGTCTTAAGAACCTGTCCCTTTTCGGGTGTAAGCATATATCCATTCTTACCTGGGTACATCAAGTAATCGCCTCCAAACTTGCTGCCAGTTGTTATAAAGTATCCTTTTTCCCAGAGAGCGCAGAATACTTTATATCGTAGCCTCTCCTCTGCTGTTGACGGATACTGCCACAGGCCAGTTAGACGGGCTTGAGCAAAATCTAGACTCGATCGCTCAGGGTTGGACCTGGCAAACCAGGGCAGGGTAGCGGACGAAGTGGGTGTAGATATAGGAAGTGGTGGCAAAGGCGGTGTGGCGGGTTTTGTTGGTTCCGGTGGGACAATCCGATCAACATGCAAGGGTTCATCGTGTCGGACATCGGAAGTTCGATCCCCATCATCAGATCGCCCTTCTGATCCCGAAACACTTCTTGACCTATCGTCCTCTATCGTAGGTTGCAAGTCCAGCTTTTCCAGTGACCGACATAAGTCCGTTATTGGAGTTAGAGGATTAGAGTTGGCAGTGTCTGTTGGCTCAATAGAAACTTTGAGTTGATCACGGTGATGGTCCGAGCTGCTCGGCTCTGCTATTGTCTTAGCGTCCGTCGATTTTGGGGTGAACAAGTGTTGCAGAGCGTCCAATGAGGGGATAGTATGCGCCTCACCATCGGTCGTACTGGTAAATCCCGATCCGTCCAACGTATCTTCATCTGATACCGCAGTGGGATTTTCGACAACGCCCGCCACCGATTCAACATCTTCCTGCATCCCGCGTCCTTTTTTCCTCTTTTGTCTCGGCGAGGTTGCATATGCAGCTTTCATGGCTTTTTGGGTTTTTTCGGCAGCCAGCTTCTTGGCATTCGCGTACTCTATGCTGTCAGCTTCTCGTTTCGCGGCCCATTGCTCAATCTCTTCTGTTAGCGGTATAAGGTGCCCTCGAGAATCGTCAACTATACGAATGAGCCCTAGCAGACATTGCAATTCTACATGAGAAAACCATGTTGCGTCATTAGGCCGACAGTACTCTCAGCCCACCTCTTTCCAGTAGAACGGTGATCTCTTCGCTCAGCAGCACTAGGGGAAGGGAAAAGAAGGTATTCTGCATCGGAAGCCGAGGTAGAGTCCCCACCAGCGCTCCTACGATATGATAGCGGGTACGCAACGCCAGTGCGGCTGTGAAAGTTCTTCGACTTGAGCAAATTCTCTAGATAGTTCGAATTCAGAAAGTTAGTACACTCACTGTCAACGTCCCATACGTATCCTCGTCCATGGCATAAGTAAACTAGAAGTGGTGCATCGCGGGGTACGCTCGACGGTGGGGCAAGCGTTGAAAGCGTAGTTTTCCGCATCCTGCATCTCCCATTCTTTAGAAGTCGGGTTGTCAGTTCAAGTCGCGTCATCAGTTTCATCAGAGTTTAATTACCATTCCCTGCCTCACATGCAGTAGATCACCATTGCCGACTTCCCCATTTTTCACCAGTACAGCCAAGTGCCACAGTTTCGCCTGTAATTAGCGACCCACAATGGGCGATCGGCAGAATGCACCGCAACAGCCCCGCTTCCGCATTCCTTCTGCTAGCGAGATCCAGCTGCGCCAAACGGAATTGCAAAACCAGGCGGCAATTCCAAGTTTCAAACCAACGGGCCTGGCTATGGACACACGAGCTACGAATGCTCAAGAATCATCAACGTCCGGTGGAGCCACTTCCAACCTTACTACCGCCAAGACTGCAGCGCTCGGTTCACCCATCTCACGACCGCTACAGGCACCGCAACCTGCTGACATGACATTTCAACGTCCAACCTTTGGACCTGGTCAGCTAATCCGGCCAGCGTCAGCACAACCTCGGGAGCCGGCCACAAACAGAGGAGGGTTGGGTAATAATTCAGGGCCTCGACCACGACCAGCTCCGGCAACAGTATCCCGAACAAACAGCACATCGGCACCTCAGCGCTCCAAAGGCACACATTCTATTGTAGTAAATAGTTGTCAGGTAGCATTTATAGCACCGCATTGGCAAAGCACTGCGAATGTACTAATACTGCGTTACAGCGAGGGAACGGAGTTCTCAACTTTATCAAAAACGTACCATGGGAATATGGGGACATTATACCTGATTACCAAGTTGGAATGACAAGTTGCGCCCTCTTTCTGAGGTATTTCCAGGATGTTTTGCTGATCACTCGTCTCCTTAGTCACGAGGCTTTCAGTTTAAAGTATCATCGCCTGCATCCAGAGTATGTCTATACAAGAATCCGGCAGCTTGGACACCACTATCTCCTACGTATACTGCTGTGCTTGGTTGACATCGTAAGTCATGTAGTTTTCTTGTGCTATCAGCAGCATTGCACCAATATCTCCTTATCACATAGGAAGATCACCAAGCTAGTATCCGCGACTTGACCCGAATATGTGTTTATAATAATATCACTTTAATTCTTGCTTGGAGGTTAGTGTACAGTATCATTGTTTAAATATGCCAATGTATTCAACTGGGCATCTTTCAGCCAAGAGGAGGCAGGCCGGTACTTGGAGACCTTTAAAGCGTACGAACACAAGCCACCCGATCTGATCAAAGAACGTGTAGATCCGGACTATCTTTCAAAGGTAATCAGGCTGTCCTTTCTTGATTGACAAATAATTTGATTGACGCCAACCATGTTCTCTATCTAGTTGACAGATGCATTGACTCAAGTCAAATCTGTCAACAAAACTGACGTGCTCACTCTAGCATCCGCGTTTGGGGTAGGTATTTTCCTTGCGTTTTTCAGACATCTATCTGTTTAATGACCTTTGTCAAAAAGTCTCTCCAAAACATCATGTCAGCCAGCCAGGAGGAGCTAGCACAGTGCCCCGGTTTTGGAGAGCAGAAAGTTCGTCGACTTTATGAGGCTTTTCATCAACCTTTTCTACTTAATAGAGGTGACAGATCGAGATGAGATATCAATAATTTTTTAAGGTTGTCCCTTGTTTTGTTTGTTTTGTTTATGCTATGTAAGCACCTGCCAAAGTGCTATGTTTATCCAAACAATCCCTGGTCCCCGATCCAAGCATGCCAGGGCAAAACACGATGACAACTCAAAGGACGCGCTTCTCGAAGGGAGGCGGGTCTTGCAGGGAATCGGAGTCTTGCGTACGTAAGGTGTTGTCGTCAGTAGGACGCGCCCATTTAGACGGTGGCACAATCACGGTATTAGATGGCACAGCAATGCTGTTTATGGGCACAGCGCGGAGGGGAACTTTCTCAATTAAAATCACTTAGAATTTGGCCCCCCCGCTGCTTTTGGGCTCTGCGTTTTTTGGGTTTTGGGGCTGGGCGGCCAATAATTTCGCCTTCGAAACGGAAACCTCCAAAGTTACTAGTTTTATTGTTTTTGTTTTGTTTGTTGTTTTATTCTTGAGAGCCGAGAAACATTTACAGCTGGGACAAGAGTCTTTTGTGTGCGTGGTGGCCTGCATCGTCTCCCTTCAGTGGAAGGGGAAGGTCTAGTGGGTGGACATTTTGCCCGCTTGACTTTAGAAATGGGATATCTACCGGTACCCGCCGTAACAAGTACTAAACGGTGCGGCTCTACTTCCTGGTTTGGGACCGAATCGTTAAAGCGAACGTTGCCGTCGTTCTGCAACCGCTTTGCAAAACGGTTGGGTTTTGTCCTGGTGCTGTGTTGTGTGGTGTTCCTGCTATGTACTGGAGCAAGACAAGGGGAGACGGAAATTTCGTCAAAGCCTTTACCACCGCTGATCCGACGTCGAATCTTCTATCAACCTGGCGCTGGAGGAAGTAAGTATTGTGGGTCAAACTGTAGCCCACGTCTTACACTTTTGCAATATTTCATTCAACTGACCTTTGATCTATCATAACCATCTTCAGGTTGGAGAATCCCGGAATCCTGGCTTCATAATGTGACCGATTTACCTGAACACATAAACCCAACTCCAGCCACCATTTTGGAAGCCGCACAGCTCGCTGCATACCTTGCAAAAGCTGATTCGCGGCGCATGATACCCCATACGGAAATCCCTCTTATTATACATCAAACATGGAAAACCACTCGCGCACAGCAATGGCCCGATGCGATGCTTGACTGCGTAGAAAGTTGGCTGTGGGCAGCAGAACCTCCTTCGTCTGACATGTCAGATGTTCAGTTACGCAAAACGATCCCCGATCATACAGTATGGAATTGGACTCAGGGAGAGGATGCTGCCTTTTTCATGTGGGATGACGACGGCATGGACAATGCAATCAAAACTCTATGGCCGCAATGGCACGAGGGATACCGAAGATTGCCCGCCAACGTAATGCGGGCAGATACCTTTCGCATATTCGTTTTGAAGTGGTTTGGAGGAGTGGTGAGTCTCTGGGGCGCATTTAATGTTTCATGAGCCTCAGACCGATGATTAATATGCGTTATCAGTATGCTGATGCCGATACAAAGCCTCTACGTCGGCCATCCCAATGGGTCAACTCAACCGACGTGACCTCCTGGAGAGATCCCATCAATGGAGAGCTACATCCTGTTGAACCCAATACTCCTATTCGCCTCCTTGTCGGTATTGAGGCGGACACACCAGTGGATTCAGACAGCTACTGGAGAATGGGGTATGACCATCCAGTGGAACTCACCCAATGGGCTCTGGCTGGAGCAGCTGGGCATCCTGCTTTCAGCAACATGCTCGAAAGCGTGGCGAAAGCAGCAGACCAAATGGCAAGCGAAGGGACACTACAAGGGGCGGATGCGTTGCAGCTCACAGGACCTTATAGATGGACAAACGTCCTAATTGATTACGTGGAGGAGGAGGGCCAGTATAATTGGAATTCTTTGAGTGGACTTCAAGATGGTGGGCGGTCGAAGACGGTTCGGGATGTGCTGGTTCTGCCCATTACCGGCTTCAGGTGCGTTCTTATGGGTACGCCTTCCGCTTTCTGATGAGCAATGATCTAATTGTTCGCGTCAAATGTTATTAGCCCTGGACGACCCGAAGGCTATGGGAACATGGGAAGCAAACCCATCACACACCATGATGCCCGGTTAGTCCACCTCGCAAAAGGAAGCTGGAAACACTTTTCTCTTCGAGTAGAAGCCGGAAAGGCATGTCGCACCCTTCTCGGACTATGCCGAAATTGGAGCAAAGTACCATGATCCAATCCCTTTTCGCTTGGTCTGGTTCTTAGAGTGTTCGACCAGACCCAGGCACCTGGCGTTGAACAGTAGAAAGAGCGCTGCAGTAGAGGATACACTTGTACATTAACTGAACCTAGCATTTATGTCACGCAATGGGTTAAAAATTGAAGTATTTGTTTTTGTTTATTTTTTTATTGAAAACTGAGTATTTCACATTTCATCGCTCAAGGTTGATGGAGTTTCCAAATTTTTTGTACAGGATGACTTTCAGCTGATTCATCTTTTCGGTGATGTCGCCAATTCTTGAGCTGACTTGTCCGAGTTCGTCGGAGAGGTTGGATTGCTCTTCTTCAATACGCTCTTGACAAGTGCTGAGGGGGAGGGAGACGAAAGCGTCTCCGATGCGGTATCTGAATTGATGAGAAGCATACATTGTCAGTTTATCGATTTCAAAGACCGATTGAAAGGGCTGTATCCTGCGTTTCCCCCAGTTTCAGTGATTATCGGTCACATTCTGCTGACCATCTCCAGCATATATCGCTTACTTTATCAGTTCATCCTCATCAGCCAACTCCAACTCGCTTGAAAGATCATCCAAATACTCCTTCTCCTTCTAAAACACACCAAAAAACAAGATCGCGTTCAGACAGCAACATTTACAACGTGCTCCAAAAGCATCCAAGGACCTTTTTCTCTTCATATGCTTCTTCAAGGTTCTGTAGCTTCATGTTTAGGCGGGAGAAGGCGTTTATATTTTGTTGATCTTCCCAGGTGACTTCAGCATCGGCTTCTTCTTCTTGGTTGAGCTAGTGCGTGTAACGAGATCAGTGGAGGGCATTTGGTTAGTGGTTGTGCAGGGGGTATGGGAGAGGCGGTATGCGTACCATCTTCATTTTTGTGGATATGGAGTTGGTGGAGGGAAAGTGGGGCGCGACTTGGATGAGGAGGGATTGGATTCGATGTAGGTGAATGTAACGCGGTTAACAAGCAACCAGGTCGTCACGTCCAATCCCATCTGGGAAATTATTGCTAGTGACACCTTTTTGAAATATCGAAAGTTGGAAGAACTCTACAAATGAACTTTTGTGGTTTCTTTGACTCTATCAGGCAGCTGTTCTGGTACGATTTCTTGCCAACAAACAAGGTGGAAATCATTCACACAACTATGGTGTAAGAGCTACGGACAGTGGTCATGACCTATACGGTTGGCCCTTTGCAATGCTTTACTGTTTAATTGAACAAACAAATGGCCATATATCACTACGTTCCCGCAGCCCTGAAGGTTTACTGGGTCACCACTCTTTGCACACACAATGCCCGAAAGTTCCTGGCAAAGTTGGAAGATACGACAGAAATCTCAAACGCAAGACGATGAGCCGCACGCTCATGTCTTCACCAAACGAATGCCCTTTGTCCTTGTTGTGTTATTGCATTGCACTCGTTCACAGATGCCCCATGTAGAGCAGACCTCACAAACTGTGAAAATGTTGCCAAGTTCCCCAGAGTTCAATCTCCCAAGCCACACCAACCAAAGATGGGGAGCGATGGGAAATGACGCGACTTGGTCCGGGACGACATTTGCAAAGCTCATTCAAAACATTAAACTTTGAAATCCTTTGAAAACATGGCGTCGCAATCGGTTCTACCCACTGGCAAGGTTACTGTCGTCTTGGGTGCTCAATGGGGCGACGAGGGTAAAGGTAAATTAGTCGATATTCTTGCACAAGAGATTGATGTGTGTTGTCGATGCCAGGTGAGAAGGGGTGGTGCTTGGCTTTTTGATTTTGCGTAGAGATCGCTCAAGATCGCGTGCTGAGACGGCTTTGACGTACTATGAGAGACAATATAATTTATAGTATTTGCTTGATAGGGTGGTAACAATGCGGGGCATACGATTGTCGTCAATGGGGTCAAGTACGACTTCCACTTGCTTCCAAGCGGTATCATTAATGAGAAATGCGTTGGGGTGATTGGAAACGGCGTTGTTGTTCACTTGCCGTCTTTCTTTGCGGAGCTCGAAAATCTGCACAAGAAAGGTACGGCAGCCGACTTTGTGTGTGAGCTTACAAGCCGTTGATCGGATATGTCGGTATCTAGGTCTGGACGCTACGGGCCGATTGTTTCTCTCGGAACGCGCCCATTTGGTCTTTGACTACCATCAGATTGTCGACGGTCTAAAAGAAGTGGAGCTCGGCCGCGGGTCAATTGGTACAACGAAAAAGGGAATCGGCCCAGCGTACAGCTCAAAGGCATCCCGCAGTGGTCTCCGCGTGCACCACCTCTACCATTTTGAAGAGTTTGAAGAAAAGTTTAGGAACCTTGTCACGAACCGGAAGAGGCGGTACGGTGACTTTGAATACGATGTGGAGGCTGAATTGGCGCGGTATAAGGATTTGGCCGAGAAACTCCGCCCATACGTTGTCGATAACATCAAGTATGTCTATGATGCTATTCAAGCTGAGAAGAAGGTGCTGGTGGAAGGCGCCAATGCCTTGATGTTGGATCTGGACTTTGGAACGTACCCTTATGTCACGTCATCGAACACCACTGTCGGCGGAGTGTGTACGGGATTGGGAATTCCACCTAGCAAGATTGGCAAGGTGTTGGGCGTTGTAAAGGCGTACACGACCCGTGTCGGAGCGGGACCGTTCCCCACGGAACAGTTGAATGTGAGTGACTGATTTTGTTTCGAGCCTGTCACATACCTGACTGAGGATATGTGGCCATTAGGATATTGGGGAACACCTCCAGACTGTTGGAGCAGAGTTTGGTACAACGACCGGAAGGAAGAGGCGCTGTGGGTGGTTGGATGTTGTGGTGCTGCGATACTCTCAAATGATAAATGATTACACAAGGTAGGATCTTGAGTCAAGACGGGTATGCTGAGAATGAGACTGATGGACTTTCATCAAACCAGTATCAACCTCACAAAGTTGGATGTTTTGGACCAATTGCCTGAAGTGAAGATTGGAGTTGCGTACATATATGAGGGCAAAAGGCTCGACAGCTTCCCAGGTATGTATTACAGGACTTTATTATGTGTCATTCAGGTAAACAGGATCATAGACTCTTTGCTTTGGCAGCCGATCTCCGCGTCCTCGAAAAATGCACAGTGGAATACGAGACCCTTCCTGGCTGGCAACAGGACATTAGTAAATGCCGGACATTTAAAGACCTCCCGCTCAATGCTCAAAAATACGTGGCAAGAGTAGAAGAGCTTTTGAGTGGGGTCAAGGTTGAGTGGATAGGTGTGGGCGCAGCCCGAGATGCCATGATTCACCGGAAAGTTTGAGGGTGATTAGATTAGAGACAGATTTTTTATTGTATAGGTGCAATGTAACGATGGAGGTGCCAGTTAGATTGGATTGAAGTGTCGTCACTTTTACAACGACTGCCTATTTGACATATAATCCGCCAGTTTTGGGTTATTGACCACACTTAAAGGTGCCCTCTGCATTCCCATTTCGTAAAGAAACGAGCCCCCGGCTTGGGACGGGTACAGCTGCATTACACCCCCACCGTTTAGACCTCTAAACGGCCGAAGTGCTCCCGAGAGTCGCTTTTGGAAGCCCAAAAACGACTAACCCAAATGCGTACAAAGCATGGCGCCACAGATTCGCCCAGCCGCTAGGCCACTGCGCTGTGAACTTGCTACCATATTGCACGATTGAGCATCGAACCCCTCGACGTGGCCCCACAGATTCGCCCAGCCGCTAGGCCACTGCGCTGTGAACTTGCTACCATATTGCACGATTGAGCATCGAACCCCTCGACGTGGCCCCACAGATTCGCCCAGCCGCTAGGCCACCGCGCTGTGTAGTTTCTACCACGTCCTTTGGGCGGGAATACGGCGCCACAGATTCGCCCAGCCGCTAGGCCACTGCGCTGTGAACTTGCTACCGTATCGCGCGATGGATATCGACTTCCCTCAGCGTGGCCCCACAGACTCAGCGTGGCCCCACAGATTCGCCCAGCCGCTAGGCCACTGCGCTGTGTAGTTTCTACCACGTCCTCTTCGGGAATGACTTACCTCGAGGACGGAAAGTCGGGTGGCTCCAACGATCACGACCCGAAGGGAGGCATCACTCAAGATCCTCCGCTCCAGGAGCAGCGCCTGGGCCTTCCGGTCGGACTACCAAAGGAAGCCAACTTTGAACCTTGGCGATGCTATCGACGACCGGATCCTTCGCTCCGGCACGGCGAAGCCGACGCTTCTTGTGCCGGGGCTCGGACAACCCCGCCCGGTCGTTGTCGCGCTCGTCATCCTCCTCATCGCCCTCAGGATCGGGGTCGGGCACATTGTCGCCATCATCCAGACTACCTTGCAAGTCTTGCCACTTGATGGTCAACAGAAAGTTGAAGAGCCGTAACCCTTCCTCTTTCACGGCAACCATAAGAGACATGAGACGAGGCAAGTCTCTATCCACAAGGATAGAGTAGTCTGTGATGTGATAGGCTACGTACTACAAAAACGGTTGGATGTTAGTGGCGTACGAGTGGAGTACGCGAACACAATTCTTACCATGCCCTCGCCGTCACATTCGCCATAACCCATCACGTACAGGCTGAAGTAGAACCCCACCAACGTCATACCCACGATGGCAATGTTCTGCCGCTCGAGTACCATTTCCCAGGCATACATGGCAGTCCTGAGACCGCCAAGCAGCTGGTTCAGACACTCGAGCGCCGTCCCTCTATCCGCTCTTCGTTCTTGAACAAAAAAGGGGAAGTGGGGGCCATCGGCATCACCACACTGGGCTCGAATGGGCAGAACATTGCTGGTCACCAGTGTGTACGCGTTCCGGCGGTAACTGGCGCGACCCAGCCGATAGAACCCGAGTAAAAGGTCGGGTTTCGGCCGGGCCAGTCCTTCAGCAGTGCCTGGGGGTAGGACAAGCAGATGGCTCTCGCTGTAGTAGTGTACGATGCATCAATAACGGAAGCGACTCATTGCTTGAACTAGAATGTACGACTACTTACGAGGCATGGTTAAAGACCTCCCCCGGGTTCAACATGGAGAGAAGGGGCACTTTTACCCGAGCCCATTCCACCTCATGCTGCGCTGTAGCCGCCAAAGATCAGTATCCCTGTCGCTCATTCTCCAATGAAGCTATTAACGTACCCTCAAACTTGTCGGTGTCAGCATAAACATCAAACAGGGTATCGCTGACTTCTTTCGGGACAACAGGGTTGTCGCCAAAATACGCTGGCATTTCCTGTTCAAGCTAGATGGATCAATTCCAAAAGCTGTCAGGCGCAGATCCATGAAAGCGGTCTTTGTAAGTACAATAGTACTTACGTCAAGACAGGCGCCACGTTTCAACACTTGGCGTCGTGCCAAGAGACGCTCTACCAGTGCCTGTACAGCTGGAGAGGGGGGCGGGATCACGAGATCCCGGGGACGGCGCTCCTTGAGCAAGCGGTTGAAGGACTGACGGTCCACAACAATGTCATTGCTTACAAGCTTAAGCCTGTAGTTACGGCCATTCTTGCTGTGAAAACAGAACAGATAAAACATCAGAACAAAGCAAAATTGAGCGCGAAATGTTTAAGAATGCTTACGAGGACGCGTTAGACTTAACGGAGTTTGGCATGGTGAAAAAAATAGCAAAAAAAGATATCGCTCCAAAAATCAAGAGAAAAATCAGAGCTGAGCAAGAGGCGGGGGGGAGATGGGGGAGGCGTCTTTTATATTCGTGTTTATGGATTAGATAATCTACTCTTTCTCCAGCAAGCTGATTGGCTGCCACGCAGCGGTGTCTCTGTGTGTCTCTGATCATGTAATCACTCATGCTTTGATAATCATCGCGTTTTGGACTTTCCAAAGATGGCCTAGAGCATCGTTAGAGCTGAATGTCCTAGAAGCCATGGTATAAGACTTGTCATACGACTCCCAACCTGTTTACCTTTTCACCGAGCTCTTGATGACAAGTATTTTAGCATGTCTGATTGTCCACTGCAACCATCACTCGGACTGTATCAATCAACTCGAGCACCAAAAGCCCCTCATGTGGGGATCCACGCCCTAACCGCAAGCATACACTCACGTCAAGCTGCTCTGATTTGAATTTGGCAGAGACTTGACATGCCCACCCTTTTACACTAAACAACTTTAACCGTTCAATTGTCTATTGTGGTTGCATGCTTACCTATGGCGAGCTGTCAAGTTCCTGCTATGCTTTATGACCAATGAATGCAACCGGCTTTCGGAAAGTGCATATGAAGGAGATGGCAGGCCACAAACTATCCAAATAGATATAATTGAAATTGACTCAACAGCTGCTAGAACCCGTTTTGTCCCGAACAACTGACATCCCCAATCTTTATAAAAAGGGGGGGGGGGGGGGGGGCGGTTGTCCGTGTTCCCCTCCCCTGTATTAACGATTCAACCATGACACCCAAATCAAGGATGCGAGTACAAACAATCCCAAAAAGCCGAAGGGACCGAAACCCTTTGGGGGGGGCCCTTACACCCGAGGACCCCGACCGCCCGGACCGAGACTAGAGTCGCTCTGCGGTCGGACTACATGACCAAGTGGACCACTGAATCACGAGTACGCAAAGCGGTAATTCTATTTCTAAGCGCTGTATTCTGATGCCATAGTTTTCATGACACTAGTCTCCTTTGTGAGATGGGCCGCCGTAGGGAGGACGAATATTTTTGTTTCGTATCAGTATATTTTGGGTCGATTTGAAGGATGCGACTGCTTTGCCCACGTTGCACAACCTTTTTCCATCCCTGTTGGAAGCGGCATTGATCGCGCAATGTACAGCACCGAAGTGTGTGTACGCCGGGTTTTGGTGCTGTCATGTCTAGCTTGTTGGAAAAGCGACATGGGAATACCCCAGACAAGTGTCCACATCTTACCCATTGCAATATCCAATCTTATAAAGTAAGTTGTCTGGAGTCGGTTGTGCTGGACCCGGTACATCTCCACCCTAGTTAATGGTTTACTGCATGCTTTGACAAGAATTTTGGGAGGTATTTATTGGGGTGCACTAATACGGATACTGTAAAAGATGGTTTGACTGTGCAACAGTGTGTAATTGTCTGTCAACCTCTTATTTTCTTGCATATACAATGTTGAACCTGCATTTGGTGCCCCGGCTTTCCCACTCGGGCTATTGGGCAAGCTAATCCAGTTCCACGATAAAGTAAAGCGTCCGTCGAGGACGTTGTATCTCCTCAGTACGTCTTACAGCAAATATAATCATGGTTCCTCCACAAAAAATACGCCATCTTTCAAAATAAGATAGTGTCCATCTTTGTGCGACCAATACAGAACATGCTGTATGCGGCTGCAGGCATCATGGGCAATCAAAATGCTGCTGGACAGCTTAAATGACAGACCTTACCTACATCATGGGTCGTCGGGAGAAGAGAAGACTCGCTACCATTGTTTCAACAGTAGCTGATTTGGTCAGGAACATCGCCAACAGGTCGTGCGGGTACAACCGACAAGCGATAATGCCTGACTCATTTGACCAGATCAGTCGACGAGAAGCATCGGGTAGCATTCAACAGAGTTCCGCAATACCCAGTTGCGATTACTGTATTCGCTTCACACCCGACGTACACCAGGACGTAGAGCTCGTCAAAATTGCAGTGGTAACTAAATTAAGAGTAAAAGAAATGAGGCGAGCATCCAGCCAGTCACGTTCGAATGACAGCCAAAATCACCCTCAATCTTGTCAAGGACAGTGGGCGATTATGGAACATGTTCTCACACATACGCTCATACATATACGTGTGAGAACATGTTTAATAGCCGCCCGCCTTCCCTCAACTTCCTCATGAGACAACGGGTTGACAGCCTATAGAGTAAGCAGTTTGGCATGACTAGGACTAACGCTTTGGAGTTACATACCGCCTGCACCGACAGGTATAGGGTCACCAAACTCTGGCCGAGGTTTATGCTAGACCTCCAAGCTAGGTCGAAACCGCAACCGGGTCAGGCCTTTGTACAACTAGTATCGACTATTTCATCGGACAAGTGTTTCTGCTGTGTTCCCATTATCTGTCCGATGAAATAGTCGATACTAGTTGTATGGTTTGGTGGATCGGCATCCAAAGGGGTTTCCCGGCTATGGATGTACCATCCATCCATCATCTCAACGAATCCACCACGTGTAGGATGACTTCCTTAATCCCCGCGATTTCTCGCACAGTGCTCGGCTCAAGGAGTGGGATGACTTGCCTTGGGAGGTCAAAGCAAGTCACCCCACTCCTCGCAGTAACCTGCTGGAGCGTACACGTTGTTGCGACAACAACATCTGGCGCGGAAATGGCCAGCTCCACCCCATCTGTGAGACCACCCACATCGGAAGAGGCTCCTAATCACTGGATAGACTCGTCATATTTTTAGGTGTGCATTTCAGTAGACTCACCACAGTAAAGTTTGCTTCAGGCGATGCGTAAATGATTTTTAAACTAGCAGTGCGAGAGCCAGTGGCCGTTCTGTGCGTCCCCGTCATCAATCCGTTTATGACCTGACGGCTGCGCATTGTATTCGCTTTCCTGTTCCCCGGCGGCTACCGGTGTCTACGTTATTTCAACTTCACAGCATGCCTTTGCCGCCGCGGCGGGGTTATCTAAAATAATCGGAATGAAAAAACGTGAGTGATACTGTTCCACAGCGTGCCAGTGGTGAAACTGCCAGACCGGCGCATCCAGAATACCAACGGGGCATGGGTATCCAACACTTAATATGGTATTGCAGATACGGCGTAATGAATGGCAAGTTTATAATGGTGAAGGACGTGCACTGGAAGAGTTCCCAGGACCGAGACAAATGTCAGGATCCTCCGACCTCCTGTGGGCAGTCGGTTGCAACCGAGGCAGCATTGCACCAGGATTACAACCTATTCGCAGGGGAACTCTTGTGATCCCAGTGGTCCTGGAGTGGCTGGTCCGAGCAGCGTGCGCCGCAGGAATGAGCGGCCCGGTACGGACACGAACAGCCTTCACCACCTACCACTGACACGCAGCAAAGGATTTCATTGCAAACATACTGACGTTACTCCTAGGGTACCAATGATCCTGTATTGAAAATGCGTGCGTGGGAATTTGACATCTCGTGGTGATGCTTTGCAACCTACAAGTGTGACTATTTAGATACCTTGCTTTCCAGCCAAATATGACACAAACACTCACCAAATATGACTCTTTGGAAAATCTACATGTGTGGGAACTTTCACATCCCGTCTTGGTAGGTGTTGTTTCGCGTCACAATGCAACCATTGACAGGGAAAGAAACAAGCAAAAGAGCATGTTCAGAGGCCCGCTAATACTCCAAAAGGACCCAAGTGCCAATCCAGCGGTCGATTCCTTTCAAAGTAGGACTCGATATGAATTCTTTCGCGTCAAGATGGGTGGGAAAAAACATACGTGAAAAGCGCGCGTTTATATAATAACGAGACAGCCCGCGCCACACCGGGGGGAGTGATTCGATTCACATTAACCTGTGCTGACAGAATATTGTCACGTGTAGGATGTGAGCTCCTGACTGCGTACTTTGTGCAGCAAAGCTTGTTTATTCCATTCAGTCCAAATCTACACTGACCAAATGTCTTCGTCAATGTCCTCGTCAACACAACCACCCACAACATCTCCCCCCTCCACAATCCAAACATTACCCACCCAATCCACATCTCTAATCCAACAATCAACCCCAACTCCAACACAATCCCAAAAACGCACACCAGACGTCCTCGAAGAAGATACATACGTCGAATCCCTCTCAAAAATAATCCAAAGAGATTTCTTTCCACATTTAAAACGAATAAAACTCCAGAATGAGTTGTTGGATGCCGTTCAGAATGGGGAATATGGGGTTGTTAGGGTATTAGGCGATGAATTAAACCAGGTGGATCGCGGTGACATTCAAACGTCCATAACGGATACAGCGGAAAAGGATACGATACCGGTGAATACCAACATGTCATTGGACGCATTTCAGTCGCGGTACACAAGCGAAGACAATGCATCGTTTAATAACATGATAACCCGCATCAACGACGATAAACGCAAAAAATACAGTTGGATCTACGATAAAGAGACACGAGTTCTTCAATTGGGTACGACACCCGATAACGAAAAAGAAGCCAAAAGAATCCAACAGTGGAAATACGCTGCAAAGAATTCCCTCATGTATTATCCATCCGTGGATGGGTCCACGGCGATCGAGACTGGACGAGGAGAACCAAAAGCGATTTCACATGATAGTACCCGATTCCCATCCAATACAAATACAAGTGACACTACAACAATGGAACGACAGAAAACTCAGGACGTGTGGCGGGATTTAGCAAAAGCAACACCAGGCCTACTCCCCCAAAACAGTCCAAACGTGAATGGATACAGTTTCGTACCCTCGACACCCGTCCTGAACGATACGATTGATCCATCGGCATTGTTAACGTGGGGAACAGTAGAAGGCACACCCCTCTTAATGGATGGAAAAGGCTTTTCAATGCCTCCAACACCACGACGAGAAATTATTGGAAAGAAATTGGCGGAAAAAGCAAACAAGGGCAAACGACCGGATTTTTTTGGACAGCCTAAAACACCTTTGAGGGAACCTACCCGTTCAGAATTATTATCACCAGCAGCAAGACACTTGTTAAGCAAGAGTAAAAAAAGTGGGGATTCGCAGTTACGTGCTTCATATGCGTCACCTAGAGGTTCGTCGCCGTGGATTGGAAAAACTGGAACACCACGACAACGAGGTCAGACTCCAAAAACACCACTAAAGACTCTTATGGATGGGAAACGGTCCATAACAGATGGATTAGTGAATTTATAAAAAAAAAAAATTTTGCAAAAGTGTTGGTTATGTAAATGGTTTATTAAACATCATGCCATGGATTCTAAATACTATCTTGTTGGTTCTACATGCAATGCACGCTACAAAAAAAAAAAATAAAAGTGTGTGTTGTGTGCGGTTTTACAATTTAGCTTGCGATTGAAGGGCTCCTGCAAGGCGCTTGGCAACGTGGTCAATGAATTCCTCCGAGGTGACATAGTGCTCACGTTTCAAACTATACCAAAAACAAACCATGAGCAAATGTACGAAATGTACCACTGACATCAAGGTTGACTTACCCCTGTCCATGAATCGACAAGGCCAAATCCTTGGTCATGATATTATCCTTTTCAACCGTCTCGACACAAGCTTTTTCCAACTCGGCACAAAAAGCCTTCAACCGATCATTCCCATCCAATTTCGCACGATGAGCTAATCCCCTTGACCAAGCAAAGATACTCGCAATGGAATTCGTACTCGTTTCCTTGCCCTTTTGGTGTTCCCGATAATGACGCGTAACAGTTCCATGAGCCGCTTCGGATTCCATTGTCTTGCCATCGGGCGTCAAGAGGACTGATGTCATGAGACCGAGGGATCCAAAGCCTTGGGCAAGGGTATCGGATTGAACGTCCCCATCATAGTTTTTGCAGGCCCAGATGAAGTTTCCGGGGGATTTGAGGGCTTGCGCGACCATATCGTCAATGAGGCGGTGTTCGTACCAGATACCAGCGGCCTTAAAGGACGATTCATAGTCTTTTTCGTAGACTTGTTGGAAAATATCCTTGAATCGTCCATCGTATTTTTTCAAAATGGTGTTTTTGGTCGAGAGGTACAGAGGCATTTTACGGGCAAGCGCCATTTCAAAGCAACTCTGGGCGAATCCGTAAATGGATTCGTCGGTATTGTACATGCCCATTCCGACGCCGCGGCCTTGGAATTCGTAGACGGTAAAGGTTTTGGGTGGACCGCCGGATTTGGGGCGGAAGGTCATTTCAAATGTTCCGGGCTCGTCGGCAATAAAGTCGGTGGCCCTGTACTGTAAAAC
This sequence comes from Spizellomyces punctatus DAOM BR117, assembly GCF_000182565.1. Taxonomy (NCBI): domain Eukaryota; kingdom Fungi; phylum Chytridiomycota; class Chytridiomycetes; order Spizellomycetales; family Spizellomycetaceae; genus Spizellomyces; species Spizellomyces punctatus. The sequence continues at coordinate 1,233,110 of NW_015971541.1, read as the reverse complement.
GAACGTGTTTAGAGTGCATGTCAACGAAACCACGGAAAAAAAGTCGAGGGACATGAAAAAGAGTGAGAAAAAAAAAAACATACCTGATCACCAAACGCATGACGTCCAATAATAATCGGATGTTTCCATCCAGGGACCAACCTCGGCACATTCTTCAACAAGATGGGTTCCCTAAACACCGTTCCCCCCAAAATATTCCTAATGGTCCCATTAGGACTCTTCCACATTTGCTTCAACCCAAACTCTTGCACCCGAGCTTCATCAGGCGTAATCGTCGCACACTTTATACCAACATGATACTTTTTGATCGCTTCAGCAGCTTCAATCGTGACTTGATCGTTCGTCTTGTCCCGGTACTCAACACCAAGGTCATAGTACTTGATTGGAAGAGACAGGTATGGAAAGATGAGCTTGTCTTTAATCCACTTCCAAATGATGCGCGTCATTTCGTCGCCGTCGAGTTCGACAATGGGGTTTTGGACAACGATTTTGGAAGGGGTTGTCGAGTATGCACGTGAAGAGGCCATTGCGAGAATGTTTGTTGTGGTGCGGGTTGGGAGGAGTGTCAGGCGAGACGATCGCAAGAGCGGGCGACCGGCAAAGAAACTGTAGTAATGTTAGAATGCGACTTGTGTAGTGGGATGCACAATGGGTGGACTTGCCTGTTCATTACTCTGGAAGAGGTGAGGGAAAACGTGTCCCTCTAGCAGTTGGTTGTGTTTTGTTGATGGAAAAAAAAAATAAAGGACGGGAGGGCAAAAGAGTCTAGCCGTCGTCCAGATAACAAAAACGTAAAAGTCAACAAAATGCCCCAAACCTACATAGATAAATCTCACCCCCAAAAAACCGTGTCCGAAACTTTGAACAAAAAAAAAATAAATAAATTGTGAGTCATTCCGGGAGACTGCGAACCAAACGGGGAGAGCTTTTGAACCATCGATTCTTTGAAAGTGTGATTTGGACATGATTTCTCGACGGACGCAATGGTGCAAATGCACTGCACGCAAAACACAGCATTCACTCTTTCGCACATTGACATTTCTTGCATCCGAATCCACTATTCCCGATACACCTGTACCACCCGCACGATCTGCAATATGCACCCCGTCCGAGATCACACCTGACATTAGCGATCGCACCCCATCCGAGATCACACAAGATACTAGCCATCCCCCCCCAGAATCCAATACCCGGACAGTATCCCGTTTCACACCTCAAGGCCTCTTTGGACAAAACCGAATCGGGATGGATCAGCCTCCCAGACCCCATTCTCACCGGAATCCAACAAGAACTCACAGGTAAAACATGCCCACATTCCATTTACAACATGCACTAAAGGTACTAATAATACATAAAGACATTCCACCCCACCAACTAAAACAATCCGTCCAAAAAATCTCCACATCCCTCCGCTCAACCGGTTCATCCTCCAAACTCTACCGCACAACCTCAAAAGGTCTTGTCCCACTGATACCCCGCCACACACTCACATACGGTCCCGTCGAAACAGCCGGATACCTCGCCTCAAGAACAGGGACAACCTACGCAGCCATCCGGAACGTGCTTATTCAACTATCGAAACGGGTTCCATCGTTTCAACCGACGAGTGTATTGGATTTTGGTGTTGGGCCAGGGACGGCATTGTGGGCCGTGCAACATACTTTTGATACCATTCAAGAACATGTTGGAGTGGATATCTCGGTGGATATGTTACGTGTTGCAGAGAGGATGGGATCAAGACTTGGTTTTAATTTATTGACGAAACGGTATTTACCACCTCAACCCCAACCAGCGGATCTAGTGATTTGCGCATACACATTAAGCGATATGCCGTCCTCTCAACACGAACAAACTGTCCAATCTCTATGGGATCACACACGGGATGTTCTAGTTTTGGTGGATCGAGGGACACCCGAGGGGTTCAACATGATTGCAAAGGCACGGGCCCAGATATTGGGATTAGGAAATGCCCATGTTGTGGCGCCTTGTCCGCATGATGGGGCGTGTCCAATGTTGGGGCATGACAGTTGGTGTCATTTTTCGCAGAGGGTGCAGAGGAATCGGGTTCATGATGGTGACCAAGGGGGCGAAACAGAATTCATGAGGATGCGAAATTTTCGTTTGTGGTTTTGAGGAGGGGTTTGCGGCCGTCTGTGAAGAGTGATGCACAGAGCAGTGTACAAGGCTTTGCACAAGGGAATGTGCGACATGACAAGGAATTCAACACGGACATGCACACTGAAGCCAATGCACAAGGGGATGCGCAACATGACAACGAATTCAACACGGACATGCATACGGCAGCATACACCTGGCCACGCATCATTGCCCCCCCACTAAAACGCGACGGCCACGTCATCCTAGACTGGTGCAGCCCCTCTGGCCACCTCGAACGCGCAACAATCACAAAAACAAAAGGCGGTAAAATGCAGTACTTTGAAGCCCGCAAATCACATTGGGGGGATACATGGCCCCATCCACCCGTTCATGTCATTCCAAAGCAGAAAAAAGAATAAATGTTCATTCTATACAAAAAAAAAAAAAAAAGACAACAAAACTAGGACACGAATAAATTTCATTAGACTAGCACAAAAAACTACAATGGAGGTGCATCCAATCCGGGTGGAAGCACTGTTACACCGGCCTTCATTCGCAACTAGAACGAAAACATTGTAAATTATTATTATACTTGACATGCAAAAACAATCAAAAAACATACCATGTGCATCCGCTTCTTTTCCTTGCACACCAACAACAAATCCATGACTTCTTCCTTTTTGCCCTCTTCGGCCGCTTGCAAAATCTTGTTTTGGAGGTGGACCATTTCCGAGCATTGGGCTTTGGCCTATTGTAATTGTACGTGTCAGTCACTAATGCACCCACACCAAAAGACACGAGTCAAACAGTGTGCCCACCTTGAAGATATCGCACAATTCGTCAATCGAGCATTCCTCGACCAAATCCTTTTTCTTGAATTCGTTTACCAGCATCGACGATGGCGATGGTTGACTTGTTGTTGTGGTTGTTGTTGGTGGTGGTGGTGACCACAGCAGAGATGATTGTTGTTGTTGTTGCTGTTGTCGCTGGTGTTCGGGGGATGTGAGGGGTGCGGGTGATGATGCAAAGACAAGAGGTTGGATTGGAGGTGTCTGGACAGCACTCAAACTCAAAAAGTCTTGAAACTCTGCATCGAAAATGAGGTTTTCAGTGGTAAAAGGGTTGGAAAAGGTGGCTGAAAACGGGTTGGGCTCATTGTAAAACGCTGCTTGTTGTTGTTGTTGTGGTTGTTGTTGTCGTTGCTGCTGTTGCGATTGTTGAGATATAGACTGGATGGGTTCAGTAAATGAAAATTGTCCAAGAGGAATGCCACCGAGGAGAGCGTCGAGGTCATTTTCGTCTCGCACTTCTGCATCCGACACGACCGACAACGTCGAACTGGCCAAGTCGTCGAAAAGAGAGTAGGATTCCGCTTCGAGGCCTGGAAGGTCATTGTTGGCGCTGTTTGTGGAAAAGGGAGAGGAGTGGTTCGTAAAGGGAGTGGGCTCGCTCTGGATAATGGAGGCAGGAGAAATGGGAGCGTCTTTATGATTTGCAGAGCCGTTGGGTTGATCAAAGTGAAAGGGAATCGATTTAGGGGTGTCCGAGACTGGTGTAAGATTTTGTTGTTGTTCTGATTGTTGTTGTTGTTGTTGTTGCTGTGATGACGGTTGAGGTGGGAATTCAAAAGTAAAGGACGACACTTCACGCAACAATTTATTTTCCGTCTCGAGCTCTTCTACTCGTTGGCGTAGTTTAGAGTTTTCATCAACGAGTTCCCCCGTTTCTGCCTTTGTCTGTGCTTGTTCCAACTGAGCGACACGCGTTTCGAGTTCCTTGACATAGCGTTCCTTGCGCTCTCTAAAAGCACGCTGAGCGGCTCTGTTTTGAGCCGTGCGCTTATTGGCGGGCTCTGTGGTGGCGGGCTTGCGACCTGGTTTTTTTTTCAGAGGTGTCCCCTGCAGTCCGTCTAGCGAGCGACAAAAATAGAGTCTCAACAAGAGTGACTAGTAGTTGTGTAATTCCAAACGCACATACCCTCAATGGGAGTGGGCAAGTGAGCGTGGTTCTTGCGAACACCCTCATCCTGCACGCTAGGACGCTTTGTGCCCCCCAAGTGTAGCAAGTTGCCGTGTTTTGCAGCGAGTGCCTCAAAGAGAGCAGGACTGAGACTGCTCGTTGTAGCGACCAAAGGCTGATGCGTATTCATTTAGCCCAGTTGCAAGAAGAACAAGAACAAGAAGAGAGATGAGAGAGAAACAAGAAGAATAAAGAAGAGAATAACTAATCAAAATAGAAACCGTGGCTTCCCCCACTTGACAATTCTATAAAGAGTATAATAAAATGCTTAGTAGATATGTCACCATGAAAGAAGAAGGCGATGTGGGAATGCAATTAGAGAGAGAGAGAGAGAGAGAGAGAGAGAGAGAGAGAGTAGAGAGTAGAGAGAGAGAGAGAGAGAATAATGATATAAAGGAATTCTCTCTCTCATAAACACACTAATTGATTGAATACAAACGAGAGAGAGAGAAGAGAGAATATATAAAACACACACACACAAACGCTAGTTGATTCAAGACAAGAGAGAGAGAGAGAGAGAGAGAGACTCTGTTCACGCTCGCACTTTTTACCATCTCTCTCTCTCTCTCTCTCTCTCTCTCTCATTTATCCATTTCACTTGATCACACTTTCCTCACACAAATTCTTACACTTTTTATTCTCTTATTCTCTTATATACACACACACAGAGAGAGTGATTATATACATTCAATACTCTCTCTCTCTCTCTCTTTAATCAACCATTTATTACCACACTTTTTCATTTCATAGTGTAGAGGTGACAGAAACTGGCACTAGCTACTACACCAGGGAATAAACCGGCGACAACCGGTTCGGAAAAGATAACTAACTACTAATAGGCAATTATACACGCAATACGTAACGGTTGGTTCTAACCGGATAATTGCCCACCACCACACGCGGTCCCTACTAGGCCTTGATCTGGAACTCTTGATGGCATTGAAGCCAGACTCTTGCATCCAGGAGCGAATCGACTGGGCAGCGTCACAAGCCAGAGGATGTTCAGGCTTGGAGACTAAAACTGCATGTCAGCGACAGAATGACAGAATGAAAAGAAATGCCATCAGTACATACCAACCAAGCTCAACTAATGTGGCAGTATAATAGTAGGTTTTGTTATCGGATCCGATTGGTTGCCGCTGGTTCTGATCACGGTTGCTGTCGGGCGGTCGAGGTCCTCGACACCACCACATCGGCGTTCTCATGGTTGACCGAGTCGCGATGAGGTTGTGTGGGTTGCTATGAGGTTGCAATGTGGGTCGCAATGAGCGTTGCGCAGATGCTTCGAGTCGAGGATGGGTAAAGAGGAAAGAGGGAAATGGCCCCCCTTTTATAGACCTTTGGGCATGCGCCTCACCGCAGTTTAAAAAAAAAAAACATTACAATACATGCCACACCAATCTGAGCGATAGAGGGGGGTTCTGATTATGCGATATGATTAACCGGATTAATCCGGATAATAATGGTTCCTAGTGCCATTTTCAATCGCCTCCACACTATGCGTGTTCTCATTATCATGTGACTTTTGACTTTCATCTTACTCTTTCTCTCTCTCTCCACACACACACACTCGTTTCTACAAACGGAACACACACAATGCCCGCTGCATATGGAGCTATACCTGCTTCTGCTTCTCCTCGCTTGAGAAACGTCTCTCGCTCAGACTCTGACGCTGGATTCATATTCGGTCCTCCTCCTCCCTCTTGGTCAACTTCCCTTCGCTACATTTTCTTATCAAACTGGATCAATATTCTTCTCATCTTTTGTCCTCTTGGCATCCTCTCGGGAATATTGGACTGGCCAGATGCATTGACTTTTGCTTTTAATTTCATGGCTCTCTTGCCCATGGCCAAGCTTCTTGGTCTCGCAACAGAGGAACTCGCTCTCAGGACAAACGAGACAATTGGGGGACTCTTGAATGCCACATTTGGAAACGCTGTCGAATTGATTGTCGGTCTCATTGCTCTCCACAATGGCTTGATTACAGTCGTTCAAGCAAGTTTATTGGGGAGTATCCTCTCCAATCTGCTCTTGGTCCTAGGTGCATCCTTTCTCGCAGGTGGTCTCTATTTCAAGAATCAGAGGTTTAACGTGACTGCTGCCCAGACCAGTGCTTCGCTGCTTTGCATGTGAGTACGATGCTCCCTGAGCGTTAGCGAGGGCAGCAGAGAGAGGGCTTGGAGTTTGGGTTAGGTTTAGGGTTTTAGGGTTTGGGTTAGCGTTCGGGTTTTAGAGTTTGGGTTTTAGGGTTCGGGTTTAGGTTGGGTTCTAGGGTTTGGGTTTAGCGTTCGCGTTCGGGTTTTAGGGTTTGGGTTTTAGGATTCGGGTTTTAGGATTCGGATTTTAGAGTTTGGGTTTAGCGTTCGTGTTCGCGTTCGGGTTTTAGGGTTCGGGATTAGCGTTCGTTGCGTTCGCATTCGAGTTCGGGTGACGGATAGGGCATGACTCGCTAGCGCTCGTCATGGAGAGAGAGAGCGTGGGAACATTTTGTCGCTGGGTGGGAATGCTCTCTCTCACACAACTTTCTTGGCGTATTGTTGCGTTCGCGTTTGTGTTCGCGTTCGGGTGACGGATAGGGCCATGACTCGCTGGCGCTCGTCATGGAGAGAGAGAGCGTGGGAAAATGTTGTCGTTGGGTGGGAATTCTGTCCCGCTCTCGCACAACTCCCTTGGCGTCTTGTTGCATTCGTGCGTTCGTGTTTGCGTTCGCGTGCGGGTAATGGATAGGGCCATGACTCGCTGGCGCTCGTCATGGAGAGGGAGCGTGGGAAAATGTTGTCGCTCCGTGGGAATTCTGTCCCGCTCTCACACAACTTTCTTGGCGTATTGTTGCGTGCCAATTCTATGTCTCTTGATTTCTCACCATGTTTTCTTTCCCAGAGCGGTGCTGGCGTTTGTCGTTCCAGCGGCATTCCAATTCACTATTGCGGGCAAGGACACGGCCGACGTTCTCCTCTTGGAACTGTCCCGGGGCACCGCTGTATGTCTTTTGCATTCTCATTTCCCAGTCACCACTGTATTGACAACTGTCTTTCACGCAGCTCGTCCTGTTTATCATTTACATTCTCTTTTTATACTTTCAACTCAAGACGCATCACGAGTTTTTCACTGCAGAAGAGGGCGAGGATGGTAACGTCTATACGTGTACATGCAATCGGCCAGTTTTTGCTGACATGCTACTCCTAGCTCAAACAGAAGAACCCAATATTACACTCCCCGCCGCCGTCACCCTCCTCCTCTCTGTCACTGTCCTCGTGTCAGTCTGCGGAGAGTACCTCGTCGGATCCATTGAAACTGTCTCTGAACAATGGCACCTGAGTCAAACCTTTGTCGGTCTCATCCTCCTTCCCATTGTCGGTAATGCCGCAGAACACGTTACAGCCGTTTCGGTCGCCATGAAGGATAAAATGGATCTCGTGATTGGCGTTGCTATTGGGAGTTCCATGCAGATTGCCTTGCTCGTTACGCCCATTTGTGTCATTTTCGGGTGGATATGGAATCAACCGCTTTCCTTGGCTTTTTCGGCCTTTGAGACCAGTGTCATGTTTGTGCGTACCTTTTGATGACGCTTTGAATGGTCTCTGTTGCTCCAGAGTTGAACCTTTCTTTTGTAGGTTTCAATCTTTGTCGTCAATTCGGTTATTTCGGACGGTCAGACCAATTGGTTGGAAGGCGTCATGCTTCTCGGTGCCTACATTGTCATTGCCTGGGCATTTTATGTCATGCCCAATTCCCTGTAAAACAAGACATGTTACTTTTTGGTTTTTGTATCTAATTCATACTAGTGGACTTGAAGTGCGTACTGGTCATTGACATAGTGGCAGGGATTCTTGTTTTTGCTTCTGGTTCTGGTGGTCTGTCTTCGTTTGCATTGGCGTTTGTGTCCACTTGCACATGTCGTGTGCTTTGCTCCGTGTTTACGCTTGCACTTGCGATCGTGTCCATTTCCACATTCGTGCCGACATCCATGGCGGCATCCATACTGGTGTCCGTGCCGGCATCTGGATCATAATCTATCCGCACACCAACAAAACTGGGGTGCCGGGGTATACCCTCCTTTGTCCACTCCATAAACCGAAACGTTACAACCGACCCAATCGGAGGCGGACACTTCCGATCCTCATCCGTCAGCCCCGACCCAAGCCAAAACACCTTGTCATTCTCCAACCGGCACTAGAAACCCCGACATCAACACCACAACCACCTTGCAAAAAAAGGTTCAAGACATACCTTGAGCGACCCCACAACCCCCTCATTCCTCCCCTTACCTTCCTCATACCCAACAACAACACACTCCGCATCCAACCCCTTTTTCAATTTCCTCAAACTCGCATCCCGTTTCCCAATATACAAACTCCCAGCCCTCCGCAACATGATCCCCTCCCCACCCCTCCTCTCCACACGCTCCAATTCCTCCCGTAAATCCTCACGAGACGTACATTGTCGATAATCAACAAGACAAAGATGCCGAGCATGTATATTCGCCATGTACTTTTTTAAAAGTACGAGTCGGGTTTCAAAAGGGTCTTTGGTTGGGGTGTCAAAGATTTGGTAGGTAAGACAAGACCATGTGGGTAGTGTCATTTGATTTTGTTTGAGTGTCTTGACGACTGAAACGGTTCGCGAGAATGCTCCGTAGCCTCCCCACAACTCTCCATCTAAATCCATATCTTTCGGCAAATCTACATTACCAACCCACAACATTATTAACTTTAGTATAATGATTTTCGCAACTTTAAGCTTACCACGCGTAAACCATTCCGGAACACCAAAAACATTTCCTAATCTCGACACCATTTTCTGGGCTTTGCTATCCCAGTACGCTCGGACGCCATCGTATTTCTCGGATATCCACCATCCCGTCGGATCTACACATGGAAAATCTCATTAGAACATGTATGATGAGATGAGGTGAGTGTTGGCTTACCGTGCTTTTCGTTCCATTTGGTTGCGAGGAGTAAGGCGGGTTTTGTGCGTGGTAATGCTGCGCGGTGGAGGATACGAGTGGGATGCATGATTATGTTTTGTGTGGTTTGTGGTCGGGGGGATGTGGTAAGTCTGTGGCTATGGTAACAAGTTGTGTGACGCGTTGATCGAGAAAGGTAAGGGTTCCGTTTGAAAAGTAACAAGTCGTCTAGTGGGATTTTGGTTGGTGGTGGAGGGGTTTTGATGATGGGGTTTAAAACGTAGAGGATGTTGAAAAGGTGGTTTGGTGATGGGGTAACTTTTCTGCTGATGCCTTTCATGAGCATTCTTGTTTTTAACCCTGGGCATGGCCCACGGCCGGACATCCCTTCACAAGCGACTAGCAGGCGAGTTGGATAAAAGTTACAATCAACCTCCTCATCAATCTTTCAACCATAAACTTGCCAAAAAAGCAACACATTATTCAGAATTTCGGCAAACCCTTTTTTTCATAATCGGCCCCTCTGTCCAACTCCTATCGCCAAAAAACCTTTTCATCAAACTAAACAGGTAAAACGACCTCGATCGTCATCGCGTGACTAAGCCCGAAGCGGAACACCGAGACCGAATGGCCGAAAAACCATAAAAACCCACATTTGCAATTCACATCCCCCAGGACCTTTTGCAAAACATGCCCTCCAAAACCCCCAACCCCAAAAAAGGAGGACTATCCCTCCGCTCCCAACTCCCCCTCCTCTTGTCCATTTCTCTAGGCCTCTTGTACCGTCATGTCACGACGGGCCCTTACCACCCGCACACATGCGCATTATTCAACTTGAATTGCCCAGAGTACCCGATTTCTGGGCGGGTGGAACGGGGGTTTGAGGGTGTGCGAGAGGCTTTTGAGAGGAATTTTAAAGAGGGGGAGGAAGTGGGTGCTGGGTTTTATGCTTGGAGTGAGTATCTTTTTGAATTTTTCTTTTAGGACATGTAGATTAATATTTACGTTTGTATTAGTGGATGGGAAACCGGTTGTGGAACTTGTTGGAGGGTTCTTTGATAGAGACTACGACATTAAAAAGCCTTATACGGAGGATTCCCTGAATCTCGTCTTTTCAAGTAGCAAAGCAGTGGTAAACCTCGCATGTTCATCCTCATGATAAAAAACGCGATTGCAATCCAACTCACGTTACTTTACATTAGACAGGTATCGCCATTGCACACCTCATATCACAGGGCCACCTTTCCTACACGGACCGCATCGCAAAATACTGGCCAGAATTCGCACAAGGCAACAAGGAAAACGTCACGGTAGCGGACCTTATGGGTCATCGCGCAGGGGTATCCTTCCTAGACGCTTCACGCGCCCCATCACCATCCGATATTCTCGACCTGGATGCATTGGCAGAGAAAATTGCATCCCAGCCCCATAATTTTGGTGGAAAGCCAACGGTTGGGTATCACGCCACTACACGCGGATGGTACATTAATGAACTCGTTCGACGAGCGGATCCTTTACATCGTTCCCTCGGTACCTACATCCGCCAAGAACTAGCTACCCCTCTCAATATTTCCTATCACCTAGGTCTGGACCCATCATACGACCACCTCGTTTCCCCTCTGAACGGCCTCACACCTTTTTACCTCCTCTACCACATCCTCACTCCCAAATCCTGGCAAAAAGAACCCATCCCCGAATTACTCCTCCAAGCCCAACTCAATCCATCCAGTTTGCAACACCGCGCTTTAATGGCGAGTGGCCCTACATTTGGGTGGTGGGAGATTTGGCCGGCGGGATATAATAAACCTGATATTTGGCATGGTGAAAGTGGGAGTTTTAGCGGTATGACTAATGCGAAGGGGTTATCTCGTTTTGCGGCCATTATGGCCAATGGAGGTGTGGATCCACTTACCGGTACAACCGTCATTTCCTCATCAACCCTTTCGAAAGCCCTTGAACCCCTTCCATTATCCACCGACCAAGTCCTGAACAAGACGATTCAATTCACGACAGGCGGATGGGGTCAACTCGACACCCTCATCCAAGGACAAACATGGACCGGATGGGCAGGTGCAGGCGGAAGTATGATTTGGTGGAACCAAAAAGAAAAATTGGCTATTGGGTATGTGATGAATTCGGTCAAGTTGCAGCCTTTGGGTGATCTCCGGAGTCGGAGGCTTATCAAGGCTTTTATGGATGCTGTTGATGGTGTTCGGGGAACCAAGCATACCGTTCCTGAACATGCCCGGAAGGATGATCCTGTTGCTGTTTAGCTGTTTTTAGTTATGTGTCGTGTATATGTAGAGTGGATAGGATATCTAGGGACCAAAGAGACCTTTTACAAAACATTGGACAATTAAAATAGTAAAAAACAAACACACTTGTCGTATAAAAATAATATATATGCAAAATCATATGTACTTTCCCCAATGTCCTAACTTGGTATCCCTCCACTCCACCTGCTAACCACCAGCCCCACCTTTCTCATCTCCAAAAGCACACAAGACTTTCAGCATACCCGGTACAGGGAAACACCATCCTGCAAACCCTGCAGTAACCTGGAGACGCCCCCTCCTATTCCACCATTCCATTGCCAAAAACAAAACTCTAATCCCGGTGTCCTCGCTTGGTATCCCTCCACCTCCTCACCCACCTACTAACCGTCAATCCCACCTCCCTCGTCACCAAAAGCACGTAAACGACTTTAATTGCTACAACCGGTACGGGGAGACACCATCCTGCGAACCACCCCGCAGCAACCTGGAGTGGCCCCCTCCTATTCCACCATGTCCATGGCCAAAAACAAAACTCTAATCCCGGTGTCCTCGCTTGGTATCCCTCCACCTCCTCACCCACCTACTAACCGTCAATCCCACCTCCCTCGTCACCAAAAGCACGTAAACGACTTTAATTGCTACAACCGGTACGGGGAGACACCATCCTGCGAACCACCCCGCAGCAACCTGGAGTGGCGCCCCCGTATTCCGTGGTCCGACATTCCGTTTACAAAATGACACAACAAGGATTTGGAATAGTGTTGTTAGGGCGTGGAGTGTACTAACGTTATCGACGAGATGCGAGTGGGTTCGTATGTTGTTATGATGCTTGTAAGCCTATCCAACAGTTCAACAAAAAAACATTACCAAAAAAAAAAAAAAACAATATACTATCTTACCTGAATCAATAAAACTGGACTCGTAACTCCAATCACCAACACCAACCCCCGTTCCACCCCTCGAGGCCCTTCCACTCGTCCAAACCCATCCGTCACCGTCCCACCGCCCACCCAACTCGTCCACCATAACAGTAGATACAAAATATCTATAGCGAGGATACATAGACGAACCCATTGACGGGTGGAGGATGGGGGTGCTGGGGGTTTCAGGTGTGCTAGGGATGGGAGGGGTGGGATACCCATTACGGGACCTATAAAAATACTATGATCAGATATAACGTGGTTGGCAATAAAATGGCATGGAGTATAGTACCAGAAACTCCCAAAACATCACGAGCGGAATAGATTGGAATGGATTGTATCCTCCCGGACAATTCCACCAAATCCTCTTGTGTCCTCAACTGTCGCGTATTCGCATACCGTTTCTTGATACCCTGTATCACGGGTTCTAGAACAACAAAAATATTCAAAAAACCGTACAAAAGAAACAGCAGAAAATTGATTCTACCGAATCGAATAAACGAATACGGTCTTTGAACAGCTTGAACGGAGCGTTGTCCAAATGACGACGATGAAGACATCTCATCGAAAAAGGCTTTAATGAGTTCGTTCAGGTAGGAGAATGCTAATAGTCTTGGAAAGGATTTATCTGTCAGTGTGAGGAATATGACGCCGGAATGAATTTCGTAGCTATCAACCAAAATATTAAGTAAAGTGTTTTTTTTAAAGTTGTGAAAACAAGGTCGTTTTTTACATACTGGAATGTATATTCGTCTGTTGTTATGGATGATGCTTCTACTTGGAGATACGCAGTATCATGCGCATCAGGTGCAAGGCATTTTATAATTGTTTTTGATAACTTTTTGTATCCAGATATCTGGTCCTCTTCCTACCAAAGAAAAGCACCAAATCAGTTTTGTGAACATGTATACTGGTGAACGAAATGATGGCTTACGCGCTGGGACTCCATGGTTGCGACTAGAGGTAAGCCATCGCCTGCACGGGAGATGATCGTAAACCGAATCATGACATCCCAATCGTCCCCCCAAAAAAACAATGCTCGCGTTAGAAAGAAACTGTACGTCCCAAACTTGTGTGTCCGCTGTCCGTGCGCAGCAGTCACGTGTGTATATCGCTTTTGTGCATTTCTCGCTCACAATGGTATTTGCAACAGTTTCCTTTCTTTCGTCAAATACCATTTGTATCATGGAGGCCACTGAGCAGGACCTTGCACCCAGACCCGACCTACCCACATCTCCAGCAACTGTCAAAAATGAACCAAATACGCCAACCCCACTCTCCAAAAGAGCCCAAAAACGAGCTGCCAAACAAGCCAAATGGGATGCAATGAAAGAAGAACGGTTAGAAATACGTAAACAGAAACGAGCGCAAGTTAAACAGATGCGAAAAGAAAAGATTAAGCAGGGTAAGGATTCCTGCAGTATTCGGTTTTTTGCTCATCTTTTTGTTATTGACAACCTCCTTGTTAGGTCTCTTGCAACCCAAACCTCGGCGTCCACCCCACCAAGACCCTTCACCCATGACCATAGCCATTGACCTCTCCTTTGAAGACAAAATGATCAAAAAGGTTTGTGAATTTCCTCAGATTTACACATAACCCCTCACACCCACAAAAAAAAAAAAAAATAGGAAATCGACAGTACAGCCCGCCAAATCGCCCGATGCTACGCAGCCAACAAAGCCAGTACAAAACCCGTTCACCTCGCCTTCACCTCCTTTACCGGTCAAGTCAAACAAGCCCTCTCCATCAAATACAGAGACTTTGAACGCTGGGTAGAAGGAAAATGCCCCATTCTTTACACAGAGGATACATTTACGACTCTCTCTGATCCCTCTAATATCGTCTACCTGACTGCCGACGCTTCAACCACCCTCACCGAGCTAGATGAAACAAAAACGTACGTGATTGGTGGGATTGTAGATAAGAATCGGTACAAGGTAAGTTTCCAAACACAAACCAATATCCATGATACCATTCTAAAACGCAATTGGGGGTTCGTAATAGGGTCTCTGTTACGAACAAGCCAAAGCGTACGGCCTCGCAACAGCCAAACTCCCACTTGACCACTACGTTGCCATGCAGTCCCGTAAAGTCCTTACAATCAATCATGGTAACGCATGCCCAAACTCGACAATTTCAACATCCTGTATTGATTCTTTTGTGCGTTTCCAGTGTTTGAAATTATGATAAAGTGGCTTGAGACGAGAGACTGGCAACAATCGTTTTTGGCTGTATTACCACAGCGGAAGAACGTCCATGCCAAACAAGACGACGATGATGATGATGTGCATGACGGTGTACACGAAGGGGAATCGGATTTTGACGAGACTGAAGAACAGGACCTTGGAGATTCCCATGAGAATGGAAAGGGAATTGAAGATCAAGAGACGGGAATGGGGGAGCACGTCTCCCAACATCATAAAGCGAATGGAGAGAGGAATGTAGTTGACGTACCGGGGCCAGAGCACACTTTGGAGGATCTGCAAGAGAAAGTAAAGCGAAAAGTCGAGGAAGAGGAACCTGTGGATACCTTGGACCCAGCTGCCAAACGACAAAAGCCATAACAACCCCAATACGCATCATGTACATAGTCACTGACACAATAAGATAATCAAACTCTTGGCATATTGATACCCAATCTCATCCCTCTTGAACGCCTCACCCAGACACGGCATTATAGTGTAGTAAAAAGAATGCATTATTAAATAAATGCTACCCAACAATGTAAACAACACGACCTAGGCAACATGCACACCCAGATGCCACATCAATCCACATGATACATTTCCTCCAGAACCTCAACAGCCATCTTATCCAACACCAAATACTCATTCTCCAAAACAGGGCTAACAGCAACCTGTCTCGCACTCGTCACCAATAACGCCTTCTCCGCCGGTAACCCCTTATCATGCACCGCAGCCCGCTTCTTAAACTTGTTGGCAGCCTGAATCAACTCTACTTCCGGTTCCTCGTTTCCGTACATAAAGTAGACACGTTTCCCATTTAATGACAATGCATGGAGACGCTCAAAGAGCGCAATCTTTTTGTCTGTGGACATGGACAGACTATCGACAATGTGGAGTTGGTCTTGAGCGAATTTGGCGGAGAGAGCGGACCGGATGGCTTGATCGTATACGTTGCGGGGAATGTCGGTAGATTTGTCGTGTGGACGGGGACCGTGAACACGGTATCCTAAATATCAAGCTCATTAACATCTTGTAAACTTGATTCAACAAAACGCCAGACTTGTTACCTCCACGCCATTGCGGGGCCCGAATAGTCCCAACACGAGCCTTTCCTCGACCCTTTTGTGGAAACGGTTTTCGTGTCGACCCTCGAACCTGTCCCAACGCCTTTGTACTCTCTGTACCCGCCGCCCACCAACTCTCTTCGTATCGCACGGCGCGAGCTAACAAATCCGAGCGCGGTGTAGCCCCAAAGACGGTTCGGTCGAGTTCAATGAGACCTATGGGTTCTCCTGAGGCAAAGGAGTTGAGAAAGGCTTGGACGGTGGGGGATTTCCAGTAATGGTCTGAGTCAAACATTTCGTATCAGAACATTTATCAAGTAGTTATTCCAACCTTTGTAATTATGCCAAACTTACTTTCTTTGTCTGTATACCGCTCGACATGTTCTTCTCGCACCCGGTCCGCACCGCGAATTACTGGCGTCAACGGGTGAAGTAACGCAGGGATCTCTTGCCCGGAAGCGGTGGGGAGGTGAACGGTAGTTACGACGGCTGTGGATGCGGTGGTGGCAAGCTGTCGTCTCACAGTCTATTGCAAGAACATTATAGACAAAAACACATTAGGTATATCATACTGCTTCCACACACATACCTGATAAACTGGAGACAAAGTGCACCCATAACTCCGAAACGGAAAGACAGTTCGTAATAGTGGTGATGCTACCATGTTGTGCTTACCCCCAAGCGATCACCCCCAATTCTCAATTGCTCGAGTTCAACGACGACCTTCCTCAATTCCATAGCAACGTTAAGATATCACGTGTTCAGCATGAGCTCACACAACGATCTGGACATGACTCCCCCCCACTGTTGATCTTTACAATTTCCTCGCAAACGCAAATCGTATTATCAACATGCCGAAAATCAAGCGAGGACGGAAACCACCTCCAGAGGGCTGGGACCTTGTCGAACCCACTCTCACAGAGCTCCAACAGAAAATGAGAGAAGGTTTGTCTTGTGCATGCAAACAAAACCTTTAACACTCTAATAAACCCTAACAAACACTCTTCCTTTTTTTGCAAACCAGCCGAAAACGAAGGACACGAAGGCAAACGGAAATCAGAATCCCTCTGGCCAGTCTTTCGGCTCCACCACCAACGCTCCAGATATATTTACGACATGTTCTACCGCCGAAAAGCCATCTCCCGCGAACTCTACGATTATTGCTTAAAAGAGGGATACGCTGATGGTGCCTTGATTGCAAAGTGGAAAAAGGTCGGCTATGAAAAGTTGTGCTGTTTGCGGTGTATACAGCCCAAGGACACGAATTATGGGACCATGTGTATTTGTCGGGTGCCAAAAGACAAGTTGAGTGAGGAACGTGTTATAGAGTGTTTGCATTGCGGGTGGGTGCCTCATGTGTGAATTTATTTATTGCTTTTGTTCAGGATGCTGATTTGTGGTCGTTTTTTAGGTGCCGAGGGTGTGCTTCAGGAAGCTGATACTTTTGTTAAATAGTTTTATGTCTATTAGCTTGTGGATGTCGCTTGTAAATATAGGGGGGAAAACCTCAGATTTAGAACGAGTTGCGGCCAGTTTTTCTGTGGACTTGAGTAGGGTGCAGCTGAGATATGAAAGAATGCGGTTATACACGGACTCGCCTGAGAATCCCTCAACCTTCCACTTGATTTTAAGAGCGCGTGCGAAAATCTATTTGACTAGAACGTCCGGTAGCTACCGCAAAAACCAAAACTTCAAAAAGACATTTCTCGAAAAAATACAAGGAGTCCCCACAGATCTATATAGAGCTCTACCACACCCAAAGATCACAAGCCTATTTGGCATGCCCATTCGTATCATAATGAGCAGGGAATTTTTCAATCAGCCTATGCAGCTCCTGTTCCTGCTCCTTCAAATTCCACGGTTGTTCTCCAGCGTACACGTCGGTAAACAAATGCTCCAAGGAAGGTTTCTTTACTTTTTCTGCAGCAGCAAATTCCTTGAGGATCTTGCTTCGGATGGTTTTACGGAAGGATTGTTCTTGCTCTTCGTTCCACCAGCCCTTGTTTTCAATGTACTTGCGGAATCGGACAATGGGGCTGTCTTGCTTCATCCAGTCAGATACCTCCTATTATACAATGTATCGGGTTAGTCATGACGACATCTTTTCTTTTGGGTTTTTGTCTTGCCACTAACCGTTTTCGACCGATAGGCAGATGAATCATCGGATGTACTGTGGTGTCCAACTCTGCATGCGATAAAGGCAATAAGAAACCTGGATGAAGGTAGACAAAGGATATGGTCTAAACGCACCGGTAGGTCAACGCTTCGATGAGGATGGGTCGCTCTTCGGTAATTGCTCGTCGGCGAGCTTCTTTAACTACGTTGTACACCGCCTGAAAAAGCATAAAAGAGTTAATCTATCACACATCCCGCTCACTGGCAGGGCGAGCACTCTGACGTACCAGCGCATCGTTACCATCTACACGGACAGTGTCCATTCCGTATCCGTGACCTCTAGAGGCTACACAGCACATGAAATCACAACCCCAGATAATACAAGACGATAACGAATGGCTTACCGATCCCATCACCACGGTACTGCTCTTTTGCAGGCGTTGAAATCGCATAACCATTGTTACGGCTATATGTACATGATATCAGCATCTCTACATAACCGATACGAAAAACATCAACGTACCAGAAAAACAAAACTGGACTCTCAGTCGTAGCAGCAATATTCAAAGCAGCGTGAAAATCCCCCTCGGATGCCGCCCCTTCTCCAAAGAAGCAAATCACACATGCGTCCTTTCCAGTCCGTTTGAGCGCATAGGCCGATCCAGCGGCCTGTGGAAGCTGCGTACCGAGTGGAGACGAGATGGTCTGAAAGTTGAGGGCCTTGCTACCATAGTGCACGGGCATCTGCCGACCCTTTCCGAGGTCAAGCTCATTGGAATAGCATTGGTTCATAAATTGCTCAATGGTGAACCCGCGGTAGAGAAGTACCCCAGCTTCCCGGTATTGTCTACACGATGGCCATGAGTAACAAGGCACAGAATGGGTAACGATAACCCAAGTCACTCTACCCGTAAACAATATCATCCAATGTGAGAGCAGCAGCACTACCCATATGCGTCGCCTCCTCTCCATAACTCGTCATATAAAACGAAATACGTCCTTGTCGCTGAGCCTCATACAAGATGAGATCCATAGAGTTGAGAGTCAACATGGATGTGTACATCTTTAGACATTCTTCCTTGGACAACTATACCAAAAGAAAACATCAGGCAATGAGCTCACCAGTCATATGAATATGAGGCCTTCATACCTGTGGATCCTCAGAAGGATTCAAAACATTTCCTTCCAGATCCAAGACCCGATACGTCGGAAGCGACGGATAGTCCCGCACAAATTGCAGTTGCTCCGTGTAGTGCGAGTCCGTTGCTCCAGGGAAGAGAACTCTAGTTTGCGGTGACGAAGGAGCGGAAGGTGCGGTTGCTGCTGCCGACGCTTGAAGGAGGGGACGGGTAGCTGTAGACAACCCCTGTGATAAAACGACTGGCGGCTGAGTATTCGTTCTCAAGGTCATGCTCCGAAAGAAAGTGTTACCCCCACCTGTGAACGTTGAAGTGCAAACGAGGCAGACAGCCCACCAACAATATTGTTGGTCGAGGTGCGGCGAGCCAAGCTGCTCAATACTGGACGAAGAGCGGGTCTCATGGTAGACGGGGCGATACCTAAAATTGCGGGAGTCGAGACGGGAACGAAAGCTGCCTGGAACAAAAGGTTGTCCAAATCGTGGCCACATGAACCACAACATGGGTACAAAATCACGTGTGCGCGGATGTGTTACACTCAAATTTTGTCGAACCGCCAGACTCAAAGGTCAAAAGTCGTATTTGCACAAAATACAAGTCGTATATTCCTATCGCTCTATAACGCTAAACAATATATAAATATATAAATAATGTAGAAGACGTTGACTACAAAAAAATGGTGATTTCTATACACAAAGGCGGCCTGTGGCCATCTACTCGCGCAAGTTGACGCCCCTGACACGCAAAATCCCCAGATTCGCTGCGAAACTCCTTCCAATACTGGGAGGGCTCGCCAAACCCAGCATACCAGTAGCAAAGTCGTTGGCTCCCTTAATCATCGTCTCCTTTGAGATACCGAGGAGTGCACCGTTTTGTTTATCTAAACGCAAAATAAAAATTAGTGACTGCGTGATCAACAAAATTTCAACATGTCAACATACGGAAGCCAATGTAGGCCGAGTAACATTCCATTGCCGCCTCCTTGGGCGCATGCCTCATGGCATCTTCCAATAACTGTTTGACCTCTTCATTCCTGGCAGCCGGTGCCTGCGGACCGTATCGCATGTCCTGTTTGATCGGCACATCTTTCAAACTGTCCAGAAACCGTTTCTCATAAGGGCTAAGGATAATGATACCCTCGCCAGAAGCACCAGCTCGCCCGGTTCGTCCAACCCGGTGAATGTACTGATCAGATGAAGTTGGCATTCCCATTTGTACCACCAAAGTTACACCAGGGTAATCCACTCCTCTCGCTGACACATCAGACGTAAATAGAACGGCGGAATGGGCACGTCGGAATCGTTGCGCAACACGTGTCCGGTGCACTTGCGTAAGCTTTGAGTGAATTTCCATAACGTCCATTCCAGGGATATCATTAAATACACCGGCAAGGTAAGAGACAACTTTAGTGGTTGGGAAGAAAACGATAATTTTGGCGGCAGGATTCGACTGGCGATGTTGCTGGATGATGTCATAAAGAACGGAGAGTTGCTGAGAATATGGTAATATTGCGTACGTTTGACGAACTTTGAGGTGTGTTGGGGTTTCGTTTGCGGGAACAGTGTCAATATAGTCATACCCAGGCTGCAGCGTCTTCTTGGCGATGGCTTGAATGCCGGACGATAAAGTTGCTGAGAACATGAACGTTTGCCTTTGAGACGGCAACTTCTCCACGATGGCACTGATCGAATCTCGGAAGCCCATTTCTAATAGTTGATCCGCTTCGTCAAAGATAAGCTGTCCAACAACACCATAGCACATTAGCCTACACGATAACACTATAAATCATCAGCAAAAATCTAAACTCACCGTTTCCAACCCTTCGCATTTGCTTTGAAATTCAGGAACATTTTCCAACATGTCCAACAGCCTCCCAGGAGTGGCGATCAACACATCAGTCCTCTGGCGAGATTTTATCAGGGATATAAATCTATTCCTCCCAGGTCCACCAACAGCCGTAGCGACGCGGTACCGATGGGGGCCCAGCAACCTCTTCGCCTCATCCGTAATCTGCAAGGCCAACTCTCTTGTCGGTGACAATACTAGTACCGTGATACTTTTCTCATTAAATCGCCGTCCCTGCCGTCTCGCAATCGCAGACTCAAGAGCCGCGATCAAGAAAGCCAAGGTCTTCCCGGTTCCAGTCTTGGCTCGCACAAGCAAGTCCTTCTCAGTTGGTAGCAGTGAGAGAACGGCTTTCTGAACAGGTGACATTGAAGTGTACTTGAAGTCACTGTGGAGAGCCTTCAAAGTGGGGGCAGAGAGCGCCGGAACAGACGCAAATGTACCTTCAGCTGCCTTCGGTTCTCGTTCGGTGCTCCTCTCCGTCTTACCCACGGTGTAAGAAACAGAGCCGAATGAATTCACTGCATCAATCACATCATCTTCTCTCAAGACCGCATGGGGTGCACCCAGGGCAGGAACCTTGGCATGGAAAAGCCGGATGAGCGCTTTACTGCTACAGGGTTGCTGGAGCGCTCCCCGCACCAGACTTCCCTTAGGGAAGGCCAAGAGCCGACCTCCAGAAAGGCGCCATAGACGCAGAGGAAGGTGGCTCTGCATTCTTAAAAAAACTGGAGGCAGGTGAAGAAACTGGCCCAGAACTTGACACTTCTGGTAAGATTATGCTGGCGGGGTGAGGTTGAAACCACAAAAGAAAAAGCAGTTCAAACTGCAATCTTGACGGGTGAGTCAGCAATAAATTCCGACTTATCACGTGACCTTAAAAATGTCGTTCAATCAGTTGGCGGACACAAAAATTGTGAGGTTTGGGCCGAGCCTCGATATATAAAATTACGTATTGCCATATGGTACAGAAAGTATCCCCGTCGTGTATCGACAGGGAATAGAACAAAGAAACATCAAATACGCTCCAAAAATAGTGCTATCATACATAGATCATCCCGCCGCCCCCATTTTTACCGACCCAAAGCCATGTATCAGCTCCTTCAATGAAGATCTTGTCCTGCCTCCGAACCAGCTCATTCGTAAAGGGTGTCAGGGTGACAGAGCTGACAAAGTAGAAGAGGATACCGAATGCGATACTGATTGGGAGCGCTGGCAAAGCCTTTTGGTACAGGGCCAGAAGAAAGATGGTCATGTTTAGCCCAGTCAGGACTGCGACTGTACAAGTTACAGTCGTTATCCAGTCAAATAGCGCTGCAAAGGATCAACGCTTAGTTAGTGCTCAACAAGAACCGTGGCTCCAATAGGAAATCTCTTACCTGCTCTAGCGACCAAGACACTATAAAACACAAAATCGCCCAGTCCGAGTTTCAGTCCCCCTCTCGCCGCCTCTTCCTCCTCCTCCTCCGAGTCGTTCGGCGCTCTGCTCTCTCCATCTGTCACCCTGCATCCTTGTGATGGTAGCGCTGCTGGAATCGTCGGTGGCATGGGCGTATTGCCTTGATGTCCCCTAGCAACCTCATTATTCACCCCTATCATCTCCGTCCCGGTAGAGTTACGAACATCCAGCTCGACATCTTGACCTGAGGAATCTGTCAAATGTCGTTCATCCCCGTATTCACTGAGTGGGGTCCACGACGACACCGCACTTTCTACTCCTCGTGACCATCGAGCGTTGGGTGTATATGCGGGTGCAGGCGCGATGATGGCCGGGTCGCTAACTCGGGATTGGTCACGAGTTGACGATGGCGGCTCCCCTGGAGTAGCCATCATCCATACCATCACTTCAAATGGAGAGCTCAGTAAGAACAAGATCCAGAAATAATCTACTCTACCAGACCCTGCATACCAGTATATAATAGTGCCGGAATCTCGCGCTCTTCATTTTGTGAGGTTTCGACAAGAATGCGAAGGGGACCAAAGGGACACAAGACCGCAATTAAATCTAGTCATGCATGCGTCAGTTGGTAAAACGGGACACTGCAATGTTCAAGTACAGCGCACACACCCCACACGGCCAACAGTGCCAACAATATCCAAGCTGTGAGTGCCGGTAGTTTCGTTAAGGTATACGCCTAGTGGGAGTAAAATAAGTGGATGCCAACATGTATCACGTTGATGTAATTTCCCTTACTCACCATCATACTACTCATCAAAACTAAGTAAACTTGCTGAAGAAACAAAGGTCCCTTGTAAAAAATCATCAAAACTCCAACGGCCGTCATATTCCATATAAAAAACCAAAATGTGACTTGATCGAGAGCGAGATTATGGCTAATCAATAGCTCGGATCCGAGGGTCCAGCCAAAAGTGCCTAATAGTGCCGTAACCACCAGTATGAAAAATCCAAAGAGGATCTTCACAATATCAGGAAAAGGTGTGAGCGGCGAGGCATAAAATACATCATAATCTTATAACCTACCTTCATGCAATTGAAATAAAATAGTACAACTACCACGATGGTTGCACCGACGATTTGACCCAAAATAATCAGTGCATTAATGAAGGCGCTGGTATTTCCTTTGTCGTCAGAGCCAAATGTGCTTCCGACAGTGCTAGGAGGCGCTGCCGTTTCGCCAATTCTGTCAAAACGAACGTACGCAATGATGAGTTGCGTCAAAACGATATCTACGCAGCCCATCTTCATCGTACCCAGTACTAAAATTAGGACTCGATTCCGTTGTAAGCTTCACCCATAGAATTGAAAGGGCGATGCAGCATAAGACGGGCTTGATGATGAGATAAACTTGCTCCATGTAAAACTTCAAATCTTCTAGTTTTTCCTCTTCGGTTAGTGGTTCCATGATAGGATGCTCTTGATTTTCTACGGATGATGAAGTTCGTGGGGGTACCACAATGTGCGAGTCGGGGGTGCGAAGCGTTGTGGGGGTTGGTATTGTTGGTGGTATCGACTGAATCGAGTGCTGAAAACAACGAACCCGAATTTGAACAAAAACGTACAACTATCTAAATGAAGAGAATAATAATGCTCAAGGCCTTACTGTAGATTGATGTTGAGAAGAACCTCTCGAGAAGAAGCCTTTTATTCGATCAATAAAGTGTGCTGCCAGAGAAGAAACCAGTTGGACCTAATTCCAAAGAATGCGCTTGATCCCATGGCAAGTACCCACTTTCAGCATTGATCACTTGGGCCACGTTCCCTCTTCCACGCACTCTTCTTCTTCTCTGTCGTACTCTTCCCCGGCCTGTGTTATCCAGCGACGCCATAGAGGAGGCATTCGCGAGAGAGACTGCCGACGATACAGCCGGTGAGGTATTGGGCAACGTGGTCTCGCGCACGGCTGCCGCTCCATTGTTATGCATTCCTGCGCAGACAGCTTTGTGCCCAGAGTTCCAGTCAAAGGTCTGACAAGAAGGGTCGCAGTAGTACACCTGGGCTTGGGCACCACAAAGGGAACACATGTAGCGGGCCGGTCGTCCGCATACGGTACAGAGAGTAGTAATGGGGAAATCGCCATTTCCTGTTGTGTGGGCTCCAAGAGTTCCCTCCTCCTGCGCGGGTTTGTTGAAGGCCTCATCTTCTTGTTGATTTGCCATTAAGAGATCAGAGGAACCAGCCCTCAACCAGAGAACTATCCATTTGGAAGCTGCGGTTTGATTACGCTACTGTGCCGCTTGGCAACGTTTCATGCAGACGCGTCCTGACCAACGTAAGACTTGTTGGCGACAACTGAGATCACCCAGAATTTCGAACCATGTTGCAAACCCCAATGGATCCATCCGTTGGGCCAAATATATCTAATGACTCGGGAAACTTT
Source organism: Spizellomyces punctatus DAOM BR117 (assembly GCF_000182565.1). NCBI lineage: Eukaryota > Fungi > Chytridiomycota > Chytridiomycetes > Spizellomycetales > Spizellomycetaceae > Spizellomyces > Spizellomyces punctatus. The sequence continues at coordinate 1,208,703 of NW_015971541.1, read as the reverse complement.
TTCCAGTCAGATCGCGATATAGAGCTGGAACGAACGAGACAACTGAAGAAAGCACAAAGTTCAGGCAAAAATGCAGCCGGACAGCCCATTGCGATGCCATCCAAGGTACTTTCTTTCGCACTTGTCAAGAATGGCACGACGCAGGCATACGTGGCGGAATCTGGCCATGTAGCAAGGAAGATTGACTTAAAGGTCCGCTTACCGTTGATGGTGGTGGCATATCACGACCTAACCTCGCGCGGGATCACTTTAGACTGGCACGAGCCTGAATGTCTTTAAAGGTCACACAGGTCCTGTAACATCAGTAGCTGTTGGATACGACGAACAGGATGAGGATGTCTTTATAGTTACCGGATCTTGGGATAAGACGATTCGAAAATGGGATACCAAGGTTTGTAACGCTTAGACATTGACCGCCGTTTGGTATCACAGCCACTCAATTACATATCATGATGTTATTGTTGAAGACTGCGACAACTATTCTTACATTCAACGGGCATTCTGACTTTGTCAAACGAATAGTAATCTTTGGAAATCGGCTTTACAGTGCATCCAGTGACAGTACAATAAGGCAATGGGACTTGGAAACCGGCGAATGTCTACGCGTCTTTAAGGAGCACACTCGTGCTGTAGAAGACATTGTTTTGACCGAGGATGGAAGGATACTATTTTCTGCCTCGTCAGATACGACCATCAAGAAATGGGATACAACGACGGGTCAGGTTCTGGCAACCTTATCGGGTCATCTTACATCGGTTTATGCCTTAGTTCTTCAGGAAGGATCTTTGTGGTCAGGTTCGTAGTTTGTCCGGTAGGTTTTCGGACACATCTCTTTACGGTTAATGACTGACATTCCATCCGTGAGATAGCCTCGGCTGATAAAACCGCCAAACGATGGGATCTTGAGGTGAAGCCATTGACTACGTCCATATCATACTGGAACTCTCTTATTCATTGAATCTAGACAAATCTTCCGGATTCAAGTTTTGAACATCCAGACTTTGTTCGTTCGCTGGCGGTTTTCCCAGGTGGTGCTCATTTGGCCACAGGCTCGAGAGATGAGAACGTACGCTTGTGGGATGTTGCAGTGAGTGGCTTAGGTCTTTCCCGATTAGCAGGCAAATCCATAATTTTTGGGTTTGGCTTTAATCAGAGCGAGAAATGTGTAAGAACGTTGTCTGGACACTATGGGGAGGTATCGGACATTAAACGCCAGGGGTCAACATTATGGTCTGCGTCGCTAGATGGCACCATACGAAGTTGGAGCATAACTGGTGTGTGGCATTCAATTTATACATCTTGTTGAATCGCTTTAGTGATCTAATGGAAATGCCTAGAACAAGACTTCAAAGGGGGTCCAGAGCCAATAGTTGAGGATATCCCCATTGAACCTGTGAAACTTCAGAAGAAATCCTCAAAGAGCGTAAAGTTGACTGATGAGGAGGAGAGAGAACTTGCTGAATTAATGGGCAGTGACGATGACTTGTAAATAAGGTTGAAATTTAGTTGCAGTTAATTACATGGAGAATAAATTAAGTATCCCGGAATTCTCCCTATCGTGCCTTTCCAGAAGGCTTTCTGACATCCCTAGCATTGCCTGCACTTTTCTTGTCAGCTCCCTTCTTTCCCGCCGTTACAGTACGCTCCTGTTTCTCCTTCTTATCATCCTCCTCCTTGCCCTTTTTTTCCTTTTCGCGCTTTTCTATTATCGCTTGCATTTCGCCTATTTGATGGCTCATTTGCTTCTCTAGATATGATGCCAAGATGGAAATGTGTTCATCAATTGTAGAAGAGAGGATCGCGCCTATGGCAGCTGGATTCAGTGCATGACTCTTCGCGGATTCATTGGGCATCATCATGACAGGAGGGTTAGGATCTGCCAGCGCTTGTACGATTTGTGGATCAGCTACTTTGGTTGAAACAACACGTTCGGGGAATAGTGATAAGGGGGACGGAATGGGTGGAGGGGGTAGTACAAGTCGCTGGAGGATGGAAGCTGCTTTCTGTGTGTCTGCACATGATTTAGTGGCATTCCTTGAGTTGAAAGTTACCTATTGCCTCACCTTTTACTTCTTCAATAACAGACGCATCCGCGGCAGCCTTAGCCTCTGCTTCGGCCAGTTTTCGCGCTGTCTCAGCAGCCTCCTGATACAAGTAAAGAGCTCGGTAACCTGCCTTTGCCAAATTTTCTTCAATTGAACACTCACTTCTTCCTTCTCTCTCTCTAGCCGCTTGCGTTCTTCTTCGGCGCGGCACCAGTCATCCCACTTCTCTGCCGGAATACCTTCTTTCAACGGTGGCAGAACCAGTTTGGTATATCCACCGTTTGGTGATGTTATTTGATTGGGTTCTTCCAAATGGGTGTGAATATACGTAATTTCGATATCTTGAAGTTGGGTGAATACATGGGTGATGAGTCGCATATGCTGGGCGTAGCTTTTTAGGAGGCAGCGTCATTTATGCCATCTTTCTAGTCCCTTCTCGAGCTTGTCCCTGAACTACCATTTACCTTTGGGTGAAGTAATCGATCAACATTATCATCTCCTGCTTGGTGAATGCTTGTCGACGCAATCTCTTATAGTTGTAATCCATTAGGAGATTACTGAATATCTCCAAACACGACAAGCGATGCGCTGACCCATCCAGTTCTCTTATCTGCGCTGTACAAAGTCAGGATTTGTTTCAGCCATATTTTCATCCGGTTCTCGCATAAAATGCAGTTACAATTACCCAGATTTTCCTTATGTCCCTCTGAAAACAAAGTGATCCACACAGCGAGCTGCCAACTGGTGAATCCGACCGATACTGCAAAACTGCATGCCTCCGTGTAGTATTTTGACAGAATTACATCGCGGAAGGTGGCATCCTCTTCCTCCCGATCTGGTTGATATTTGATCGCAGAGGATGGAACATGTAGGATGTGTGATGGCGGTGGAGGTGGAGGACGTAGAACGAAGGCGCTTCGGATGATCGTGCTTCCAGCAAAGTGTTAACTCGAGGATGGGTTGCTATAATGACGAACGAACTTACACAGCCCCTTCAAAATCTTGGTTCTGAATGCATTCAATGACCTGCTCGCTTTCGTCCCGCCCGAGGGCAAGACCATCAAAGTCTTTCAGCTCTTCAGGCAAGATGGAGCGACGCTCTCGCAGTGCCTGAGGGCCATTAACAGATCCACTGGAAGGAGCGGTGGGCGTCTTCTCTGGTGCCTGAATTACTACTCGTTTGCGAGCAGAGTCTTGCACTTGAGTGGCGGGCATTATTATCTACCTGCCTGGGTTTGACATGAAGACTATGAAGCTGGGCACCTGCTTGGAACTCCGCGTTTTCACGTGAGTGCTTAGCTGCGTGCACCCTTTTAACTTCAATGTAACAACTGGAAGGTGGGGCCCCAATACACCGATATATGCATGCAATCGTCCATGCAATAGGTACATTATAAATATGTTGTGTATTCTTTTAGTAGTGAGACTTCCGTTGTTGCTCTTAGCACGCCCATGTAATGTATGAAAGACGTTTTGGAGTCAGTCATCCACTGCAATCGGCTTATTTCATATATGTTGAATGTTATCATGTTACTAATCTCTATCAGTGCCAAAAGTTTGTCGGCTCTGAACGTTTGGACTTCACAGCCGCGAGCATGAAAGGCACAGGTTAGCATGGTTCCTCCATAGCGAGCACTTTTGTCATTAAGTGCATATAGATGGCCTCGTGCAGCACCGACCCGCTGGGGGACAAAGACATTATTTGACGAATTGACAAGTTGGTACAAAGACTACGCGAGGCATTCAGCAGAAGATTTCGTATTGAACAATGAGGGGCGTACAGCTTCCTCCCGATCAGATCTTCCAGAAGATACACATTATCGCAGCAACCGAAATGTAGCATAAACAGGCGGGGCACCCATACATAAAATCCACAATTCTCCATCGGCAGCGCGTCGTTCTCTTCTAATCAGCGTACAAATCCACCATTCCATCAATCAGAGATAGTAAAGGCGTTCAAGAGTAGTGTTGATAATCGGCGTTGTAGTAATGTACACCCTACTCCTGCGCAAAAGGATTCGCAATCTCTTCTGTTCCATCAAACGGAGATATAACAATAACGGCCGTCCCACGGCACACCACCAAACCCAGCGGTCGTTTTCGCTCAGTTACACGAAAACTGTCTTCCGGATCTACAACGGTGCACCTTAAGCCGGGAAAAGTTTACAATGAAGAGGGACAGTGCGATTACACATACCTCGAATAAACTCTTCCGTGTCGTCCAATACAAGGTTCAAAAGCTGATCGAATCCCTTCAACGTCCCTATGACTGCAATTAACAAATATAAGTTTGCCTGCGTTGCTGTCTGTGAACTGAATGATCTTCCACATAAATGTGAGTTACCTTCTCTTCCACCGGTATACTTGACATGAACCTTCTTATTCATGTACTTTTGCAGGTCTAAGATAGATTCCTTCTTTCCGGGGCCTCCGCCGCGCCCAGGACCTCCTCCACGACCTCCAGCACCGCCCCTGCCGTTTCCGCGTCCCCGCGCTCCACCTCGGCCCTATTGAATAGAACAACCGTCAGTAAGGAGCTGGAAAATGCAGGACATCACCACCGCCCTACTCTATCAGTCATATTTTACAAGAAGGTAGATGAAGGCTAGTAGAAGATGACTGGCTTGTGGAATGCTCACAGCGTTCACTGTTACTATAGCAACAAGGGGTTGTCGACGAAATCATGCTGCTATGTCGCATGCCAGTGATCGTCGAGAGTTCAAAGCCAACTTGCAAAATAAAAATGACATATTAAATACTTTCCAGCTCCTCCACAAAGTACAAAATGCCCCAGCCCCAAAAAAAAGAATCAAAATCATCCACACACCACACAAAAGTAACATAAAAAAGGCCAACACTCTGGGGCTGAAGCTCCAGTCAACCGTCGAAAACTATACAATTGCCCCTCACATATCCGGTATCAGATGAACTTGTTCTTGACCATCGTCTTTCTATCAGTGTATCGGGGTATCCATCAACTGCCTATGGGCTCCATCCACGCTCATGGTGCCAGCAGGGGACGTCCGTCAGGCCACATTATCGGAGAGGTTCAGCAATAAGGTTGCCAGGCATCTACAAGTCCGATAGAAAGCATGTTATTTACCGGCTGGTCAACGTTTCGAATATCAGGGTGAAAATGCCTTACCGCTTCGTGGTTATATCGTCTTTCAGGATTTGGGAAAACGTTGCATCTCTTAAAGGTTCGGGCAAGCACTGGCGCAAGGCCTCTCTCGCACGCGGATTGTCCGACAGCCTCAAATAGCACCGAATGACGTGCTTCAACAGCCTGATGGATTGTTGCCCCACCAGCTGATTCACCATGTTTGATAGGACGGTACCAACAGCGTAGAAGCGTTCATACGTCTGACAAATATAGTTCAAGCCCATGTCGTCCAAAAGGATCTTCTGCACAATGAATATGGCTACGGTCTTGGACAATTCACTGCCCGTTTCCATAATCCGAAGACAGAGAGGAATGATTTCCGTGGACAGCAGGAAATTGATCACTTCTGAATTATCATTTTGCTGAAATGAAAGAATTGGCGAAATCTATCAGCATCTATGTCCGCTTGTCATACTATTAATGATGGCCTAGTCATACCTTTACAAGCGCTCCGATTACTCCCAAACTTGTAAGACGAAGATACTCAAAAGGCCGCGTCTTGCTGGTAGTATTAAGGAAGGGGTAGAGAAACAAGGGTATATGCGCTGAAAGGAAATTAGGAAGCTTTCTTTGAGAATAGACGCAGTGACAAATACCATTCAGAAAGAGTCCTCGCGTCTCATTATGACTGGCAACACACTGCAACAAGGCCAACGCATTGCATACTCGATTTGAAGCATGTCCGGTCAGCGTAGGAGGCATAAGCATTGGATATACCGACACGATCTCTTGCAACAGAGCCGCCATAACGCCAAACGAATGCCACAGTATCGGCGCAAGATCCTCGTATGCTTCCCTCTTCTTGCTCAGCTCCAATAGTGCCTGCTCTCTGGTCGCAGGATTCGTCAAATCCAATATTAGCTGATAAACTTCCTCCTCGTCCAACTGCTGTTGGTGTTGTTGTTGCTGTTGTTGAGCAAACTTGAGGTCGCCGGCTGTTGCAGGATTTGCGCCATATCCCATTCCCGCTGTTACAGCAGCATGACTGGGGGCAGTCACGCTGAGTGGATTCATTCCGTGAAGAGAGGCATTTGGAGGCAGATTTTGGTACAGGAAGGGCTGGCCATGATGTGGTGCGAGAGAGTGCATAGTGGGCAGTGCGTTTGGTGTGCTGGTGAGTGGCGGCTTTGAAGTGCGAGGCAGAAAGGATAGCAAGAAAAAGATTTTTAAACTTTCAAACTTGTCTGGAAGCTACCAAGCAGGTATTGCTAATGAAGCGCAGACAGGGTTGAATCTGGCAAACGAGCAAATGCTTCTTTTTATAGCTCCGTTGTGCCCAGGGGTGGTTATTCAAACAACCAGTCGCCTCTGGTTTGAACTCCCAACAAATGAGCAAATGTTCAAAGAGCTTGTCCCAAATGCAAGCTGAAAGTGCGAAAAAATCCAGTTCGATGGCCTTGTATTCGATTTCGTATTCCAAGATCACAAGGTTCCAAGACCGTGGAGTTACACAAAAGTGGTTTCAGTGGCTGTGGATTTCATTAACGAGCGGAGCTTGCAACGACAGTTTGTTGCGATTTGTTTATTCAGACTAGCAGGCACTGCCAGGCAGTTTGCCTTTTTTATTTTCCTTTCACCGATGGCTTGAGGGATCGTGCACTTTTAACGCCCATAGAGCATGCGATGGAAAACTCTGAGATGGATCTCCCTGCTGGCAATATCTAGATATCTGTAGCATTATTATTTCTATGCACAGCTATAACTCCTACTACCACTTTGGAGCTTCAAGCATGAAGAATATAAAGTCATGTCTGTCCGTGAATATGTGGAAGCTCCTCCAAACCATCTCACATCCCAAACTGCATCTGAGGAATAATGACTGTGCCATATAATCTAACCTTATATGGTCTATGTGGGTCCGGATGAGCCAAGCAATAACCACGCGACGCGACGAAAAGCTCACCCACCACTAGGGCAGCACTTCCTTTTCGGTGACTGTGACTGTTCCAAGGTCGCCAGCCCATCAACCTTAATCCGCTGGTTCCGCCATAGCAGAACCGTACAAACTGTTTTTTTCGAGGACGCTGTGTCGCCGTGCGCTTGCCTCCCTCGCCGTTTGATAAACAAAGGGTGCGCTAAATAAATTATCGTTGACTCGATACCCATGGAACCTTCCATACCATCAATGTCTGAGGCTGCGCAGAGCCCAAGAGAGATATTCCATCATACTGATGATCCCGTGAGGAATGGCTCAGGAAAGAAGAAAAAGTATGATTGAAAATGGGATGATCGAAACATACGCAATTCTATAATGATCACCAATTGCTGATTTCTCACATAGGTTGACGGAGATTGAGAGGCTGGAACTTGATAATCAGCGAATGGAGGAGCGGTTGAATGCATTGAGGGAAACATTAGCACGACAGAAAGAGAAAAGAGCGTATGATCAAGCACATCATCCGCAAAGCTTATCAGTTTAAGCTCAGCCATTTATTGATCCCTTATACAGCTCGGCAAATAAAAACTCTGTATGGCGGGCCGGACAGCTTCAGAAAGGAACGTTGAACTCATATGCCGCCGACGTTTTGGCCAAGAAAAACGCTGCGTTACAGGTGCGTTCGCCTTCCCATCTATCGGATCGGCGGATAACTCACGGTCTCGCTATATTAACATGAACAGCGATCACGCTATGCCGGTATCGGGCGAGAAGGTGTTTATTCATAGTCATATATCTACGTCACCTTTCTATCGCTGAATAGTTTCATTCCCTAACAAAGCTGATGAGCGCCGTAAACATCTGGACACCGCTATCAAAAGCGTGTCACAGGCTTCTCCAAGTGCCTTGGCCACACAACCTCGTGAACAGCCAATGGAAACCAAAAACCGACGAGGATCAGAGGCTACTCCTCCGACATATCAAATAAAACCGCAACCACCACCGCAACCATCTCCCCCGCCGACCGGTATGCAAAACGCGCGACCACCGAGAATGGTAACATCGTGTTTGATATGGCGTTGGTGCTAGCAACACCTTTGTAACTTGCTTTACAGTGGCGTGTCCCCTCTGCTTTAGGTCATTACGGTGTGCCTCCATCCCCCGGCCCACCATCGACATTACCACGAAACGCGAATCCGCTTCTAACAGCCCCAACATCACCCAGGCGCCAGTCCGAGGGATACGTCTCTTCGCGGCGCTCCTCGGAGCATTACACCTCGGCGCGACGTGGCTCGGACACAACAGTCATCGCAATCCCGCCTACTCCACCAAGAGATAGTGATTCGGCGAGAGATGATCTTTTTTCTGCCGTTGAGGAAGGACGCAATGATGTAACGGTTTCGTTTGGAAGCTCGCCACCAGCAGCCGATTCGGTTCTGTTAGATCATAGCAGTACAGATAGTCTTTTGGATGGATCTTTTGACGAGGAAGCATCGCACAAGTCATTTGTTCAGGCTTTGGAGGAGTGGCGAAAGGAGACAATACAGAACAATCCGAAATCCTTATCACCATCGGGCATATCAGGCAACAGACGTGCCAGTGTATCTCCGGTACGCGTTATCAAAGGGTCTGCAGGGAATAATCCTGCGAAGCAAGGTCGAGTTCCAAACGATGATGACCTCTTTCTGCCCACGCACAATGAAAGAAGCAGTCCAGCTCATTCGCGACCACGTGCTGGATCTCTTGCAACTATTGGCAAGTCAATTTCCAGTTTAACAACAACATTAGGAGCAGCGCTAGGGATTGGTGGAGGCGGCAATGCAACCGGGGTCACTTCCCGCTACGCTTCAGATTCGGGAATTTCAAATTCACTTGTACAAACATCTGCTCCAGACACTGACATATCTCCATCAAAGAGTCGCTTTGATGCGACCGTGGAACCTCCTACTTTGGATAGCCATCAAACATCCCTTTTGGACGGTGGTTACGACGAGAGTGAGTCTCATCGTTCGTTTCTGGCTGCACTAAACCGGTGGAGGGGCGTTCAGGAAGGTGATGAAGAGTACATTAATGTCGCTGGTAAGCGAGCCGCAACCGAAAGCAACGAAGGTACGGAGATCCTCCAGGTCAGTGCCTAATCGATCGCGACTGATATCCTCGTCGTCCGTGTCGAACTAGGTCCTTCTTCGATATCTACCGCCACGGAAACACCTGCGCGTATTTTACCATCGCGAGCAGCAGAGGCCGCTGAAAGCGCATTCGCCCAGTCCACGAATGGGTTAACATACATGGAACGTCTTTTACTGGGAAAGTATCGGCATGAGCTTGATCCTTCTGCACTTGATGTCGAACAGGGTGGTAGCCCGTCCAAGAACGACGAGAGCGCCACGAGCAAGCCCGCGCATGACGACAGTACAGTCCAAAAATCCCTGCAGACGAGAGCTGCTGAGAGTGAAGGAAGTCTCATAGATGGCACTGACCCAGAAGACGACCTAACTGCTCTGCCTGTTACTACTACGATAGCTTCACTCAGTTACTCAACGTCAGCTCCCAAGACATTCTTGAACTTGCCTAAGCTAACAATCGAAGATGTGACCGAGAACGAAGAGGCTGCATTGATGGCGAATGGGAACGTGGTGGAATGTGTGGGAAGCGATAAGTTAGTCATACAAGAGCCGGATGATGAGCCCCTCTGAGGACAGTGGATTTAGCAGACATTTGGATGTCTTGTTACTATTTAGAATCTCTGTATAGGATAAATTGAACATTGTCTCAAGGGTACGTCAGACATATGTGTCAACAATATTTGATTTGAATGAGAGAAGCTACGAGCTTCCAACCGATATGTCACACCACTACTAGTGACGGCTGCTCGTCGTCAAGTGTACGCCTATCAATACTCTATGTTAAGCCGATCGATCTAGTGCTGCTTCTCCAAAAATTTGTACACTGCGAAGGCGACCACGACAACCACGGGTACCAATGCAAAGAAGATTCTATTATAAAGAAAAATAATGTTAAATTACCAGAATTGATTGCACAAATATCGCACTTGAATTAAAATAGGACTTACGAGCTAGATCCTCCAGCGCTCTGTTTTACCGCGTCCTTAGTGGCCTGACCAGCTGCCGCCACCTTGGATGCAGCCTTGTCCGCCTTTCCTGCCTGCACCACAAAAGATCTATTATGAGGCCACCAATCGTAGAAAAAAGTAATCGTAGAAAGAATGTGCTTACCGATGGCTTAAGATCTCCAAGGTACATGGTCTTCAAAAGATCACGAGCATCGTCAGAGTGCCCAATCTCATCAAAGGCCTCTGTTGCATCTTGGCCTGAAGAGACCCCAGTTAGATAACGCCAATCTAATAAATGCGTCAAGGCATCTCTGATGATCCTTACCACCCTGCTCCACCATAACCTCTTCGCCACCTGGGTGCTCGTCCAAGAACTTTGTTACATCGTACACTTTCCCCTCAATGACCATCCAAAGGTTGTCACGGGTATTGTGTGAGGAGATGTCGCTCCAGTCGTATGTTTTCACTTCGGACATTTTGTCGTGAGGGTATAAAGGATGTTTGCGGATGAAATATAAATGAGGATTAAACAATCCTTTGCAAGGGCAGTTGACGGACGATTTCAAGCACAAATTCTTCATCGCGTGTTGTGCTGTCGTCAACGGAAATTCGAATGTCATTCCAGCCAAAAATAAATAATGGAACTCCGAGGTCAGCAATGATCAGACTTGTAAGAAGTTTTAAAAATGCCGCCGTCGTCCAAATTTGTAGCGTCCCGGAAGGGTTCCAACTCGGCTTCGAGAGGAAGACAGCCACATGGGAGCGGGAGGCCATCGAATGGACTACGAGAATATGCACATGAGAGCGAGGACGAAGACATGAGCCGGGTGTTGCGTCGAATGCAAGCCTTCGACAATGTAGAGGAAAGCGACAACGAGGTAGATCTTGACTTTGACTTTTAACATTTACTACTTGAGCGCTTCCTCACGCTTCCTGTTCAGGACGACGTATTCGAGGAAGGAGAGGATGCAACGTCTGTGGATATAGACGACCCTGTTGAGCAGGACGAAGGCTCAAGCTCTGCCGGAGACGACGTGGATGAAGATGAAGGGGATGGATCATCTTATGACGAGGCAGAGAATACATCAGATGAAGATGAAAGTGATGGTAGGGAAGAGGACAATGAAAGCGATGCAGAAGAGCAGCTGGTATGCTTGGCATAGCAAATGACTGAACGGACGTCTCAAACAATCGTCCTGAATCACCCACTCCCATGTAGATGCGAATAAAGCGTGAACTTGCCGACGTCCCCTTTGACCAGCTGATCGAAATACAGCAGAAAGTTGGCTTGAAAAGATTTCATGCCAATTACCGTGCTAATCGGAGATCCACTACGGAAGATACCTCAGATGAAGATGGTGAACCAGCGGATACAACGTCCCACGGTAATTCGGCAAAGACAACGAAGGGTGCATTGAAGGCAAGCAAACATGACGGGAAGGGGAAGAAGCCACCAAAGCGATTAAACAAGAATGCCCCGGTAGAGGTTACATCGAAGCGAGCAGTAACCAGAAGACGTGAAGTTGTGGAGCTACCAAAGAAGGTCGGTGTGACTCAAACGGGGAGGACTAGCATCCTAACTTTCGGGTGAGTATCTGTACTCATCTGTCTTTTCTGCTTTCAGAAATCGCGAGATCCTAGGTTTGATCCACTTGCGGGCAAGTTAAACGACGGGCTGTTTCAGCAATCATACGGATTTATCCGCGATTACGAACAGCACGAGGTAGAGATGCTCAAAAAGCGTATAGTGACTGAGAAAGACCCAGAGGTGAAAGAGCAGCTACACAAGACACTCACCAGCATGGTATGTTCTGGAAAACCAACATGCCAGATCGCCAACAATGCTTGCTGATTCCGCTTTCCAATTGCAGCAATCACGTTTGCAAACGCAAAAGCAAAAGGATAAGCGAAAGGAGATTCTTCGAAATTGGAGAAAAACAGAAGAAGATCTCGTAAAGCTGGGAAAGAAACCGTGGCAACTAAAGAAGTGTAAGATTTCCTTTATCATGCGTTTCGATCTGAATATCCATTCATTCCTGGTACTCCACATATAGCCGACATCAAGAAGCTGGAATTGGTAGAGAAATACCAATCGATGAAAGGAAAGGATGTGGACAAACTGTTAGAAAAGCGACGGAAAAAGAATGCTGCCAAGGAGCGACGGTTCTTGCCATATAAACGGCGTTCAGCTGATTGATACATTCTACAATACGTGTTCAAAGACTGTATATATATTACATAAATCAAAATGGCAAAAAACTATATACGAAATGCGGACGCCTCTATGCCTCTGATGATGGCCCCTTTGAGCCCTTATTGATCAATCTTTCAATTCGTTTTCTCAGCTGTCCCGCTGAGAGTTGATATCGGTTCAACTTGATATCCCTACTCATGGCTTCATAATCTCGTCCGTGCTTCCGCATCAAGTCCCCAAACACCTTGCCTTCTTGCTCAGATGCGTGTCGCTCCAGTTTCACGATATCCCGAGCCTCCGCCTCCATCGCCTCCACTACTGCACTTTTCGCTGATGCTTCTCCCCTTGTTGGAGCAGCGCGTCGCTTCAAGCCAGGTTTTGACCCAAGCTGCCTTACACGCGGGTCAACCTCCACCGGGCCATTCACTTCAACGTCAAAGTTTTCTTCTTGTGCTGAATCCTGTTCAACGGGTTTCGCTGGCACGTCATCTATTCGCCTCCACTCCACCTCTTCCTTTGCCTTCTGCAGCTCCCGTTCCTCCCGGGCTCTTGCTTCGGCTTCGTGTTCAGTTCCACCAGCTGCCCCGTTAAGTGCCGAAATCAGACCCATTCGCTCATAGTTCTGTTTTAGGGTAAGGTTCTTGTCCCAATTTTTGCGAACAAGCGGGTGTGCACCAGCAAAGGATATGTTGTACGGGTTCTTTTGCTTTCGCGAGACCTTGACAGAAGGGTTCTTAGTGCTTCTTCGTACGCGAGGACGGGCCATTGCGACAATGATATCCAAGAAACTACTGCTCGCAAAACCCAAAGCAAAAGCAAAAAGAATTATGACTAAGCAAGATCTATCACGTGACAATGTGACATAACAGCTGTTGTTGCTATGGCAGCGCGAGTCGGGACTGTCATTGGAGAATAAGTTTCTGGCGCCGCCGCGCAAACCTGCCATCTGCGTTTTGTCGAGTCGTTGCTAGTCGCCTTTTAAAGGCGATGCTGGGTATTTTCCGTGCAATGCCAAGCGCTGTAGGAGTCTTTCTCTTGCTGGTTGTCGTCTGCGCGTCACAGGCTCTGGGGGCCCCACGTTTGACAGCATATTATCGACCTACAGCTTCTCCCTCCGCCCTGGGCGAGCTTTCTGAGTACGACGGTTCATACTTATCTACCCTTATATATGGATATGCTGCAACGGACGAGAAAGGCTTTGTTTATTGGGGGAACAAAACCATTGCTACGGAATTGCTACATGGAAACGATGAGCCAGCCTGCGAATGCTGTGTGTTTGGAGGTGTCGGAGAAGTGATTAAATTCAAGCTGAAGTATCCGGACGTTATAACTGAGTTGGGATTTGGCGGACCCAAGGAAAGCTGGGCTCTGTCGACTTTGGCTGCGTCAAATGCGTCAAGAATTGCGTTTGCGCGAAACGCAACCAATTTCATGAGGATGCACGGCTTCGAGGGGATTCATATTAGCTGGGAGTATCCAAAGTCTTGTAAGTGCATCTCGAGAAAGGGAATTACAGTTTGATTGCGCGTGCTGACGTATCTGCGTGCAGCTGGCGACTGGGACAACTACCTGCTGCTCTTGCAAGAATTGCGAAGTTATTGGACTCAACTCAATTCTCCAATGGGGTATGCACTTTCTATATCCCTCCCAGCAGTTTCCCCTGGATTGATCAACGCCACCGTGGCGCAAATCCAAGGACTCGCCAATTTGGCACAACAGTACGTAGGAAAAGATTGGTGCTTCGTATCAGGACGTCGAATGTAACCCCTTTTTTTAGAATAAACATAATGCCCTACCGTGAAGCTCCAACGGCCTGGACCCAGTACGAAGGAAATCTCTTCAATCTTCCCACAGATCCCATCAAGGATGGCATGGATGCTGCTCTTGCAGGGTATGGGCAAGCACTACCCATCGACCGCACCTTTCTCGGCATCAATACAATGGCAGACATGTTCGAAGATGTTGCCCCTACGATTTCTAACGTTACGAATTCAACGGGCGTGTACTCTGCCTTCAAAGTGCGAAACAAAGAGTCCGTGTCATACAGAGATATTATCAATACTGGGAAATCCAGCGGATATCAGGAAGCCTTTGATTCCCAACGCGTTGGAGGATCGCTTTACAATCCACAAACAAATACGCTAATTGTAACCGAGATTCCGGACACCGTTCGCGCCAAATCAACGTACATCCAACAACGAACCTTGGCAGGCTTCGCACTCTCCTCCTTGGGGGCTGACCTTCCATCCACCAATCCTTTAGCTCTACACCAAATCGCTCAGCAGACGCTTGGAGTAGCCAAACCAGCACAAGCAAAGCATGCACTGTGCACCGAAGAATCAAACTTTTGCAACTTGAAAAGCTGTCCATGGGTCAAATCGGATAAACTCATCGCGAAGCCTTGGTTTATGTGGGTGGGTCTCGCTGCGGTCATCGTGTGGCTGGTGGTCTACTACGTGATCGGACGAGTGTTTTTCAGGTGTTACAATGTTCGCAAAGTTGCGACGTGGATGGACGCAGAAAAGCGACCGTTTAAAAGAAAGAACAAGCGTAACGAGAAACCCGATTCGACAACAATCTTGGTAGATCAGAATGTGAGGAACGAAAAGCCGAAATAGATCGTGCTGTCGTAGATTTCTGCTACTTTAGATGTCTTATAGTCACTGTAGATAGTTCAAATGGCCAATAGTGGTGGCGCGATAGATATATTTTATTCACATTATGTTCTTAAGGCTATCGACAAATGCCCTACACTTTGGCAGCTCCGTCCAATCTCAATAGATTTACCAGAATCGGTAGATCTGCTACAGCACTTTCAATTTCTTCTGGGCGAACACAGAGTTCGACATTCTGGCTCGTGCGCTTCTCGCCCAATGTACCTCCAAAACCATCACGTTTCCCCCCACCCCGCTTAGTGACCATCGTGATTAACCCGGCAGTCTCCAGGTTTGTCACCAAATCCTGCAGTTCGGTCTTCGTCACAGGTATCAATTGTGTGCGACGGTTCTTGCAAAGTTGCACGTACGTTTCATGGAGCTACAGATGTTGCTCCAACGATGAGCACATTCCAGCATCTTAAGTAGGAAACAGACGTAATGTACCAACCTTTATCAAAGACATGTCCCCCTTCTTCTGCCGGGCCATCACCGCTAGTGTGCATAGAACCATTTTGAGCTGCAGGCTAAGACTTTTGACTCGGTTCACATTTGGAGAGCCAAACACCATATTGGTCGCGGACAGGATGTGTTTAACCGTCACTTTAGGTAAGGCGTCGAGACTATCTATTGGGGAGCTCAAACCTATTCCGGAATTCGGAAGAAGCATGCTACCAGCTCCCGGTGCTCGCCTTGGCGAGGGAGAAGGTGGTGCCGCAGTGGGCAGGCTATCTGCCAGAACCTTCCTTCTTGTCTCAGCTTCTACGAGTTCAATGGCGTGACTAACACACGATGAATGTTGAGTACATGGTCCCTGCATGTAAACATTCATGTCAACTCACCGGCAAACATCCAGTGCTTTTCGCAGGTCTCCAGTTCCAGCCATTTTTCGAGCACATAGTTCAATGGCCATGGGGTGCATTAATGGAGCATTACCTTTCGCGGCTGAGATCGCCGACTTGAATGGTGAAGGCATGTTCTCTCTCAATGTTTCATCATCTACATCCTCCAAGCATTTTAGGCGCTGCTTGATAATTTCGGTAATATCTTTGATCTCGTAGGGATTAAAGTTTAATAGCTGTGGCTGGCCTGCAGTTATCGATTGGCAAATTAAACTTAGGATCGCCGAGTTTTTCATATCAAGGGTAATGGAGAAAAAGTACATACAGTTCTTTGCCTTTAGTCGCGGTAAAAACCGCTCGGTCAAATCTAGCGCATTCGCGATTCCGATGAGAACCAGGCGTGATCCAGGAAGTGCCGGCCATTCGAATAATTTATACAGTATCTCCTGGTCTTTGGTGATAAGGGAATCGATCTCATCCATGATGACCACGCTAGGAACAACTGTTAGGATTCCTTGTTTTGTACACGTGAAAGAAAATCAAACTCACAAGAAGGTCCGCGAGCTTCCCTTTGATGCCTCAGGAATGAAGATACTTTCCAAGAACTTGACTGCATCCTTTGCCTTGGTCTGCTCGCCTCTGATCTCTGCTAGGAGTTTTGGGTATATCATTTTGGGATCCTTCACCGACATGCAGTTAAGCTTTACAATACGCAGAGCATGGCGTGCCTAAAAAAAGTCATGAGTACTCCGGGGTGTGAAAGAAGCCTAGAATCAACGGTTTCCTTACTTCATCAACCCGTTCCTCCATACGGTTAACAATCTCTTCCAAAAGCGCGGTTTTTCCCGTTCCAGGACAACCGGATATGTAGAGAGATCCAGGATTCCCTTTAATGACATGATCTTCCCAAAACGTTTGTATGGTGCGTCTTTCCGTTTCACGACCAACTAGGCGTGATGGCGTATTGCAGCGCCGGAAGAGCGCTTTCGCATCTTGGTAGACCATGGTCGGTGTACGGGGTGTCCCAGGCGTGCAGTTGGGCCGCTTAGACCAGCGGGAAGACGGCGTCTGCGGTGATAGTTGCTTCAAGGGAGTACTTCTGGCGGATTTCGAAGGAGTAGAGGCTGGTTCACGAGAAGCGGGTGAGTTTATTGAGCTGCCGGTTGACATATGCAGATAAGCCATCGCCACCTTTATTTGATCGAGACTCTGCAATGGCATTTTGATTAAGAACCTCCTTCTTGCCGGTACGACTTGGAGTGCTGGGCGCGGTCCTGGAAAGCGGTTTTCGGCCGGGTTTGGGCGAAGGCGGTATGACGATCTCGACATTACCCGAGGCTGAGCCGAGTGCTGTCCGCGAACGCAGTGTGCGTTTTGGGGTACCTGCTTTGTTTGTAGAAGCGTGAGTGTCAAGGAGGGCACTCTTCCTAGACATAAGATGGTCTACCTTCACAAAGGTTCTCTTCCTCTGCCTCTATAGCATTGCGGGATCGCTTTCGGGTAGGCGTAACCATCCTGTCGCTATTTGGACCTAATAGCTGAGTCTGATGATAAGACTTGAGCCTTGGTGTTTGGTCTCCGAGAAGCTGCCAGAACAGAGGTATCAAATGCTCGCTACTAGTAACGACAAAGCGACGAACCAACTTGCAAGCGACACGCTCAGATTTGGGGACATCGCAAATCGGACTTCGGACATGGACGGACAACGCGTTCAGTCACATGTTTCTGAAACATTGAACCCGCAGTCGCAAAGAAATATTTATTAGATCAGTATATAAATCTTGAAAGGCGTTACAAAAGCACATCTGTTTATGCGAAGGAGAGATAGTTGGCAACCCCTCGGACAGAGACGGGATTGACCCCACTGGGTCATTTATCTTCGTTGTGGCCTCCACCTTTGTGTGGAAAACAACTGAATTTTTTTGTTTACTTTATACGCTTTTACCCTTGCAGTCGTCATGTCCAGTGGCATCCGATGCAAAGCTGATTGCAGGTTTACTTGCGAATAAGGCGATCAATATCCTACGTGGCAGCCGTGGCGGTCGTCTCGTCAATAAACACGTGACTAATGCTGTGATACAAATCACATGACTATCATTTTTCTGTCCCAATTATTACGCTTCCTCCGCTGGACGTTTTGACCTTCCCTCTCTCTCGGTTGCAGCACAAATCTCCACATTTTAACAATGTCCAGTGGAGGTGTCACCGTCAAGGACGTTAGCGCCCACGACTTTGTCAAGGCCTACGCTGCCTATCTCAAGCGGACAGGAAAGCTGGAGGTGCCAAAATGGGTTGACCTTGTCAAGACCGGCACATACAAGGAACTCGCTCCTTACGACCAGGACTGGTACTACATCCGTGCTGGTATGTAATGTCACTGCCATTCCAGGTCATTCGTAAGGCAGACAATTGAAACTTTCGGTCCTTAGCCTCGGTTGCTCGTCACGTCTACCTCCGCAACGGTGTCGGTGTCGGTGGATTGAAGAAGAACTACGGTGGTCGTCAGAACCGTGGTAACCGTCCTCACCACCACTCTAGCAGCTCTGGATCAATTGCTCGCAAGGTCATGCAGTCTCTTGAGAAGATCAAGGTGCTCGAGAAGGACCCCAACGGGTAAGCATTGGAATGGACATTGCTGTTTTCAACGAGCAACTAACTCGACTTGCGCAACAGTGGTCGTCGTATCTCCCAGGATGGTCAGAAGGATTTGGACCGTATCGCTGCTCAGATCATCCGCGCCACCCAGGCTTAAGCGTCCATTTCTTACCTGTTTAGATGCGCCGGTGCGGTGGGGTACGGTGCTGCTCTGTCTGCTCAATGTAATTTGTTGTACAATATTATTTTAATGGGGTTTCAGCCATTAAGTTGAGTTTTGCGCAATGACGGAGTGTGCATGGAATGAATGTGATATTATCAATACTAGTGTAAAATGCACTCGACTTGATTTTATGCAAAGGGCCTTGGGTGGAAGGAGGCATAGGGCCAAGATTATCTCACTACCCGCAAACATGCGGTACAATAACATCGACCGTCCTTCTCCTTCCATGCACTGCCGTCACTATCGTTTCCCCTTTAGGGTCCAGCTTTCGCGAGCAGTAGCTGCAGGTAAAAGCATTCCGAATGCCACACCTTACCTGCGGCAGTTACCATGTCGCTAGACCTCTTATAGAAATGGTCTTTTGACAGCCAGCGCTAAATGACACGCGATCGATGGAATCGCTTTATCCCATCTGATGAGCCCGTCGCAATGCATGATGTGTCGCACAGTACGGTTGGCCATGTTGCTCATAGAATGTCCCCGTTGGGAACGGTTGCTTACAGTCCTGGAAGATGGAAAATGTTTGCAAAGGATCAGCATTCAGCTCCTTATAATAAATTGCGAACAACTTGAGAACATACCGCACACACGAAACATCCCATATGCCACTCCTTTCCACAGGCGGACACAAACTCTCCAATAATTCCCTTTCCACAGCCCCCACATCGCATTGCAAAGAGGTTGAAATAGTCTTCCTCACAGTACGCCATCCCATCCTTTTCCAAGAATCCGGCTCCTGGGGGGAAAAGCTTACCACATTGTGCGCAGAAGAAATGATGTGGGTGCCAATGCTGGCCGAGGGCAGTTATGCAGCGCTGATATGACGGATAGATGAGAAAATACGGCCAAAGAGCATGTAACCAGTCTCATTTGTACCTCCATGATACGGCCGGAACAGTACGCGCATTTAGGAAGGTTCATCTGCCAACAGGAGTCACAATACGCTTCTCCTGCCTTTTCAAAAAAGCGACCGTGCCCTAATTGCCGATTGCAGGAGAAGCACGTAAAATGCTCCGGATGGTACGTTCGGCCCATTGCATTGACGACGGGGCCAGACAACGGCTTGTGGCACACTACACAAAACTTGGACACGGTGTTCGATACAAAATTGGAAGTTGGGCCACTCCCGGGCTGAAAATCAGGTTGTGGAAGCGATCCCTGCGCACTATCTGACAGTTGGGCATGTGAAGATGGAGGTTGGGAAAAAGGCGTTGGTGGTGCATCATAGGATGGCGCCGTGGTACTTCGTGAATGCTCGGGACTGCGTTCTTGCGGCTCTGCTCGATCTCCTTCACTATGATTGGTGATATCGGCACTAGGTCCTCCGAGAGCATCCAAACTCCCATCTGTCCTATCAGAAGAGATTGACTCTCCATCATCTCCACCTGCTGCCTCCAGTGACAAGTCTCCCATCAATCGTTCCAGTTGACCTGCGACTTCAGAAGGTCTTCTTACCGAATCGTTGACTTGGGCAGGGACGGGTAGATGCCGTGATGGCGGAGATTGCTGAGGCGGGCGATTTGGCGGTAGTGGGGAAGGATGCATTTCGGCGCCCGGTCCTGCTAAAGCCTCATTGGAGCTACTTACGAGCCCTTTGAGATCTGTGAGATCTCTCACAAGGCTGTCTAGCTCCTTTATACCAGCTCCCCGTTTCTCAACGGTTTTGGTGAGGGTCACTACATCCTCTAGCAGATATCATCAAAAAAGGATACAGAATTCCCCACATAATATAACCGACGTACTAGGCTTTCCTCCAAAAGGGGCGGGCTGGTCACCAGGGGAACCCAGAGCATGCACCGTAGACGCTCGCGCGGATCCTACTGCGTCTAGCTCTTTCAAAAGAAGATCTTCAAATCGTGTTTAACCCGCCGCGAACAAAAATGTCAAATGGTACGGTCAGATGGTACAATTTGCAATGATAACAAGCCCACCTAGCTCGTTCATTTGTTCACTCAACAACGGGCAAGAATAAAGAGACCGTTTTTTCTGGTGCTGTCGAAGTCTATACACACTAGTAACACGATAAAAGGAATCTCTACTTGTTTGGACTACTTGAAGGTTGATTTCACGGCCGAATCCGATTCTCGATTTGGCGTAGCTTACATAAGCCCGCGATCCTGTAAAAGAGGATATCGTAAATAAACAGGTCTATTTATCCCTAAATTTAAGGGATAAGCAGCACTAACGGCCGTTGTGATAGATGTGGAATTTGGGTTTCGACATTCAATGCCACTCGATATCTCCAAGGTTGGCTGCAACTTTATATAAGGTTTTCCCAGTAATTACATTTCCTCGTCTGCTACAGACAGTAAGACGCCGAGAAGGACGTAATAATACATTGTCCAGGAGACGAAGGAACATGAACCATCTGCTTGATGTCCTGAATTTTGCATATATATAAAAACCAATATGTACACAGTCAATATGCATCCCTCATGCAGTTTTATAGACTGCCAAAGTCATCTCATCATCCTGTCGTATGAGAATATTCCTACGCAATTGATAAAATGAGGTTCAACCGAGAGCCATCTTGAACATATCCACACACAACACTCACATGGCACTCGATTCAATGCACACCGTTGGAAGACTATCGTCTTTCTCCGTATTCGAGCTATGATGTTGAGCGAGACGAGATGCACGAAGCGCTATTGAGGCAATGTACCCTGCAGCCAACGGAGGTGCCACACCCTTTGCTGAATGAAGGGTTAGTTTTCGAAGACTGGATAAATAAAGCCAGCTTCCAACTCACCTGAAAGACAAAGGCCTTCTGAATCCACAAGCAGAATACCTGTTACAGATTCCGTTTGGTTGCTAGAAAGACGAGCTGTACTTGTGAGCCTGGGGTTTGCCCCGAATGTGGCAGCCAGTGAAACGACAGATTCATACGCTGAGTCCAAGGCTGTGTCCAACTTCGATTCCATTTCTCCAGAATATCTTAATGCATGCGGGGACGCAGAGGTAGACTGCAGTGTACTGAGACGTAGGCGTTTTGCGAGAGCCTTTCAATACCCTTGTATGTATGGCTGATCACTAACCCAATGGTAATCGTTCACTCTGCAACATGCCAGCTGGTGACATGCTGGATCGCGACTGGGGTCCTCCAAAGCTCAGTGGCTTAGCGAAAGAGTGTAAATTATCTACATTGATCTTTACAAAAAGGACCTCATCCGATCTAAGATACACTTAAGCGACCCACACCCTCCGCTGTCTCCACAACATCATCACTGTCTGATCCTGGTTTTTCATCGGCTTCATGGACTGTTACATGCTCCGTAACGAATTCTTCCCCATCCTCCACGGTCAGGTCAATTGAATAATCCAAGGCTAATGAATTAAACAAAGAGAATCCACCCGCAGGTTTTTGCCAGGAAAACACGTAGGTACCGGGTTCCACGTTCATGTCCGATTGTACAATTTCTTTATGGCTGTCGCGGCTTGTTGAAGGCACAATTACCCGTTCATCTGCACAATCTTCCTTGCGGTGTCGAATTTCAAAATGCACCGCGCGCTTGGTCGTACGAAACTTGTAGAAAAGCTTCGCTTGACTTGCCCCCTCAACTTCTTCCTTTGGTACTGTAATCTCATATTCGTGGCTGGACGATCCGAGTGATGTACTGAACTGAAAGTTGTCCCCGGCTCCTTTTGCGTTTCTACTTTCGAGGTATGGAGAAGGCACACATCCTCCGGGCATATGACTACAGGTGCACTTGCCCCCAAGAAAGTCTGGCAGATTTTCAGCATCGACGTGCTGGAGCAGGACGTCTTTGTAGTCCGAACCACATATGAAGATTTTCTCTAGAATTCGTTTGTCTAACCACCGCTTTATAATGTTCCACGCTCTTGCAAATATCCCTTATAAATGATTACAGCGCGTTAACGCACGACAGTCCATTGTTATTGGGTAAAATGACGCCCTACCTGGTGTGTTGACGATGAACAGCTTGCCCAGTCGCTCCGGATAAACTCTAGAATCAAGATCCGACACGGCCCTCAACAGATTGAGCCCGGTCATGTCAAATTGCCAGATACCCAAGCCTGTGCAATCAAAGATCACAGTGTGTTTCTCAATCGTTTTCCCCGCCCTCTGGGTACATTCGGGCATCAGCACATTGAAGACAAATCTGTTGATCATGAGTGTTAGAACAGAATAAACCTTAGTGCCAAACTTCAGATGAACTACTTGCTCATTATTTCGTATATGCCAATCAAGCATTACAGCTGGACTGCATTTCACTGCTAGACCCTTGACATCATGGTATCCCTACAACGTCCTGTGTCAGACCACCGTCTCCGGGCTTTTCACAAATGAACGTACAGGAGATTCTCCTTACCGTCCGCTCGATAAAAACTGGCGTTCCTTCCTTGTCAACTTTGTGGAAGCATCCGCCGCCTGATACAGGAGTAATCTTCAGCTCTGAGAACCGGAATGAAATGTACACCAATATATACCCATGCATGAATAAAACTTTTTGAAGTCTTCCGGCATGCCTTCGACGCTCATATCCCAATTAGCGTCGGGTACAGATCGAAAGCCGCGCACGTTCTGCATGACGGGATTGCCGTTGACTCCTGGTACCGGTAGTCGATCGATCCCTTCTTTCTCGCGCCACTCGAAATAGCCATTGAGCATTTCATGAGCCTTCTGGGCATTCAGCTGGCGGGCAATTAGAAAGCGGAGGAGTGTCTGTTCGCGAAATTCAAGGTAATCGTGAGTGAATGTGCTGCCGGGCCGCAGTGTAAGACCCAACATACGTTATCGTCATGCTTTGGGCTTTCCGAACCCAAAAGAGCTCGAAACTCCTTGATAGCTTGTGTCTTCTGGTCATCTGTAAGATTGTTCAAGTCTATCTTCGAGGCAGACATTGTGATTGGATGCGGATTGACGAAAACCGGCAAAACAGCTTCATGGTCATTTATTTTTGCCATGCAGCATGGATCCTCACCGCGTCATCTAAGGTAAGCAATTAGTCAGCAACCAACTGGGTGGAGATCGCAGGAACACTTACCTCAATCCATAAGCGTTATAGACTCAAGTCCAGTTGCTCATTCTCCATCATTGATTATTTCAATTGTCTACTCTTCCCACTCTACTGCTGGCAATAGGGTAAAAAGGAAGAACTGTATATCGGACGACTTTTCCATATCTTGATAAGAAGGTTCTTCAAGATCAGATAATATAATTTAAGAGATGAGTTCCGGATCGGGAACGCCGGAAAATGGAGGAATGGGCAGCGGATCAAACCCAACAATGTCTCGTTCTGGCAGTATCTCTTCTGTGTCTTCGCTGCGAACCCTCCCCGATGAGGCCCTGAAGGGAAGCTGGCGCCGTCGATGGGGCCGCCGTCGGAGTGTCAGTATGGTGAAATCTACGAGCAGTTTGTTCTTTCCAGAAAAGCACACCAGCTCTGGAGAGGCACTCGATATGATGGATACAGCTTCATCGGTGTATGACTACCCAGATGCCAGAAGTGCTCTTCTAATGTTGCAGGAGAGGATGTACCAGTTGAATGCCTCTGGACTTGCTGATAGGACAATGGATGCACAGACTGTGGACGAAATATTTGAGCTGGCGCTAGATGCGGTACGTGGTTATCTTTCAAAGTGGGATGTATACAAGACAGCTTTGATGATATCCACCTTGCAGGAGCATAGTGATTTGGGTGAAAACCAGCGAGAGGCCATGCGACGACTGAGCAAAGAGAAAAAATTACAGCTTATTAGACAGCTTTTGGTAATCAATATATGTGTCAGTTTTACGAGGCCTTGTCTCACGCCCGCATTAGGCAAAGCAGGAATCTAAAACGGCTACTGATGGAGACAAGGGACCATCATACTACATAGAATTCATTCAGAATGCCGCGGTGACCACGCTTCATCACAAGAATCGCACCAGCCAGCTTGTCGGGCTTGTAACTCGATCCATGACCGGGAGCGGTGGAAAGCAGCATCATTTACGAGATGTTCTTGCTGAACTCAAAGTCCAATGCTCTTGTCAGACCGTAAGGTGGGTTCAGCGGTTGCGTCCATTGCATGCAGTAGCAGTACTGAATCAACAGCATATGAAGTTGGCTTTTGGACTTTATGGAGCAGGGTGGGTTTCGTGTGTTGTTCAGCTTGCTCGAGGCGATGCATAGAAAACCAGACAGGTGTGTGGATGAACAGAGGAAACAAGGGTTCTGTGCTGCATTAGACTGAAAGTGTTCATATAGGAAGCTCAAGCACTACGAAACCGAATCAGAAGTCCTCAAGATACTGAAGATTCTCGTAAACCACAATGTAAAGAATGTCAATTACCGTAGGGAAAGAGCATCGTCAACCGTTATCTAAAATGATCGTACAGAGAGGCGTTACAGAGCTCTTAAGCAATCCAAGCTACCTAAACATCCTCATCTTATCTCTCGATTCTCCCCTACTCCCTGCCCGGACGTCGGCAGCAGATTTTCTTTTGGCGTTAGTCACCCTCGAGTATCCAAGAGGTCATCGTTTAGTTATGAGAGCGTTCGATTACTTCCGTTCTTCCCGAGATGATCTGCATACTTTCGAGCGACTGGTACGGGCCTTGGAGAGTTTGATCAACACACGAGGAGTGTTTGGAACGACAGTTGGGGCAAAAACTGATGTGAAGGACACGATTGTACATTTCGGGGACAAGAATAGGGAGCAGATGCAGAAAGACATAAAGGACTTTCTGGTAAATTAGACTAAATGAGTTATCACATGCTTGCTTCGGGCTGACCGGGCATGGAAATGCGTTCCTCCCAGATATCGGCAGTGACATTACTTCGGTTAGTAGTGGACATACCTCAAGAGCTGGAGTACAGAATTCACTTGAGAAATGAGCTACTAGCATCAGGTTTTAGTCGTGTACTAAAAGTAAGTGCTTTTCTGTAGCGCAACCTTCCCTTCTGTTGTTGACGAGTCCCTCTCATACAAACAAACAGCGACTGCGTACATGGGCACCGGCAGAATTTGCTGAGATCCTCACACATGTGGATGCATTTGAGTATCGGGCAGCGGCTGACCATCAGGAGTTTGCAGATGACATTGGCGATATAATGGGCATTGATATGGAGAACCCGCAACAGCTGCTTGAAACATTGCTTGGCTCATTTCGCGAAACAGAAGGTGGTCGAGGCTATATAACATCCATCCTTCAACACTTACTGATCCCGACTCGATTGATTGATGGGGTATCACGGTATGTTACCCTTGCATGTATTTTTTGAAGGAATTCATCAACTTACAGGGAATGATCAAATGGATAAAGTACCAAGGTACTTCGATTATTGGATCTCATGATTGCCCAAGTTGTTCTCGATCGGAATGGAATCGACCCAAGCTTCACTGATATGTATCGGATATCCGTGGAAGATGCAATGGAAGGAATTTCTGAACAACTGGCGGAAGAAAATGAAGTGTTACGAACAAGGTTGGACCAGATGGGATGTTCTCGAGACGCTGGACATGATGATAAAGGAGGTAGGAGTTGCGTCAATACTGGAGGATCTCAACCAGTTATGAAAGTCTGACTTTGTTGAAGATCGTCAGGGCGATGCCAAAAAACCAGCAGATGACGCCATATTAGCGTTGCAACACCAGTTGGATGAGGTTTACGAAAAACATAATCAAGCGCTGGCAATGCATCAGAAGGTATGTATTTAGGAAGGCAACGAGCGGGCCGTACGATCATCGTTGAATCCTTTTGTTTTATAAAGGAATTGGATGATATATTGCAAGCCATTGCAAGCTATGGACAGGATCTTCAAGGCACGGATTCGGCGTATGGCTCTCGCACTGATTTAACTGGTGGCAAATGCCATACTTCGTCGGAAGAGGTGCAAAATGCTTCCGGAACAGCTGTGATATCCACGACAACCAGTGAAGCATCCTTGATTCCGGCCCCACTGTCCTCTACCCCCAGCGACGCCAGTTTGGCGCCAACCTTAACAGTACCTGCTCCATCACTACATCCAACCGTATCAACAGCATCTCCCCCTTTACCTCCCCCAGGAGTGCCACCACCACCAGCATTCGGAGGCCCACCACCTCCGCCGCCGGGAGCTGGGGGTCCTCCTCCTCCACCAGGCTCAGGAGGGTTTGTGATAGGTACCCAAAATCTAATCTATCTCTTCTCCCCGGACTTTGTTTACCTCTGTATTTGCAAATTGCAGGAGGAATACCGAAGAGACCACAAAAGTATCGACCTTCAGTCCAAGTTCGGCGATTTCAATGGGACAAGGTCCCGGAGAGCGAAGTGTCACAAACCATATGGGCAAAGAAGCTGGCGTTGAAAACAAAGCTGGACGATAATGAAGAGCCTAATAGTTCGGACCTCGAAAAGATCGCTGAAAAATTAGGGGTGTTCCGTGAAGCGGAGACACTCTTTGCCTTAAAATCTGGCAAGATGAGAAATACTGCAGGTGGTGATGTTGATGGGTCTGTACCAAACACACCCATCGTACAGCATGTCGAATTAATTGATGGGAAGAAAGCGCAGAATATAAGTAAGTTGGACCCACCCTCATATCCGGGTCTATGCACTAATCAAACCTTCGTCGGCAGTGATCTTTTTGGCAAAGTTGAAGAAGTACAACTTGGAGGAATTGCGTGATGCCATCCTCGGCGCTGATCAAACCATCATCACCGAAACCGTGGCAAAGCACATGATTGAGCACTTGCCAACGAGAGACGAGGTATTGCCAACAATACGTGCTTGAAATCTGGTGGCGAGCACTGATAGTCGCCGAATTCAGATAGCCGTACTGAAAGACTATCGAGAAGAAGGGCGCCCACTTCGACAGGCAGAAGCTTTTCTAAAGGAGGTACCCATCATACAGGAAAGCTGTTCTTCGAAACATGTGACACTAATAAGAGCTACTTTTTAAGCTACTGAAAATTGACCGATATGAGGAACGTTTACGTGCTCTTCAGTTCAGCGGAGGGTTTCCCGAGCGTCATGCGGCGATTGAGCAGGTATGACCAATGCTGATAGAAACAAAGGACATGTTGTGAGTACTTATACATCTTCAATAGGACATTTCCGTCTGTTCATCTGCGTTGACCGCGCTTCAAACATCCGAGGCATGGACCGGATTACTCGAGGTAAGCTGAAAATTGCCCTCATTTGCGACCGATGAGCTAACATCATTGTTTTTCTAGTTTATTTTAACTATAGGAAATTACTTGAACAGCGGCAGTTTTATTGGGCAGGTCCATGGTTTCAGAATTGGAAGTCTCAACAAGGTTTGCTTCTGTCATCCAAATCTGCCACAAGTCTCAACCAGGTCTTCTAATAAAGATCTAAAGCTTGTAAATACAAAAGCCACTAGCAAAGTATCACTCCTTCATTTCATAGCTGGGACAGTCGATGCAAAGTTCCCTCAATTCAAGTCCTTCATAAATGACTTGAAAGACGTCTACCCTGCTGCACGCGGTATGTCGATAGTCTGCGAAACGTGGAGGAAAGCTCTGACTCATTGTTCATTTATAGTGTCGTTTCCAACAATGCAAGAGGATCTGGAAGAAATGCGGCGTGCACTAGGAATGGTCCGTACTGAAGTTGAATTCCAGAAAGCACAAACTCGTGCTTCAATCGATGGTCGGCTTGTGAATCCCAAAGATCGCTTTGCGGATGTTATGGATTCATTTCTGGAGGACGCGAGCACTAAGTTTAGTCATCTTGATGAGCGCCATCGAAAGCTGCTTGCACTGTTTGAAAGCACTGTCATTCTATATGGAGAGGAAACAGCCAAGACATCGCCTGAGGAGTTCTTTACTCTCTTTACGACATTTTTGGACTCGTTCGCTGTAAGACAAATGCATAGTTAGAAGCACCACGCTAGCATATAACTCCTATGGTTATCAGATTGCGCTTGCGGAAAGCAAGAAAGAAAGGGAACGGGAGGAATTGCTGGAGAAGCGAAGGAAGGCACAAGAGGTGCGTAGTCTATTGAGCACGGTCCCATACACTTCCCCAGTATGAATCTAAGGCATTGAACTCAGGAACGGGAAGCAATGCGACGCAAGCGACATGAGATCGAGCCATTCAAGATGCCAACACTAATGTTACCAACGGGCGACTCCGGCGGCGGATTGGCGATGGACGATCTCTTGGAATCTTTGAAGCGGGGGAATATCCCGGGGGGTGGAGGTCGCCCCAAGCCACGTCTTCCTCAAACAGCTGCTCTTGCGGAAAGAGCATCATCAAGACAAGCATCTACTTCGAGTATTGGAAATAAGGCACTAGAGCTGTTGGTGTCGTTAAAGGGCGAGGATCAGACGATTGAGGGCTAGCTTTGTACTTTATTTATTTATGCGAGCTCTGATTCCATCGTATTTCCACCTACAATTCTCCAAATATGAGCTCTCAGTCTGCAATCATATATGGGAGGTGAGGCACCCATCAATTCCTGCCACTCTCGGCAGTAAGCATTTGGGTGTGTCTGAGAAATACAGCCTATCTTTATGTAAATCCCATCGCCTCAGATCAATCATTAAAAATATTGGCTATGCCGGTGGACAGATCAACTCCTCTGCCCTTCCCCCTTGTTATGCCAGTAGACGATTTGTCTCTAGAGGGTAGGCTGCTTCCCTGGTCAAAAGTTGATTTGGTAGAGGTCTTACCACTCGTTAATCTGAAGACTCGTCAAATACCCAGAGCTGGACAAGTTCAAGAATGGTCCGTTTACACACAGGATAGACTTTTGATCGAAGCTTAGTCATCCGATCCTGCGCCATGCCTTACATGTGGCGCGTATAAGGCACAGTGACTTCAGACTATGTCCATTTAATTGTTTTTGACCATCAAACTTCCAATTTCCATTCTACCCGTCGCTGTGAATTCAATTACCCACCACTATGGCGCCCCGTAACAAACGCACTCGCGACGACCAAGAGGAGGCTCCGCGTAAGCGACCCGAAATTGTTTCTGTAGAACTTGGAGGAGCATCAGACGACGATGTGGACGACGTTGACTTCGATTCTTCTGACGAAGGGTCAGACGGAGAAGGGGCTGTCTCTTTGGCAACTATGGGGAGAAAGGAGCTACTCTTGAGAGCCGAAGCTGCTGAAGAGGAAGACGCCGAGGAGGAGGGTAGCGATATAGAAGAGCAGGAGGAGGAGAACGAGGACGAGGACGAGGAGGATATAGATCAAGGGGAAACACAGGAGGGTGTCCAAAAGAACAGTAAACCCGCATTCAGGAAGAATAAGCAACGGGTGTTACTACTATCGTCTCGAGGGATAACGGAAAGGTACATATTAATGGAGGTGGGTCAGTGGGAGAAGCCGCTAATTTAGCTTAATAGATACCGGCACCTCCTGAAGGATCTTGGTACTCTTATGCCACACTCAAAGAAAGGTATCATTTGAAGATCTGAGCACCGTTCATTACCTTAACACATAGATTTTTACTGATTTGGCTTTGTTGGTGCCAGAGTCAAAACTGGACTCCAAGCATCAACTCAACGTACTGAACGAGCTTGCCGAACTGAGCAATTGCAATAACTGCCTCTACTTTGAGATCCGCAAGCACACGGATTTGTATATGTGGATGTCGAAGACTCCAAACGGACCTAGTGTTAAGTTTCATGTGCAAAATGGTAATCTCGTCGTACCATGGGACGCTTGAGTTTCATCACTGATTTTTTAACTGATGCAATTTCAGTACACACTATGGACGAACTGCGGATGACAGGAAATTGTCTCAAAGGATCGCGACCAATCTTGTCTTTTGATAAGAACTTCGATGACCAACCACATTACCAACTTCTGAAAGAGATGTTCACTCAGGTGCCTATAGCGCTCTTTCTCCTACTGCAATAGTCGGTTCAACCTTCTCATCCTTGTTGCTGTAGACATTCGGGAGCCCGCGGACATCGCGGAAGTTGAAGCCGTTTATCGACCATGTGCTAAGCTTTTCAATCGCTGATGACAAGATATGGTTCCGAAATTATCAGGTAAGACAGTGTGTGCAGGTGCAGAACTGCACTTCCGTCCTCTGATCAACATCCATGCAGATCGTTGAAAAGGCGGCTGAAAGAACGAAAGAGAAGGAAATATCCTTGATTGAAATAGGGCCACGGTTCGTCTTAAGCGTCATGAGGGTGTTTGATGGGAGCTTTGGAGGATCTACTCTATTTGAGAATCGGGAATTTGTGAGTCCTAACGAGATTAGAAGGACCAGGAAGCATGAATTGTCACAGGAGTATAGGAGACGGGTGGAGGCTGGTAAAAAGAAGGAGGAGAAGCAGCGGAATAGTAAACTTCCGGAGGACCCATTGGCCGATGTATTCAAATAGCTTTGTTAGTGTGCAGGTGGTAGAAAATGTCTCTAAGGACAAATTCTCCCTCCAACCCACTACAGCCGGTTCTAATTTACAATTAGCCAGCCTGTCCAACCCTTCATAACCTATCCTGCAAACGAGTCCCACCCCTATCCTAACTCGCTACAGGTTCCAGCCTGGGTTGAACTGGGGTACGTGAAAAGCTAACTACTACTAGGCCCAATTACACATGCAATACATTACGGTTGTTCTAACCGGGTAACTAAGCCTGATTCCGAAATTCTTTAGTCGGAGGTACTAAGGTAGATCAGAATAATTAGACTGGGAATACGCGTGGGAAAATACAAAGATAATGCATACCTGCAATCGTAGCAGTATAGTAGTAGCAGCGTTTGCAAGGGGTTATGTTGTTTTTGTTTTTGTTGGGAGGGCGAGGTCCTCGGCACCAGAGCGGCATTCTCATGATGATGGACTGAGACTTGTTGGGCAGATGCTTTGAGTCGAGGATGGGTAAAGAGGGAAGAGGGAGCAGGTCCCCTTTTATAGACCTTTGGCATGCGCCTCACCACAGTTTAAAAAAAAAAAAAACATTACATGCATGCCACACCGCAGTTTGGAGAACATTAGCATGCCTCACCAGTTTGAGCGATAGAGAGGGTGCTGATTATGCGATGTGACTAACCGGATTAATCCGGATAATAATGAGTTCTAGTGCCATTTTCAATCGCCTCCACACTAATACAATAACGACGGTAAACAGAATTCGAGTCCAATGTGGAATTTTAATGGTTCCAATCAGTTCCACCCGTATTGTCAAACCAAAGAATTCAATAGCCATCCAACTTAGGAAACGCTCTCGACTTCACCTAATTTTCAGTACAGTAGGTTATGGCTTCAGGAGCGTCCTGGCAGCAGCAGAGTCTCCTGCCATCGGTGCCACCTGGTATGATTGCGCGGAATGCAAAACTATCCAGCGAAGTACAGCCGCTCATCCTTCTCTCCCTCGGTCGACAGGCGTCGATGTCTCGATACTAGACAAAATGGCAGAGTATGTTGCTAGGAATGGTCAGGGTAGGTTACTTCGTAGCATAATGCACAACTTAGGAGATACCTCAACTTACTGATTGTCCAGAGTTTCTCGAGATCACCAAAGAGCGCCAGAAGCACAATCCAAGATATCGCTTTCTGTGGCCAGAAGATGCAAATTACCCATATTTTCAGTGGAAGGTCCAACAGTTTAAGAAACCTGGTAGGGAACCGTGCTAATGAGTGGATCGATTACTGGACCTGCTGACATTTAAGCTACAGGACTGTTGCCTTCGCACGGTGCGAGTCCGCAAATACCTGTTTCTGTCGCACAGATAGATACGGGCGGTTTAACAAGCACATCTACCGACCATGGTGCAGCCTTTCAAGTAGCCCCACTTCCACCAGCCCAACTTGACCCAATATTAACCCAGCAGCTCTTCTCTGCATTGGGGTTAACACCGGCTGTCGTACCTATGTCAGCCCCTATTTTGAATCCACTTCAAACAGCCATGGACAAAGTCTGCTCTGCCCGTGACGCCTTAGCAACCTCACTCTCAAATAGAGACGAGGTGATCAAGTATTGTGGATTACTAGATGTCTTGATGAAGGATTGCTCCCAGACGAACATCCATGCAGGGAAAGCGTGGATCTTTGAGCATTGCACTACGGCTTCTCATGTGAGTCTATTAGCCCAACTCCTGGAGGCCATATCGGAGGTAAACACAGCATTTGAGAGTCGGCTTCATTTGGTTTACCTTGTGAACGATGTCCTCTATCACGGGTATGTAACATGGAGAACCATTTTTCCTTGGGAGGAGAACATGGATTGACTAGTATTCACCATCTAGCCGAAAACGACATCAAGAATGGATAGGAGATAGCTTTCTGCCACATCTTGGACCTATGCTTAGTCACACTTATATGGCAGCTACTGGGATCAAGAAAAAGGAAGAGAAAGTTCTGAAGGTAGACGCTGTCGCCTTCTGTGAAACTCAGAGTGACGTATTAATTGGATCGACGCTCAGGTTTTGACCATCTGGTCTGATAAAAGATTCTTCGGTCAAACTGTCATAGACGGTCTCCGGTCTCACTTGGGAAAGCCTGGGAGACCTCCTCACGCTATGGCAAATACGGAAAATGCTGCACTCCCGGCTGTTCCACAAGATCCATCCAATCTCCTGTCCCAAGAGGCACAGCCTCGAACGACCTTTCAAGGCGTAATACAGACAGCACAACCAATTCCATCAGCGCCGCTTTTGAATCTCCCACACGTCGCACCTATCGGGTTGAATGTGAACAGGGACGTAAGGCGGGAACCTAGTTGTACTGTATCGCACAGCTCTTTCCTTTCTCATGAAGCACCAAAAATCGGAAACTCTGCACCGGCGTCTGCACCAGAATCTCATCCATCTTTCCGGAAATCGCTCACCGCGGGCGTAAACATGTCGTTGCCAACGACCATTCAGGCGCCTCCTACCAATGCAAAGTACTATGAGCTGCCTGCTGGGCTGGTGGTAGCTGCTATATCGGTGAGTGCTCGATGATGACCGCACAGGTGTAGATTGGCTTGGCCTAGTTATATGCGACGGTTGCTTACCTATGCGGTCCGGCATGGTTTGAAAAATCAAGCTTGATCACAAGCCATACGAACAAATAGCAGTCAGCAAAATACGAGCACTCTCACAGCGCCCTCCCCCAAATCCTGATCTCCTCGCCGCAGTAGACGAATTTTATTCTGGATTGGATATCATACGAAGGAAGCTCGAACAAGAACGGCAGAAGGATGGATTTGAGGAAGCACCAGGTGAAATGGCTGCCGATCAGCTGAACTCATCTGATACAGGCTTGCAGTTTGATAAAGATGGATGGGAGATTGGGTACTTGGATGATTGGTATCGGAAGGTCGAAGATGCAAGGCGCAGACATGAATCTCACGACGGACGGGCCGATTCTTCATTGACTCGAAAACGAGTACAAGATAATCGAAACAGGTCACGAAGCCCTTCTAGGCGGGGACGAATCCGACAAGAGTCTTCCTCACGGGCAGAAAGATCGACAAGTCGAAGCCATGACCGACGCAGAAGTCACGACAGGAGACGACGAGCAAGCCGACGGGAACGATCGAAGTCTACCAGTTCTAGCAGCAGCAGCAGCTCAAGATCTCGATCTCCTGATTCTACCGACAGCGGAAGTAGCGATGACAGAAGTCGCAGCCGGACGCGCAGTGGGAGCAGGAAACCAGGGAAATACACCCACCGACCTCAGCATCATCGCGATTACAGCGGAAGTCGTAGTCCACGTGGGAGGCAAAGCGGAACTCCAGTCCGAGGAAAAAGACCTCAAGATAGTAGTCGTTGGGGTAGCAGCGGTGCCGGGAGTAGAAAGAGAAGTGAGAGTCCTCCATTTTCACGGCCAGAGGCATCACGAGAAGATTACATGATAAGTAAACGAAATGTTGGATACAAACTTATGAAAAAGCTTGGTGAGCGGCGGAATTGCGCATGATAGCTCTGATTATACTAGGCTGAAATTTTTGACACCTGCAGGATGGAGCGAAGGTTCCGGTCTAGGGGCTAGCGCACAAGGGATCGCGGAGCCGATCCGTGTAGATGCGACCGGTGATAAGTTTGTGGGTCTGGGAGCAGGTCGATCTGGCGACGGCGATGAAATGTTCGAACAGTGGAGAAAGGCACGATCATATTGCTACACAAGGGAACCTCCTGCGTCGCGATCAGAGCCAATCGGGTGCTACAAATGCGGCAGGGTATGTTTTTTATAATACATTACTTCCAGACATCTTTCTAATGGAGAAGTACAGGGAGGACACATAGCGCGAGAATGTAACGAAATCGCTCCACGATACTAACTGGGTAATGGCAATAAATAAAGTACAAAGCTCCTTGTTGTATCATATTGTGTGTATGCTATGTCTGTCCCCTGATGCCAATTCGCATGGAGATACCATGTTAAGGGGAACCATATCTCACAGTCACATCATGCCTCCATGTGCGGTCAATTTGGTGCCTTTATTGATTTTTACCTGAAGAAAGCCTGCGATCAGAAGGCGAACTAACTTGGCAATGATCGGACCAACTTACTTTTGAAGAATGTGTAATGCAAGGTGATTGTTCTCACGTCTTTCATCCAAGGGTCGTATGCGAATTCGGGATCAATGTAGAAGAAGACAGGCATGTCGACTTCCTCATTCGCTTCCAATCTCTGCTCTTCAAAGCAAAAGCATTGTATTTTATTGAAGTATTGTGCCGCTTTGGCGGGCACCACCGAATACGTGGATATACCGACAATATCCTCGTCCGTAGGGTTGTGCGCGGTATAGAATGCCAACGCAGTTTCTCCCGGAACAACGGAGATTTCCTGGGTAACGGGAACGAACGACCAACGCATGCTGTCGGACACTGATGACGCAAATCTGATTTTCACCTTCCTTGAGTTTGGAACAGGAACCATAGATTCCGGCTCAAACTTGTGACCAGGGGAAGTGAGCGGAGTGCCGTCCAGCCCTGTTTGGGTGCAAATGAGCTTATAGAGGGGAACAGCCGCGTACGATGCACCAATAAAGAAGACGATAATCGCAGCGGTGTAATACATTGTAGTATGCATGGCAAAAGTTCTTTCTTGTCGGTACCGGGAGCGGGCATCGGAAGGGTCTTGCTGAGATGGATACGAGCGGGAGACGTTGCTAGTTGAGAAGAAACGAGATAGAACTGCCATTTGTAGAGCACGAGCTTGGATCGGCTTCCGGCCTTCTATCAAAGAAAGCCCTATAGTTGCTGAGCGTCCTGTACATGATACTGCTGGAAAGGTGTTGGTTGGTCCACAAGAAAATAAGGAAGAGGTTCGCCTAGAACTGAAATTTCTTGGCTGCTATGTGACCCAGGACGATATCAGCAAAGAGAGCTATGCCAGACGGATATGGTGTTACTTACCTGATATAATCTTGCAGTAGCAACAAATGAATGTCTAGGAGTTCCGTAACATACCGGCTTTGATAACGTCAAAATACGGTAGCTTATGCACCCAAGTCGGGTATGGAAATGTGTAGTCATTTTACATGTGCAAGATCGTCCGCCCAGCAATGGGTTGCTATGTGGTGGGTCTGGTTAACGTGCTTAGTAGCGCGTCCTCAGACTGGAAACAAAAGATCTACCTCACGTTATACGCTCTGATGTTTGCGCATTTGCCCGATACATGACCGGAAACCGTCCACCGAAATAGAAATTGACCTAGGTGATCCATTGTATGCTGCTGATATTGCTTGGATGGTTTCGGGGTACCAAGTAAGACGAGGGAGGTGACAAGAAACTAAAGATAGTGGATCTTTGTCAGACCTATGGTTGACAAATATGACCAACTTAAAGCATACAGAGAATTATAAACAGATCAAGATGAGGAAGTTCCAAGTCTTGCTGGAAATAATTGATGGAAGAAAAATGTTTTCGTCTAACATGAAGATCTCTTGTGGTGGAATAATTGAACAAAGGACGTTCGAGAACAGGTGATATAGGTGATGGCTGCATTCCATCGACTCGGACAGGCTTGTCATAAAGCGTTGTGAAGCACCTTCGCCTCCACAGTTGCGCTGGCAGCTACATGATATACAATACTTGTAGATGCAGTTACTGGAGTCAGGAGCGCATGAGTTCATTAGGTTTTCGGATGCAGTGCCTGCGCATTTCCCTAACATCCGAGCGACGTCGTCATCTCGCAAAGGACACGCAATTGGACAAAAGCGGCTGTGGTCATTGATGCGCACACATCTAGTGATCCCAGATCTTCCGAAAAGCAAGCAAAAAGTGTAGAAAGTCATTAGCGGACATATTGGGCACTTGTTCTAGGACCAGTCCATAATTTTGACCCTTTGGCAACTGTGCCAATATCCCATTCCGCTGGCACAGATTCTATCAAACTGCCACAGCACATGCAGTGAGTCAAGACTCTCTTTATAGGTAGGATAATGGGCCAGTTTCCCTCTTCATTGCTTGACGCTGTAGACTGCCTGTCCTTCTGAAAAGGACCATGTGTGATAACATGCTTCCTTAGGTGTTTCCAATGTGACATTTTACGGAGGAAGTTGCAGAACATGTGTTGAAACATACAATATTGAATGGACCGTCTGTGTCAACAAGCTGGCCAATGTTCGCCACACATGGCGTCAAGCACAAGCGGGAATGCCAGACTTCCATGGCTGTCCGCATACGATGGAATGAAAACTTACGGTTGTCACCCTCAGATGGTTGAAGTGAACTAAGGAGAGTTTAACGGCCATGTGAGAGACAGGATGGTTAGAGCCAGAGTTCCAATACTGATTGGGGGTACGCCGTGAGCGCGGGCAGAGTTAGATGATCGATTCCCGCAATT
This sequence comes from Spizellomyces punctatus DAOM BR117, assembly GCF_000182565.1. Classification (NCBI taxonomy): domain Eukaryota; kingdom Fungi; phylum Chytridiomycota; class Chytridiomycetes; order Spizellomycetales; family Spizellomycetaceae; genus Spizellomyces; species Spizellomyces punctatus. The sequence continues at coordinate 1,171,343 of NW_015971541.1, read as the reverse complement.
GAAATATCCCAATGACAATAGTGGTTAAAGTGGTTAAACATTACTTCCAATGGGATATTTATGGATCGAATGAAGCCGATCGTGAAGTTCAGGATGCCTTACTGTCAGATCACCAAGTGCTGAGAAAATTTCGAAAATTGGTGGCATGAACGTCCACTCATCCACCAGATATCGGGCTCAACGAGCGCAGCAGCATGTGGCTGTCTTTTGCAAGGCCAACAACACAAAAGGGGTTCCTTCGAACCAAGCAGCGTTGCGTGCCGTCCCTGTTATATCCTCTTCATGGACCCGCGATTCAAACAGGTCAGGTCTGCGACATTTCACGTCCATTCCTTCGATGAGGGGCAACGGGCTTCGTACCCCAACCGTTGGGGGAGTATTTGACACTATATCGATAGACGGTGAAGTTCTGGAGAGTGCCGTAAAGGATGCCGGTGTACCGACGCACAGCACAAGAACTTCACCGACAGATTTGCAAAGCTTGGTTCCTGAGGAGGTGCTACCGCCGTGGCCCATCTTGCACAAGCTGTATGAAGACAAGCGGGTCTCTATACCTGCTCATCAACAGGTGGCCTTGGTATCGGCAATCATAGACTTTGGGAAAAATAATGCAGCTGGGAGTACTGTTGTCTTGGAGCGAACGCTTATGGAGAGTAGGTTTGGACGCATTTTTATGTTGGTGAGGAATGCAGATCGAATACAGCGCTCAACCATCCAGTTGTTGTCATATAGTTGCAAATAGGGACGTACGAAATCTAACGATGGTGGGCACTATGTTAGCCCGACATTCGCCAGGTACCTATCAGTTGTAAAATTGGCCTGGCGGTGTTTCCCTTCCATTCCCACGCCAGATGAAGACTAATTGAATCTAAGATGGATTACCCCTCGCACGGAAGATGTTGGAAATCGCATCTCGGTGCGGCGATATGGATGCAGAATATCAATATGCCCAAGTTCTATCCAAAGGTAATTTGATATGTAGCATGCTCGAGTCAGTCCAGACCATTAATTAAGTGTCTGATCTGTTCAAGATATTCCCGGATTCAAAAAGGACGTTAAGCAGGCTCTCCAAATCATGCGATCCTTAGCAAGTCGAAAGCACGGGTTGTCCCAGTACATCCTTGGTCTACGTCACATCTCTACGGGATCTGACGTGTCTTCAGGGATAAAGTTGCTTGAATCCGCAGCTACAAGTGGAATTACTCAAGCATATGGCCAGCTAGGTCTCTATGCCACTTTGAAAGCGCTCCTTTTGGTGGGTTAGATGAACAAGTGTAGGTTTTATTTACGGGAAGGGTATCGTCCCCGTTGTTCCTAAGAATGTGCCCAAGGCGATGAAGTACCTGCAGCACGCACATGAGAAAGGTACCTTCAACTGACTGATTACACAAGGTACCAGTAACTTACATCGCATCAGGGATGGTCGAAGCTACATTTCTGCTTGGGACCCACTATGCGTCGGGAGAAGGATCACCTGATGGACGCCCCGATGCTAAGAAAGCGCTTGAGCTGTTTCTGCAAGCGGCTAACAAGGGTAAGTCCCTTTTGATTCCAATGCATAGATCAATTGTTATTCATTGTTGTGATGCAGGGTTGTCAATAGCGCAGCACAATGTTGCCAGCATTTATTTTCAAGGCAACGAAGAGTTCGACATAAAACGCGATATTTGGGACGCCATCGAGTATTGGAAAATGGCAGCAGAACAGGGCCTTCAGATTTCGCAAGTCAATTTGGGAAAATTGTATCTAGAGGGACTGAAGAGGCAACCTGGAGATCTTTTCAGGAAGGTTAACAAAGATTTAAACCTAGCTAGGTCATATTTGGTTGCAGCGGTGAAAAGAGGCGGGCCGCTGGCTGAGGAAGCACAAGGGCTTTTAACAAGGGTGGAACATGAGGCCGAACGGGATGCATCGCAAGGCAGATGTAGAATAATGTAGATCGTACAGTAGATATTGAGGTTTAATGATATTTATTCATGCGCTTGCACAATCTTCGATGAAACTCGCGGGGACACCACGTCCAGTGGCGCTCATTGTTTGATGGAATATCCCTCCATTGACTGTTTACATAGCATTACCCTTTAATAGTCGCTTTCCAGTCGGAATACTCTAAGAAAATGGATTCCCTCAGGTGTTACCCTAAAATTAGCCTGAAAGAACAGTAAGGGCAATTCAGATTAGTCGCCTACGTTTACATTTGCGAGGAATATGGAATTACCTGCCAGAACTGCACCCCCGCTTCCTTCGCTCGTTTCGCTGCCTGAGTGATAGCCTCAATATTTACCGTAGCCGGAGGTCGTTGAAACGGTGGCGCATCGTAGAAAAAACAGAACAAAAATATGCCCCTCTTCAAGTGACCTGTGCTGGATTCTGATTTGACGGCGCTAGCTAATTCATCAAAATGCTGAATAATACGCATCAGAAATGGAATATGCATGTTTATGCGAAGGAATGGCAGACCTTAACAATCCTGTCGCATTACAGAAGCGTTAGTTCACCCTATAGATGTTGCGCATCAAGACTTTTTTCGAATTTACCTATGAAACGCTGTCAATGGCTTTGAGTCCCCTATCCCCGTACCTGGTATATGAATTAAAGGCGTCTTGGGACCGGGTCAGTTCTCAGAGGTGAGCTTCAACATTCAAAAGTAAAATGCTCACCTTGACCTCTACAAAGGTCGTCTCATCGATCTCAAAATCGATTCGACTGTCTCCAACCGACACTTCTCTCCGAATCGTTGAGGATTTCGTAATACCCAGTTCGTCAAAGGCTCCCAATCGCATAAAGTACTCCACATATGAGTTCGATAGTGATTGATTGATACCGATCCACTCTGTGGTTGACAGGGGCTCCGAAATTGACTGCGTCGATATGGCTTCCACAGTGAACTCGGTTCTCCTCTTTTGTCCAGGTTTCGACTTGGACACAAGGCAGGGTGTGTTGCCGAAATTTAGGTTACCAATCCGGCCTGTGCCTAGAATGTTGCAGCTTCAGTTTTCAACTCCAAGCATACATAGACTATGAACACGAACTGACATGGGCAATGACAATCGCACACTCCTCTACCATGGATATCAACCTGTGACGCACATGTTGAATGGTCCACGCATGAGGCAATTCAAAGGACTGCAGGTTGCCAGCACGACACCTCCATAATGAACCGGTTGGGTCTGATATTGATACCGAAGATCCATGTCAATTTCGCGAAAGGTTCCTTAACAACTCTTGGCAACCAACCTTGCTTTTATTATACCAGGTATCAAGGGCTCTTGAAACATCATTACGGCTTGCTTGCCGTCAATACAGCCGAGTGCTTCATTGAGCGGAATTGGGTGGAGCAACATTCTCGCCAATGTTCTCGTGCCTCAAACACGGTTATGAATATATCTCATAGCCGCCTAATACTTGCAAATTAACCAGATATCGCACGGCAACGCTGTCCATTTTGGGAATGATCGAACACAAGCGGAAATCTCTAGCAGTGGACAGGCAATAAATAAAACGACCTATCTATCACATTGAGGGTATCTGGGCTGGAGATAAACCTTGTTGGGAGAGGTATCTACATCGAGACAGGCTTCAGTACCGTGCACAGATAATCTGGCATTCATGTCTCTGGTTGCGGAGGGGGAATGGGTAACGTCGTGTAGACCATGCCTGTTTCATTCTTTTGAGGATAAAACCATGCTTTCCATTGGCCAGTATTTCATAGATTGATAGCAATCTTTTTGTGATCGCATTTTTAAATGTCGCGTGCACGATACTAATAGGCAGATCTGCAAGAACACCATGGCAGTGTCCGGCCTCCAACCTGGTCGAGCGCTATACAATTCCCTTGTCACTCGGCTTCTCCCAGCATGCGACAACGATTCCCAAGCTGCAGCTCGTGAATTGAAGTGGATGGTAGAAAAATTGCACTCTCGTAGGTCAAGATCTGCCTACTACTTTCCACGCCCTTCCCGACCGTCACCTATTCCTACTTTCGCCCCCACCATCCTAGAAAGGTCATTATCTGAGCTGTGCACAGTGGAGGAACAGCGCCGACTTGACCAGTGGATATACGAGAGAGTAGAGAAAAAGAGACCGCTCCAGTACCTGTTGGGTACGCAGCCTTTCTGCGGCTTGGAACTGAAAGTGAGGAGACCAACGCTCATACCAAGGTAAGAATCGAGGTGAGAAGGAAGGCGATACTAGTTAAGAGAAATTGTGTAATTTGTGTATGGAGCTCATCGGTCTCTCTTGGGTCTATTCTTAGATGGGAGACTGAGGAATGGACAATGAAGTTGATAGATGCACTCAAACCTCACATTGCCACCCGATCATCCCATGAAAAGGAACCATTCCGTATTCTGGATCTATGTACAGGAACTGGATGCATAGCAATCTCATTAGCGCATCACCTTTCGGGTATTGGGGACGTGCACGTTACGGCTGCCGATATCTCCGCTTCAGCACTTCGTCTTACTCGCGTGAACGCACGCAGATTAGACATTTCTCCTTCCCTGCTGGATGTGCAGTGGGTTGATGTGTGGGACGATGGGGTTGTACAACATCTGGGTGGCCATGTCAGTCGCCGGTTCGACATGATCGTCAGCAATCCGCCTTATGTATCGAAACAGGAATTTTTGGAGTTGGACGAAGATGTGAAAGAGTGGGAAGATCATTGTGCACTAATTGCAGATAATAATGGAACAGCCTTTCATGAACGAATAGCGTTCGTCGCGCAAAGGTGGCTTTTGAAACCTGCATCGGAGACTGACAGTCGAGTTCCTATACCTAGACTAGTAACGGAGATCGGGTCCGAACAAGCTAGTCGCGTGACACAAATTATGCAGAATAGTGGGTTCAGCCAGATATGTGTATGGAGAGATCTGGCCAAGGCGGCGAGATGCGTCGTCGGGTATTGACACGTTGTTTACATGGACATCGCAAAACATAAATAATTTAACTTTTGAGCCGAGCTGACTCGTATGTACATTCTAAACGACGGCAAGTCATCGACTGTGGTGTTCAGTTATTCCGGACCGCCCGTATTGCTAAAACAGTTGAGTCACTCAATCTGTGAATGCATTTTTTCCTGACAAGAGGTAGTTACTCACAATGACCATCGGTTTGTCGTGCAAAACGAAGCCATGTATGCTGTCTAAGGCTTCAGTCGCAGCGTCGGTACTGGTATAGCGGACGAAAGCCTGCCCCTTCATTCTTCCCTCTTTCATAAGCTTGATGTCCAGACTGAGTTATGATAGTTTTGCCACATGAGCCCAAGGAATTGATGATTCAATTGCGGTTGATATCATTGAATATGCATTCAATACCTTTCAATATCTTGCGACGTATGAAATCGACCAAATATTCGTCGCAAATCCGCTTCCGACACTTTCTTGTGGTTAAGATTTTTAACGTAAAGTACAGGTGAGGGATCACCACGTGTATACTTGGAAAAAGATGGGATCTTCATAAGATCTAGAATAAGCCAGGTAAATAATAGTCGTCACAGCTTACTATTACAAGATTTTCATACCCGTAATGGACAGGCGATGCGTTTGCAGCTCCACCAAGGAGATAACATCTTGGTGCACCGTAGGCATTTCGTTCCCTTTTGATGCAGGGACACTCTCTCTGTTGGCGGATTCGGTAACTGGGGGGCTTCGGTGGGAAGGGGGACGAAGTACCATCGCGGACGACATTGTTACCGGGTGTCGATTGAAGGTGAGCGGTGGGCCGGGGGGCGAATTCAGGAGAGGTGGGGGGACAGGTCGACGGGGACTGTAAATTTTCGGACCGGAATTGGCCAGTAACGGCACAGGTAGTGCGGAACGCGTCATTCCTGGTGGGAGAGGCTGAACGGAGAAGTTCCATTGATGAGCACTTGCTCCAACTGTGACGGAGCTTTGGAAGGGGACCCGGTGCGCTACTGGGAGTATTGGCGGTGTAGGTGTGACCAGTTCCATGGAAGGAGCGTGCTTCATATGCTGCTGGAGAGCAGGACCTTCCATAGCTGATCTTTTGATTTTGATCGGTCTGACGTCCTCTTCAGAATCTAGTTCAGATTCATCGCTTGCTAGAAGCTCATCACGAGGTCGCTTCTTGCCTTGTATCGTACTTACACGCAGGTATTGCTGCGAATGTCCAAGTTTCTGCCCGAGATGCGATGTAAGTACCACCCATGATTGGGTCGATCGGCCGTAAGTACAGGTTACTTACCTTGGAAGACTCTTTAGCCACGTGTTCAAACGGCGGTGGTAAGTTCATTTTATTCATCAAATGCAGAACTTGCGTATAAAGTTTAGGCACTGCAGCAATGGAACGCATGATGTTCCTGAGGATGTCGGGAGTAGGAGATGGGTAGCGATAAACCAGATTGGGGGAAGAAGACCAGTTAATCCTGCAAAAGGGGCAAGTTTAGACTTTTCTGTCAGTGCTATCTATGGAAATGTATCGTAGAGACATCACCCGAGCTGTGGTGCGATGGTCACCGGTGCTGGAGCAGTGTTTGATGATGCACACTTGGCTTCCTCCTGAGCCGATCTAAGGAGAAGGAAATCAAGAAGGGTTGCCCATAACACCAGGATCTTGCATTTTTTCGTACCCATCCAATGCTTGTGCATATTCCACTTTGAGCTTCCGACCAAAGAGCGATATTCTTCGCAACCTGCTCGAGGCGGCAGAAGCTTCAGCGGACGAAGGGAAGCGAACAAATGCACAGTTGCGCTGCCGGCATAACACATGACTTAGCCAACGCAATCTATTGGTGAAACTCACTGCCGACGTACCACATACCTACCATTTTCCCTCCTCTTAAGACCCGAACGTCTTTTGCACCGAATCGAACGAAGAAATCCGTGATGTCCTTCCCGACTGGTAGTTCATCTAACGGTACGTTCCGCACAAGTAGGGAGGACTGCCCGGGATCGCTTGGTTCGGTCGTCATTAATAGGTCAGGCGCTTGCTGCATCTTACATTTTCTGTAGATCTGAGCATTGAGCAAGTCTGAATCTGTCGCGAATGTGTGGGTTTGGTTCCAACCAAAGTAGAGTAACAGTGGAGCCAGTCGTATTGAATGAGACTCTCCGCGCCAATCTTCCACGATGTCCTCTTCAAAAGAGCATCAGGTGCCAAAGCGAAAGCGGGTGTATCAAGCTTGTGATCCTTGTCGGAAACGTAAATACAAATGCGACGGTGTACGGCCGAGTTGCGGGACGTGTGAAAGAAGCTCTCTGAGCTGCAGCTGGTCAGCACGTAGCTCGGGACACCAGCAGACGGCCACAGACAACGTAGCGGAAACAAAGGAAAAGGGCCCTCGTGCACGCTATGTAGATCTATTGCAAACGAGGCTAAGAGACTTGGAAACGCTAGCTCGAGAACATGGCCTTGATCCGGGTGCCCTGCTTTTGGCACATCAACAGGAGACTGCAAGGAGAGCATTAGCACAGAGTGCCACCGAAAATACTGCGGTAACGCCTGAATTGATGGACTTGAGTTCAGGAAGTTCTTCTGTGTCGCTCGACTCTTCGGCAATGTCCAATTTAGCCGAGGGTAATGGGCAACTCTCTGATCAAGCATTGTCTGATCTGCTGGCTGAGGAGGAGGATTATAGCAACGAGCCTAACATTGCCCAGACCGCCTTGGATGAACTCGTAGAGGTATGTACGCAACGCGTACCTATACTCATATGAGGAACAGTATGCTCATAATCACTTATTTATAAGCTCTTTATCGCATGCCACTACCACGTACAGCCGCACAACTTTCTCCATCACTGTACATTTATGCGAGAACTACGGAGTCACTCGCCGTTGCTAATGAATGCAGTGTATACCCTTGGAGCAAAGTATTCAAACCTCTTCCCGGGACGGCCTCAGTACAGGGCTGGCGACTTATTCTATGAACGTGCTGAGCAATTGTTGCATCAAAGCCAAGCTGCTGCTGACATTGAAGTAATCCATGCCTTGTTACTACTATCGGTATGCTATAAGGCCATTCAATTGCACTTAAAAGTTTGCGCGATGGTTGAAAATTGCCCAATTAGGCGCACGCTCTGTCCTCGGGCCGTAGTGAGTAGTGACTCCCTGTCGCTGGAAATTGTTGATCATGGCCCCTGACTCCTCTACTACAGCTCTTACTGGAGTGCAGCACTTGGACAGTGCAATTAGCATCGCGCTGTCATTAGACCTTCATCTGGAACCGGAGATCGACCCGTCACAAACGTGGGTCGTAACGGAGACGAGGCGAAGGACATTCTGGGCCTGCTTTCATGGAGACCGGTATGTAGCAATACCCGGTGACATGTGATTAAGTCAGTGTTGCTCACCAGGGAATTAAGGCAGATGGCGAATCTGGGATTTCGTCCGCGGCGGATTTCATTAGAGATTGTTCGAGTACAGTTACCTTCTGCCGAGCTTCTCTGGCAAACTGTACTCAAATCCGGGGAATCTCCACAACCGGATGCGATACGCGACATTATGACTGATCCGTATATTGCGTTTCTCAAGCTGCATGACATTTTTGATCGTATTCTTCCAGACCCTATACCGAGTGGCCATCAGGACAATATTCGACTCCCAACTTGGCTATATTTACCAAACCCGAATTCAATGGAAGTCGGAAGTTATGCGGATCGCCAGTCACAGCTTCAGGGCTTAGATCAGGAGCTTCGCGCTTGGTTTGCTGGTCTGCCATCGTGGGCAACTCATCTTGGCAAGTACTTCATACCTGATCTTACCGCCGATAAGCCCTTGCAAAGCTGGTTCTGGGTCTCTGTGCATCTGTTATATCACACCTCTCGTTTGCTCCTTCGCTGGCCGGCGATGATCGACACAGTACACTCATCAACGAGTTTAGAATATGCGAAGGCAAGCGCTGCTGTTGTAGGATGTCGGGAGGAAGCGCGGGAGATAGTACGCATTTTGGCTGAAGTTATTTTACCCACCAATCCGACCATTAAAAATCTGGAGCCCTGGACGTTTGGGATCTGCATTTGGCAAGCTGCAACAGGTTACATTAATCTGCATCGACTTGGCCTACTGACGGAAGCCGACGATGTGCTGGGGAGCTTGGGGACATGTATGGAGGGATTTGTCGGCTTGGGTACTCATTTTGAAGAAGGTGCGAAATGGACCCGCGATCTCTTGGAGGCCACTCGTTGATTTTGTTTATAATGACATCGTTGTACTGCCACTTGAAAACTGCGCCACTGAAAGATATCATGAATCCCCGCATGTCCACTTGCATTCATGTCTCCTCATTTTACGTCTTCATTTCAGCAGCGTAAACTTTCCTGCTCAGCGGGACGACTGCCCAGAAGGGCTTCTGTACTTAATGTATCGGCCAAATGACTTCAAAGAGACCCGCCGAACCTCCCATACGAGCATGTCGGAGCGAACAAAAGATAAGCTGGCGGAGATTGGGTCCAGAATTTTCGGAGCCAGCGGAAAGGACCGTGAGCGGGAGAGTCAGGACCTATTGCGTGCATTTGAGGCCATGCTGGTACGTAACACGAGCATATAGTCTGTCAAAGTAAGTGCATCTGACATAACTTACTCTCCAACCATACAGAATGATCGCGGAATTCATGGTCCTGCACGGACTCACATGATGAGCTTTGACAGTAGTCGGAAAAGGCGTCTCATTCTAGACTGGCAGCAGCAAAGAAGACCAGACGCAGAGAGGGCAAACGTACAAGGGAATCACTCCCCTCCACCGGGTTCGCCTGGGATGAGAAGGACTTCTGTCGGCTCGATAGGCTCTCACCATTCCAATGCGTCATCAATGGAGTCTATGCCTTTGGCGCACAAGTCATCTGTTACGTCACTCAATGGGGAAACTGATGAGAAGCTTGAAAGGCTCTTTGTGGCGGTATTAGTAAGTCATCCATTAGCGGTTTATGACAACCCATTATACCAAACTCCGATATTTTTGGAGAGTAGGACAGATTAAAGATACATGGTTCTGCACGAGAAACCATGATCCGAACTCTGGACGCTAAGCGAAAGCGCGATCTTATCGAACAGTATCGCCGGGCCAGGGAATTGGAAAAACAATCTGCCCGCAGAAACTCTGCCGCACCACGTCAGGAGAGAACACAGAGCCAGGCTCAAGCCCCTGAGGTTGAGTCCGTTAACCTCGATACGGAAGACCTTGAAAAAGTGTTCCGTAGAGTGTTGGTAAGGGTCACCTAAACCAAAGATGATATTTTGCAAAACACTACGTGAAATTCACAGTATCTGCATGTTTCACCATGCAGGATGAACTAGATATCAGAGGATCTGCCCGAGATAATATGTTGAAAATGGACCGTACGCGACAAAGAGAGATCATACAGCTGTATCATCATCTACGTCAAAAGGAGGGCAGCCAGCCGGGAAGAACGTTGTCTACAACTTCCACATTAGTCGCCCCACCATTGCCAGACCGCCATTCTGCGAACGGTAATATGCCGTCTCTTCCTGAGCGAACCGACTCACTTCAAACTTCATCTCCTGCCGACTTGAACACTCTTGGGGAGCAAACTCCCCAACGCTTTGTTGCTCTGTTAGCAAATAGGTAAAATCGGATGTGGTTTGCAGGCGTCTGAGAAACTTCTCTCATTGCATCACTGTCACTCCTACGACACGTTAGAAACACTCCTCTTAAGGCCCTATATCGGCATCTCACGGCATTCCGCATTACACTCTCCCTGTCAAATGCCAATTTCATACGTGACTTCCTGCAGGCTGAGGTCCCCTACTTAGGTCTTCATGGTGTGCGTGGAATACGTGCTCTAGAAATTGTATTGGACCGCGTTTATGAAGCAAAGCATTTGCGGAGTATCACATCGGGGGGACATCGGTCCTACCGGAACTATACCGCCGACAAACCCCTACCCCCAATTCCTGCCGGAGGACATTCATCATACGCCGATGCTGTTTTAGAAGACGAGCTTGGCCTTGAGACTGTTCGCTGCATCAAACTAATCATGAATGCCGAAGTAGGATATGCCGCGGTGTTGAATTCCCCTTCCTTAATGAAGCAGCTGGCGTACTGCTTGGCTGCACCTGATCTTTCAGCAGCAACCATTGGTGGGGATGCGAGGACCCGACGCGCGAATATAGCATTACGGACTGCAGTGGCTGGGGTTTTGGGCCCCATGTGCCTGCTTTCTGAGAAAGGCAGAACGTAAGCCCAGCTCTACTGGCGCATGACTAAGATTTCTCATTCTTACACCTCACTCATTCATAGACTGGCCCTGCAGTCAATGTCAGATCTTGCGGTTGCTCAGGGTGAACCTGGCAGGTTCAATTGCATGATTAACTCCCTTCTTGATCCGTTTGTAAGCCCGTTGCAAGCAACCTGCACCACCCCAGCCGATTGGCGAGACTCGGATGAGGTTCAAGCTACATGGGAGTACCGGACGGCCATAATGATTTTCGTGAATGGACTTGTATCTGCTCCTGAAGACTCACGTGAGAGGTGGAAGATACGGCGCGAGGTCGAGGATCGGGGTCTGCGAAGAGTTATGCAGGTAGGTTGACATTTTTGGATCAGCGCCTGAATGAATGACAGTGAACATGGCTTTCCAGACTTTGCGGGACATGGAGCCCCCAGAACCCCTGGCAGTGCAATTGGATGCATATGAAGAAGATCGAGCAGCGGATTTGGAAATGATGGAGGCCGCTTTCCGTGAGAAGAACGCGGCGTTAAGGTCAGATATATCGGACGACCTCGAAGGTTGAACTGCATCTCACACTTGCCATCACACGATCCAATAGTGACCCTCGAGAAACACTAGACAAGCTTTTGGAAACTGCGAAGGCTTTACCTGACCCTGAGCGGGCGCAAAATCTGGTGCTGACCACGATTAAAAATGTTTCAACCATGGTGGAAGCATTGCGAAAACGCGCTAGCATAATTAACCGTTGCTCAGAGGCCGGCGCACACCAGATAAAAATGGATGTGGATGCCGATCTTGAGGTCAGGGAAGAGGCAGCTGAGGCACTTGCGCTCATGGAGCGTGCCACGGGAGGAATTTCAAATAGAATGTCGGCATGGATAGAGCATTCCTCAGCACCTGAAAAGTCAAATCGAACCGTCAAGTATCAAACTTTAGCTGCAGACTTGATCCGTGGGGTGGAGGAGGTTGCCGGAGTCGTGGTCGGCTTTCAGTCTACCGGACATACTTCAACCCCACCGGGTGGCAGTAACTTATTGACGGTAGTTAGAGAGCTGGAGACAATGAAACAGAAGGTATGCACTGCGTTGAGGGGACGTATGCCTTGCTCGGTATGGCCGCTGATCGACCATTTCAATGGATAGTATGCGGAAAGTCTCACAGCCTTCGAAGCACAGCGGAAAGAGTTGGACCACCTCAGAGCGACATTGAGCCGACGGCCACAGGAGAACTGTCCGCCCCTTCCTCCTCGGGACGGAATACCTCCTCATGATACGACAGGAAGACAACGCCGTCCTCGTCCGCTCCCGGTACCACCTGTCCTCACAACTTCCGATAGTGGCACAGGGTTTATAGAAACCGACGGTGAAGACCGTCCGGCGTCCGTACGATTGGGCGCAGGCGCAGGGGTTGGCCGATTGTGGGAGGAAATCCGACGCTTGGAAGATATTGTGAGCGAGCTACGGACTATTAAACCCGACAGTCTTTCCGGCAAGCTGGCCGCGCTCAAACCTGAACAGCAAGCTCGTGTTGAAGTATTAATAAACGAGATACAAGCAAAGGCAATGGCTGATGCACGCAAAGAAGACAAGGTTGAACCACCACCTTCCGCTCCTCCGCCGCCGCCTCCGCCGCCTCCACCTCCACCACCTGCCACTGGCGGACCACCACCGCCGCCGCCTCCACCTCCTGCTGCTGGAGGAGGACCACCTCCACCACCTCCACCACCGGGAGGAATGCCGCTACCCCCTGTCGGATTGAAGATTGTCAAAGCGAAACAGCCCATGAAGGTGAGTTGTTACATGTTACATTTTCTAGTTGTCATGCTAATGAATTACGCGCATCCAGCCTCTGCAATGGGTGAAGATTCCAAGTCGTCTTGCGAAGTCCACAATCTGGGAGACCCTTGTAGAAGAAGCGTACCGAGGGCCGGTTATTAAGGAGGTTTTCTTTGACGAGAAGGAGCTCGTGGAACTATTTGCCAAAGAAGGTGTGTTTGCAATAGTCTCTACGCTAATAGAACAAGATATGAATTGGCATATACAGAAGCCCCACCACGTCCCAAACCACAGCCGAAAAAGGAAGCGGCTGTAAAGAAAGTCATCACCCTGATAGATAGCCGAAGAGCGCAGAACATTGGTAGGTGTTATGCCAATTCAACTATTGCTTGCAAACTTGGCTTCTCACGATCATATGACTGAACAGCTATCATGCTGGGAGGTTTACGTCTCCAATATCCGGAAATCAGGAATGCTATTATCGAAATAGACGATAGTATTTTGTCTGTTGAGCGGTTACATGCACTTCGAATGTGGGCGCCCACCGATGAAGAGGTAGTTTCTTTCTGGCGGAGACGTCCAACGATATTCCTTACACAGTTTCCTCATCTAGTGCGATATTGTTCGTGGCTATGAAGGAGATATAGAAGATCTCGGCAACGCAGAGAAGTATATTCGTGAAGTCATGGATATACCTAGATTAGCGTACAGACTGGAAAGCATGCGCTTCCGCAAGCGGTTCGCAGAGGAGGTTGAAGAAGTCGTTCCGGTAAGCTTTGGCTTAAGCAGGAAACTGTCCAGCGAGTTCTCTTGTGTGACACCGAGTTATTTTTTTGATCGAAGGACATGGAAACTGTCCTACTTGCATGCGAGCAACTTAAGAACTCCAAACGTTTGCGAAAGCTACTCGAAACGGTGCTGGTTGTGGGCAACTATTTGAATGGGACGTCCTTCCGTGGTGATGCGCATGGGTTTAAGCTGGAAGCACTCCTGAATGTAATTACATCGTTCGTCAATTGTGGCTATCTTTTACAGTCTGGTAACCCTCCCCCTTTTTCTTAGCTCAAAGATACACGGGCGAGCAAAAACAACCACAGGACGGTTTCCACGCTTTTGCATTATCTTGCTAAGAAGCTGGACGAAAAGGAACCAGAACTCCTTGATTTCATGAGGGAAATGCCCAGAGTCGAATTGGCGGCGCGAGTGTGCATCCCTGCACTTTTGGCATCCATCAAGGCGCTTCGTAAGGGAGTCGAAGGTGTCAAGGCAGAGCTTGCAGAGCTTGCTAAGCTCGGTCCTGCCAGCGAGAACGATCGATTTGTGCCAGTGATGCAGGCCTTCAGTGCCCGCGCGGAAGTGCGTGTCGCTGGGCTGGAGTACCAAGCCGCCGTGGCGGAAAAGAATGTCAATGAGCTTATTTCATTCTTTGGCGATGACCCGAATGAAAGAGGAGACGCCCCGGAGGAATTTTTTGGATTGTTTGCATCATTTTCAAATGCACTTGCGCGAGCGCGCCGGGAAAATGAGGCAGCAGATCGTAAAGCAAAACAGAAGGAGGCCTATACGCAGCACGTGGCGCTCTTGAAAGCTAATAGGGCGCGATCGGCTTCTAACCCCGCTCCAGTTTTGGAGAGCATATCTAGAGATGACTCCGCATCATCGTCCCCAGTCAGATCACGGGATCCTTCATATAGCGACTTGCGTGAAACGCTACTACGGTCGATCGAAATTGAGGAGGAGGTACAAAGTCCCACAGCATCAGCTTCACAGGTGTTTGCACAAGAGTACGGACCTCGGGGTACATTCCTTGCTATTGTAGGTCCCGCAGAAGACGGCATGTCTCGTCTCAAACCGGTTGAGGGACAGGACCCCTTTTCCTCGCGACTGACTGTCCGTCGGGGCAGGTCGTTCGGCAGTATCGACGATCGGTACGAAAGCGACGATCCGTCAGCGATGATGGAGGAGACTGACGCTGAAGGACAGCTGCTTCTGTCGACCTCTTCTGGGGGTTTGGATGCAACGACGCGCTTGATGAAGGCGGGTTCATTACTGAAGGCGCGTGTGACCTTGAGAAGAGCAATGAAGTCAGTGAGGCGACCGCAAGTAGAATCCGCATCATTCTCTGAGGCAATTGAGCCGTTGCAAGAAACTGATGTGGCTACAACCCCGGATGATGCGGCAATTGCAAGGGCCATAGCTGCTGCAGAGGAAATGGATGCTTCCAACAACGAAGGATCACCTCATGATCAGGAACCGCCACAGTCTGGTCTTTCGGATGAGGTCGCGTCGGGTGATGATCAAAATAGGGTGGAATTCGTTTTACAAGTTGATGCTCCTGTTAGCAACGATGTGGAAGAATTAATGGTGCGACATCCTGAGGGTGATCACCAGTCGGGGGTGCTGGACAGTTCCGACCACTTCTTAGACGAATACAAGTTGAATAGTCGTGATGACGTTGAGAGTGATCCCTACTGGAGAGATGGAAACAGCGACGCAGATACTGGTCGAGGTGATGAAAAGAATGTGAATGCCTTGCTCAAGTTACATGAAGGAAATAGCCCAGATCAGCAAGACAGCAACAATGAATCTTCAAAGGAGGACCCGCAATCGGATATTCCAGACCCATAACCATGTATGACCTTGATATCCCCCCTCAAGAACCCGTACAGCATTTTGACAGCGAGCCCATGCTAGAAACTGGCACCGCCCCTCACGATGATGAGATCGATAGGATATTGTAATTTGAGAAGTGGGAGCGGACCCTAAGATTGTCGGTGCACGGAACTTACCAAGTTTAATCCATTTTTGTGTACATCATGTTTATTTTGAATATCTGAATCTGTAATAGCTCAGTTTTTGATTTATCTATGCACTGGCAATTAGCCTGCTCCAGATCATAAACCACGTCGGTCAAAATTCATCAATATCTATTTCATCCAAAATTGGATCGAACGCAAACTGTGCATCCCACTCATTTGTGATCATCGATACGCTACATTCTTTCAAGCGAGCCGAACTGTTAACGCGAACCAAAGGAATCTTAACTTCCGGTGTTGACCTGGAAGGCTTTTCATCCACGCCGTTTCGGACGCGACTGGGCGTTTCCGGCTTATTTGCTTTCGATGTCAGCATTGACAGCAAATGTTCAAGACGCTTTTGCAGCTTTGCTTCCTCATCCGAATTCGCAGTCGACTTTGCATACTCTACCCGCCTCCTCAATTCCGTGATCTCAGAAGCAATATTAACCGGCATCTTGTTAAGAGCCTTCTTTTGCTCCACTATTCGGGCCACTTCCTCCTGTAAAGTAACGTGAATCCCATGATAGGGCTGTGACCTCGCACGGCATTTTGTGATCTTACACTGCTCAAAACATATTCCCGGGCACGTTGTAAATCGTCTCGTTTGCGTTGGATGTGTCCAATAGGAATGTCTGCGGCGTTCTCGTATTTCATTGTGTCCGCCCAACGTTGATACTCAGCCTATACATCGTTACGCAGGATGAAACCAGGTCAGCAAGAAAAGATATCACGGGTATTACAATATTACCTCTGTAATCCGACCGTTTGAGACTTTATGAAATGAGTTCTCTCTGCGCGCCTTGGCATGGCTCATGAGCGCAACTTTCTGTACTGGCTTTCCATCAACAGGATATGTCTTAGATGCTTGACGGATTTCTATACAAAGTGGTTGACTGTTAATAGAGAAACGGCCGAGTTGTTGGAACTCATGCGCGTACCATCAATCAGACAGACTCGATAGACATTTCGAGTAGAATCTTTCGGGTCTTGGCCCAATCCATACCGAACGAAGCAACCTGTAGTCGGCGAACCATTAGCTGCGAACCGGGATAATTGACCACGCACGACACACACCTTGAACAGTTTTCTCAAAAAAAGGCGCAAATGCCCAGTCCACCAATTCCGACCGCGTCACTTGTATTGAGACGACCTCATTAAAGGTGGGAAGAGTGCGGACTCGCTTGTCCACCTCCTAGAGTTTCTACATTCAGATACCTGGACATTGGGACATTGGAAAGGCTCTCCATGGTGTATCACATACCTGTGTCGCTCGCTCGTCCTCGTCAAGTGAACCCTTCACTTCACCCTCTTCTGCGTCGCTTCCACTAAAGCTTAGAGAACGTTCCCGTCTCCGCTCCTTGCGCCCCTCCCCTTCGTCCTGTACATTCCGAATAGAGGTCAGGGTGAGGAGACGACAGCCCTGTGCAGCAGCCTCATACCTTCACGCCAGCTCTCTTTTTTTCCCGTTCTCTTCGCAAACTTGCCATGGAATCGCCCCATTTGGCCTTCTCTGTTGTTTGTCTTTTAGACGGGCCTAGGCACAATTCACTTTTAGCGTCTATGGAAGACCTACTAGACCGTAATCGTGCGCGAACTTACGGGGCCCATCATCATCTTGTTGTCGCTTACTTTTCGTTTGCCCACTCATTCGCCGCTTCAACATTCGTTTGACTTCTAACCGCTCCCTCATTCTTTCGAACTGGACGGATATTGGAACGCCAAATGAACGATTGACCTCTAATGTGAACCAAGCGACCACATACTTTGCTCTTTCGTTCAGCCAGAATCGCCTCACGGTCGAGCTCAGACATTTGCGTGAGTCTGCACATGGTTGACAGATATTGGGTTTCGTCACTATTGAGAATTCCAGTAAAGGCGACTGTCTCCATATCCCAACCTTTGTCTGTCCGCATCGTCCCCCATCAACGTCTCGGGGTCCCAAGTCTTCACTTCTGCCCACTCTTCATCCTCCGACAACAGATCATCGTCTTCAGAGCCGGACTGGCCCTCTTCGCTATCGCTATCCCTCCGGCCGCCCCGCCTATGGAAACGTGAGTACGACAGGCAGAAAGTTGCTCCAATGAATCCAGGGCATACCGACTCCTCCGCTGAGATTCGCTGGTCCGGCGACTTAGCGGCTTTTCCTGTGCTTGGCCTGCATTTATAATCGCGAGAAGCGCTTCGTCCATAACTGTGTCTAATCGTCGTAGACAAGTAGACCAGCCTACGCTTGGATCCCGCTTTGAATCCACCATGGATGTCACGGCGTTCAGTTATGATCACGTGACGTGATGTGAAGCCATTTTGAGTTTTTGGATGTACTAGTTTAAACTTCCGTTATTCATACATACCCTGCGTTTTCAATGGTTGAACACCAACTCTTTCCCTCAAACAGTACTCTATTTACATCTCACTCAGTATAAATAGTGAATATCTATGATACATTATTCTTCGCTATCACAAAATCACCCTCTTCGCATACGCTTCTTAAATCGTTCCATGACCACTTCATCTGCAGAGAGCACATGCATTGGTAACGGAGTACATTATTCAACAAGCGGAGATGCGATAGGTACCTGTTGCCATTGTCCTTCGGTCCAACTTCTTCTCTGCATCGCCTTTGCGTGTTCCTCCTGATCTCTCCATATTTCCTTGTGCCGCAGTTTTTGCCTCCTGATCACGATCATCTCGTCGATACGGAAAGCGTTGCCCTTAACAGACACAACAAACTGGCTTAAAAAAAGTATAGGTGTGATGCGCTCAATGTGTACAGACTCACATCGGTCAGATGCAACCATATTGGCCCCAGCAAATTCATTCCCGGGTATTGGAGAATCAGATTTCGATCTCTCTGATGCAATGTCTGCGGTACGTTCAATGAGTTGTCGTTTGGCTCTCTCAGTCGCCTCGATGTTTTTCAGTTTTGTGCTGCAAGTGTTTCAAATTCAGGAATATCCGTACGCTTGAGATTCTCTACATGCATGGCTTACTTTATTCCTAGATCGATCTCTGGAATTGCGGTGAGCATTGAAGTCGACAGTGTCACGTTCCCCTCGCTAACGGGTTTCTCGACAGTCTGTATCACAGAGGGAAGTAATGTAGACGCCATTACTACCCAATTCCGTTATGAGAGCACCGGGGCCGACTCACCTTCAAATGTTCCGGCACCTCGAACAGCTCATCCTGTATATCTTTTGGTGCTCCATTCTCACCAGTTCGCTCGGCACCACCTGCCTCTGATGATGACGCACCTCGCCGCTTGCGGAGTTCTTGTTCAATGTATTCTCTCCTATAGGTTTATGAATGAGTGAAAGAGATTTCATCTGTGAATGACACAAGTCCCTGGCCCATACATATGTCGGTCCGTATCCATGACATTGCTGGCAGTTGCGAAACTTCCGCCGCCACCCCCGCCTCGCCCGTCCTCACCAAAATTTCGACCGCGAACATCATCGATATTAATGATTCCGCCCCCCGTTTTTAGTTTCCATGGGTCATCATTCACAGGTTTCTCCTTCTTCTTCCTCTTGTCCCCACGGCTCAGATCAGCTGTATCCAAACCAGCGGCACGACGGCGAAATCGCCTCAATTCCAGAGCTTCTTGTACAACCGCGCTGTATACCATTCTGTGAATACATTTCAGAAAGGATCAGAGGAAACGTTATGCTCACCTCACATCCTCTGCCTTCTCTTCCAATTCTGTGGGGTCAGGATCTTCTTGGGGCGGGTTTGAAGGGTCCTGGTCCACTGACCGCTTGCGATACTGACGTTTCTTGGGAGGTACCATGTTTGATCTCTTTAATGTGCTAAAAACTCCAGTATTTACAGTCTACGAAATCATACGCAATATAACCAAATGTGGTTATATTAAACTCTCAAGACTTGAATCATCTCCTGGTCTGCATATCTGCGCACAGCAAGCATAGAATCTGCCCCCCTATGCAGACACATTGATGATATTGCCTTCATAAGCAGAATTATATAATACAATGCTCACAATCACGATCACATTCAGCGTCCAAGAATCACGAAACAATCGCGTTAAGATGGCGACGGGAAGGAGAATGATAGAGGTGTTGCAACTGTAACGATCACTCGATCCACTGCTCTAATACGACCCTAGTATGGTTTAAACCGCCTGTTTGCCTTCAAAGATGCAATACGCAGCTTATCCTCTTCAAATTTTCGACGAAGTTCAGCAAGTTCTGAAAAAGTGATCTATGAGAACGGGACGTCTCATGAAATGCAAAAAGGGTAGATGACTCACGGTTTCGCTTTGTCTCTCGCATCTGAAATCTATAAAAGTCCACCAGCTCTTTCTTTTTAGGCTTCAGCTTCTTGATTTCTTCCGGTCGAGCTGCAGTAACAGAGGCACCCTGTCCGTCCAAATTAACATTACGACGTCCGCGACCGCGAATCACGGTTACAAAGCCGTCCTCATCTGGCACGTTGCGTCGGCCTTCCGCAGCTATGCGTGCTTCCCGTTCCGCATCTTCGAATGCTACCAGTGACGTGTCAACTGCTCTCTGCAAATCTTCTAATCGTGGTCGACTAGCGAAATGCTGTTTTAGCCATTTTGCCAAGCCGACAGGTCGTGGCAGCGACGTTGCTGTGCATGACTCCCCTTCCTGCGCATCCCCTTCTGCGTCATTTCCCTCCTCTAATTCATCCGACCATACTCTTTTTCTAGATTTCATCGCCATAGCCTTAGTTACGGCGGCTTCCTCTACAAACACAATATGAGCTTGAGCTCCCGTTTCCAGTACTCGCTCTTGCATCCCAGAATGCCGGTCTTTCAATACTACTCGCTCAATATTACCGCATCGTCTGAACAGACGTCTAAAGTGTCTTTCAGTTGCATCAACAGGTATGTTCACGACAAAAAGCGTTCGACCATTTGGCAGATTTGCTTCTGGTTTCTTGGATTCATGGGCGCGGATAAATAGATAATGCATCACCGAGCGGCTCGTAGTGGTCGTCTTGGCATGGTAGCTAAAGGAGGAAAGATGTTCGTCGGAGACGGAGAGGGGTCGGACAGTGATAGGAAGAACGCGAAATTGAGCAAACTCAGTTAAAGGTGCAGGGGACGGTTCTGGTTGGGACTTATTGCTCGGTGATGCGAGACCAAGTTGAGGACTCGCAGATGCTGCTGGTTGCGGGCCGACCTTTGTTGTCTTCTTCTGCTTTGCCATGTTTTGCAAACGGATAACAAAAGTTTTGAACGGGAAGAGCCTTTGGACAAAAACAATTCACGGGCACGTGACACATATTGGTGTCCTTTTGATCTATCCTTACCCATTGGAGTTCAACAGAAATGTTAGGACGACGATGCCTTGATCAGTCGGCCTTTTGTCGCCAATTCAGAAAGATATCAACATCGAAATACAAGTTTCCAAATGATACTATTGTGGATATCTTAAAAAAGCCAGTGAACTCGACCGCAAGCGCTAATGGATGGGTGCGTTCAGTCCGTTTGCAAAAGAACCTGGCCTTCGTGGAGATCAATGACGGATCGACAGGGAGGGGACTTCAAGCTGTATTAAAGCCGGAAATGGCTAAAGAGTACGTGGATAATTGGAGAGTTAACAGGTGGATAATTCACTAAACGGCAGTTAGTTAGCTTGCATACAGGTGCTAGTGTTTGCTTGACAGGTCAGCTCGTGTTGAGTCCAGGAAAAGAGCAGAGCAAAGAGTTGAAAGTGTCAGATTGTAGAGTTTACGGTTTAGCAAATCCGGAGGTATGTCATATCCTCATTCATTGCGGATCCAAACTAAATTGTCAATGCAGGTGTATCCTCTCCACAAAGCGAGAGTATCTTTTGACTACTTGCGAGAGCATGGGCATTTTCGGTCGCGGAGTAAAACTTTTGGAGCGATATGGAGGATACGAAACACTGCAATATTGGGTCTACAGCACTTCTTTCAAGTAGGTTCATCCAGTGCCGTGGCGCTTCGAAGGGGTCCACTGCTAATGTGGTCGAACACAAGTCTCACCGATTCGTGCAAGCTCATACCCCAATTCTGACGTCCAATGATTGTGAAGGGGCGGGCGAGGTGTTTCGCGTAGTGAGCAACGAGTCTCTGAAAGCGTATATCAAAGAACGACAAGCTCACGACTCTAGCCCATTTGAAAAGTCATTGCCCATGCCCAGTAGAGAACAGGTGGCTCCTGGACCATCCGAATTTTTTAACCATGCTGTATATTTAACGGTGTCAGGACAACTGCATGCAGAGATGTTGGCTTCAGCAATGTCCCGAGTGTATACCCTTGGCCCCACTTTCCGCGCAGAACCTTCCCTTTCAAGTCGCCATCTAGCAGAGTTTTGGATGTTGGAGGCAGAAATGGCTTTCATCACGCAAATTGGGGAACTGCTTGATTTTATTGAAGCATGCATAAGAGAGACCACTGCTTTCGTATTGGAGCACAGCGAGGAAGATATAGCCTTCTGTTCAAAGTGGGTGGATAAGGAGCTACCAAGCCGACTTGCAGGCTTGACGTCAAGTCAACCGTTTGCGCGGATAACATACGGTGAGGCGGTTGAGATTCTTTCAAAGGTGAATCGCGCATGGGAATATCCTGTCCAGTGGGGGTTGGCTCTGCAGAGCGAACACGAGCGCTATTTGGCGGAAGAGCACATCAAAGGGCCTGTCTTTGTTACAGACTACCCAAAGTGTGTCAAGCCATTTTACATGCGGGTGTCGGCTATTGGTGAAAGATCTGCAGACACGCAGGAGACAGTCGCTTGTGTGGACCTGCTAGTTCCGAAGATCGGCGAATTGGTAGGTGGAAGCCTAAGGGAAGATAACCCGGATATTTTGGAACAGAGCATGAGACATGCTGGTCTAGATGTAGAGGAATACGGATGGTATTTAGATCTGAGGCGATTCGGGTCAGTACCTCACGGTGGGTTCGGGCTCGGATTCGAGAGGTACCTAGCATATATCACGGGCATGGCGAACATACGAGACCTGATTTTAGTACCACGATGGCTGGGACACTGTAGATATTGAACATCTATTTAAATACAATAGTATAGCATCTCCCCCGCACCCTAGGGTAGCAACTCCATGAACTACCGATGTTTAACGAACCATTCCTTCAACTTTTGTAAACAGTCGTTGTAAGTTTTACGTTGAACCGTGTTGTCTCCTGCCAGTGCGTCGTAAAAGATGATGTCCAGCACCACTTTGTACTCATCAAAGGTGAATTGTCCTTGATTTTGCGCGACATAATCAAGCAGGCTCTGTGAACGTAAAGGTATCAAGTACCGCTCGGCCATATACAAACAACATGCCGTTGGAAGATGATAGTTACCTCTCCATTGAGGTTTAAAAGCTCAAAGTATTGTTTAGCTCGGTCAAGGCTTCTGAAATTTACCGATGTCACATTCGTCAGATTCTGTTGGAGGGATTGGACATTGCGCACGAGCTTCGACACTCCATGGCGGTTAACCCTTCTTATATATCGCAGATTGGAGCACAGAGTATGTGCTATGAGATAAGCCAAGCCATCAAAGATGAACCTGCAATCATCCGCGATTGAGTACATCCCGCGGGACGAACAAAATACAAATGACTGTACCTTGTCCTACGAGGGTGTAATACTGCACTGATCGCTTCTTCAATTGTGGACAGATCCAAATTTAGAAGGCCAATGTAAGGATCTGGTTCAAGAGTGTCGTCTTCGAGGTAATAGGAACCCTATGTAACTAAAGGTGAGTCCTTACAAAATCGAGGAACACCATCCCAAGAGTGACTTCTAACCTCTCGCATTGCAAGGTCCAGGTAATACATGGAATGACAGCGTAGCTCCACCCGTAACACAAAAAGACAAAGATCCGATAGACGCTGGAGGTCCGACACAACGGCCTGGAATTTCCTGACACACGTTGAGAACCTTTGTTATGAGTCAACCAAGGATGAGTGCAACTTACTGTGCCATCTCAGGGGTCAGCCATAGTTGAAGATTCTCTTCATGTTCAACGCGTAGGTCAGGTAAACTCTCTGATGAGAGTTTGAAATATGAGTCCTGTTCAAATAGTCAGTCATCATCTATTTTCAATAATTGAGGTGATATACGCACCAAGCTTTCACTGGAACCTTTCCTCGTCTTCACTTGGCTCAAAAATGGAGCAACCCGCATTTTTGCCGTATCTGTAACGAACAGTCTTGATACTTGACTTATGAACCATTCCTACGACAATAAAGCAATCCGGTCAATAAAGGTCAGCATATGCGGCGCCGCAGGATACTCACAATACTGTGATGCAGGCTCGCGATCGCCTGCAAAGTACGCAGTTCCATAATCAGTTCGCTCCGATGGAAAGATCTTTCCTTCTTCAGCTTCATCTCCAGAAACGTTTCCTGGAATGGACAAGTTGTTGGCTTCGCAGTGAGAAAATTTTCCGTTCATGTAATAGGACCCACCTTTTGTGACAACGTTTGGTCAACCGGTGACTCGATTTCCTAAAAGGAAGCTGTTATCTTACAATGTCGCAAAGTTAGTCTGCCAGGACGCTATACCATGCCATCGCTTCGGAAAAGGGTGTGCTGCGATAGGATTTCTACCACCTCCGGCTCTCTGACCCACGAAGCGCTGACAATGCTGCTATAACCTCCATCTGCCCCTGGCTGGTTGCTGGATATCAAGGCTGCACATGGATAAATCATACTGCGTAGGCGCGACTGACCAAGAAATTCAGTTTACCATTGAAGCGGGAGGAGCACTTGTCTGTGTAGCTTCGTAGCACCATTTCTATCATTCTGATCGCTTCATCCTGATGAATGGGAATGGAAGGAAGTGTTCTACATATTCCTTCAATCAGAACGACCAACGCGGTGGCACTCTAGCATTGAATGCGGATTAGCTGATGGCGAAGGCATACAAGTGGGGCAAAGTTACCTTGGTCAGAGGGAATGAAGATAGCTCAACGTGGAAATCTGTGTGAAACGCATCCATTCCTTTATGGATATGTTTAGCCAAGAGTGTATGGGCTCATCGAATACCAATTGCTATTCTCACCATTGACATAGTTGTGAAAGTAGCTTGACACACGATTTTCCATTTGCGGCAAAAACATGTTGATAACAAACTCATCCAGGAAAATCCTTAGATTCCCGAACCTGCAGATGGCTTACGTCAAGATTCGCATCCATAATTAAATTAGCGTCGCGCTCTTTTGGCGTACCTTACGTTGAGCATGCTTTCCATACGCTGCACGAAACCGGTAGTCGGTCCGAATACGACCAGAATATTATAGGGATCCGGTGTAATCAGAAGTCGATGCCCAGCGACAACTGTGTTTGATGCGTACGTGTCTACCACTCCTACTGCTGCTCCATCCTCGCTGTCTTCGGGATCTTGCCCGTCTACCAGCTGGCGTACATTCGCTACAACATTTTCAGCCGTCTCCTCAGCCTCTGGGTTGATGCCTTTATACGCGGTCTTCATATCCTTGTTGTCGGCACCGATAATGCGAAACAGCGGCTGCGTCCAAGTGTGAGAATCTCATCAATGACGGCTTTAAACTAGCAGCGTTGCACACTCACTCGCGAATCAGTTCGTAGCTTTGCTCGTCGTCTGTCTTTCAGGATGTCGTTCAGTGACACGACAACTCCAGGCTCCGAAGTTTTCCTTTCCGGATTTCGGACATATTCATAAAGCAGAGCTTTAAGTTCGTTCTGTGCAGTGAACCACACATCTCTAATGGTATATACTGGCGAGAGTCATCAGCAACTGTGAGATACGAAAATCAGACAGATAGTTCACGTACACCCATCGAGCTTAATGCCTGATTGACGCTAGCGAGCATAAATCGTTAGAAGTGAGTTGCCGCTTCCAAGAAGCCATGAGACGCCAACCTTAGTCAGTTCCTGAACTATGGCCTGAAGGAATGTATGCCCATGTATGATAGCCTCGAATTTCCGAAAAAGCTCCCATAAAAATTCGAGCAAAACACGAATCTCGGCTTTTCGAGCATCGGTGCCAAGCAGGTTTGGACCTTGGCTATCTATCCCGCCTCGCAACGTTTCTTCGACCGACGACCCAAGCTTTCCATAGCTATGATGAGCATATAAGGTCTTTTAATGAATTCGCAAAACATCATGTTAAGTTGCTATTAAGTACCGATGGTCAACTTCCTGCACTGTTCGTTCCACTACGTAGTAGAGTTCTACGGGTAGTCTCTCGCGGATAACCTATGTATCTCTCTTTAATCTTTGATCCACGGGCAGACCAATGTCAGTCACGTACCTCCATGGCTGGACGCAGGCGACCTAAGAGGGCTAGACTTTCAATCAAGCATAACATATAATGATAAGAGTCGGTTTCCGGATTGGTTTCCAAATCTTCGGTAATCTATCGGTCGACTTAGTGATAGACACTGCCGCACAAAACCGTTTGGCTCCTACCTCTTGACCACTATCTGCATCTTCCCTTAATTTGGCCAATTTTTCTTGTAAGGGGTCGTGACCTGATGGCTGAAAGTTATTGGTACATCAATCTATTCATTGGCGAGCAGATGCTAATACCTGGCTTAGTCGGAACATGCCGTCTACCTCTGTCGTGTAATATCCCACCCTCATTTCCCTTTGTTGAATGGCGTCCATGTATAAATTTGACACTGTGTCATGATGTATTAATGGATGCAGCAGACAATTGTGTCGTAAAAGGCACATACGTGGTTTGCTTGCGCAAGGTATAATGATCCACTTAGTAGCAAACAACGCAGACGACGTCCATGTACACGTATCAGTTGACAATATAGCAAACGGAGAATGCGCTGCGTTGATACCTGAATCTAACCGATATAAGCTGAAGGCACTCTTCAAGTAAAGATGATTATGGAGCTCTTCAATCAATGTCTCATGTATTGTCTATTTCCAGACATAAGACACAAAAGTTAACAATCGCGAGATCTGTATGGCACAAACTTGACAGCATTACTGACCCCGCGCATCTCTTGTAATCGCTGCTTAACAGCCTCCAGAGCGCCAATTTCCGAGCATTCTCCCTCTTCAACCGTTCGTGTCGCCGATACCAGAAGTCGCACAGCGGTGAGATAGTACTTTCCCTGAACAAGAGCGTCCAATCTGTCTGGCATATTTTGCAATTCCTCGCTACCAAAGCCGATTGTCAGCTACCAAGACAACCGCGAGTGCTAGCGATCTGAGCAACAACGCACATTGTGTCCAAGATACGATTGATCTCTTTATATTGAATACTCTTCAACCATAGGTGCAACAAGTCAAATCGTTTACATTGAAGCCACTCCTTGCTGTTCTGAAGATTTTTTCGCGTATCACGAACACGGCGCTGAGAATCTATGGCGCCGTCATCGATGAGCAACATTTTTACAAATGGATCGCGCGTTAAGAGAACCAGCACCTGTAATATTCTCCACCACACTGCTGAAGGTTTGAATTGCTGTGTTAAATGCCTGATGATACTCTGCGCGGAAAACCGTGGCGTTAGAATTCCTATGCAATCGCAGGGCATGAAGAGATCTTCCTACCGTTAACTATAAGATCCATGGCCCGTTCCAACTTGTCATAGGCTTCACAAAATGCATTATAATCTCGTCCCAATGAACTTTCATCGAGAAGAGATAGGGCATGTGGTACGGGATTAAACTGTGAACGGGTCCAGTTAGGGTAGCCCAAAAGAGTTGACTGCCAATGAGCTTCATCTGGTCTTGCAAAGGAAAACTCACGTCAGACGACGTCATAAAATCCCATCCAACGTTTATCTCATTGTGCACGTCTATGACAAGTTTCGGAAGCGTGTTTGGCTCCGAAGGATCGCCATTGTCCTGCGCGTCGCCTGAGTACGCCGGTCCAGCTCGCACTATGGACAGTGGCCGTCCAGCTTTTCTAGGTGATCGGGCTTTCCCGCCCCCAAACATCGTGCCGATTTCTGCGGGCCACAGAATAGGTCGACAAAAACCTCCCTCCTATAATGAAATCTTCAATCCGCACTGAACACGTGGGTTGTCGCGCAAGTGGACATTGGTATGTGAACTTGTAGACTAGATTGAAAACAGGAAATAACCCTATTATAGGCCCACCTTGAACGCCAAAAAGGACTGCCTTTGGGACTAAAGATGACCATGCAAATAGGCCAAGTCTATAGCGTTGACCTTGATGAGTAAGCACATGTTAGGTTACACAAACATACCATGGCAACAGTCCGAAGCTGAAGGTGAGGAAACATGGTGCAATGCGTTCACCTCCAAATTGAATGGCCTTTGACAAAATGCAGGCAGTCCGCCTCTTTCCACGGTTCCCTCTCCTTAACAGTACTTTCAACGCACCTTTGCATCGATTGGCTACTCTTACCTTGAGTAATCAAGCGGAACAAAACCGATCATACCGTCGACATACCTTTGACACCCTCAACCATAGTACTGGACAGGGTCGATCTGTGCGGGTCACCGCTGCAAATCCTACACAAGCGTATTTCAAGCTTCGTGACATCATACAAGAATCACGCTTGAATGAGCTGGTGAGATCTCAGGAGAGATTTGAGCGGAATACAGATAAACGGCGGAGAAAGAGGAAGGAAAAGGAGTGGCGAACTTACATGCGCCATGTGAAGAAACAGGTGCAGATTGCATTCGATCTGCAGAATAGGTATGTGAATCTGTTGTTGGAGCAGTGGTGGTGTGTGCTTTAACTGTTTTGAAACAGGACGAAGATCGAGAAGGAGACCTATAAAGACATCTAAAATGGTTAATGTGGTGATGGATGCTTGAGAAAGTCCTGATTTGACGAAGTCCAGCAGACTTCAACAATAGCACAAGCATCATCACTGCGTGACTCTTCTATTTAGAAATACTACCAGGGCTATGTAGCTTGTTAGAAGGCGCTTTCTACGGGCAGGGGTGCTGTGGTGTACACGGTGCAAACGATATCATGATTTATCTAGGCAAATGGTTACTTTTAGAAATAGTTGTATGTGGTGCACCTTGCCATTGGGGTGGGTTGCCAGGCCCTGGCTCTCCGTTCGCGAAACCCATGTGTAATCATTAATTGCCAACTCTCAATTTGAATGTATTCAACATGACCTTAATGCATTCTTTAGTCAATGTTCCCCAGGTATGTGAGGGAGGTACTGTATCACAAACCCCAGCTCAACCGAAGCCAGGACCCGCTGTTCGGTTTGCTGAAAAAGCATACCGGGGCGATGCTGTATGCACAAAAACAGGTTCAACTATAAAAGCGACATGAACTGTTGGGTACTAATATATTGGAAAATGTCTCTGGGTTATTCGTATCACTTCAAAAGTTAATGTTAAATCTGTATCTTAGTTTGTGTATGTAAGCGGCGATCACCTGAGTCATCCGGTTCAAGGTGCTCGCCAACCCCTTCGAGTCTCAGCTGTCAAGTTCCTATCATGGATGTATTTAGTTCGACCCTCTAAAGAGTTTTCCCTCCTTCACCTTCTCAATCTACTTGCGATTTTTGACTTATTGTGAGAGAAATACAGGCAAACATGTCTCTCTTTCTAACCCGCTTTACGGTGAGGAATGCACCTCACGGTGTTAAGGTGGGCGCTGGAGATCGCGGACCGCGAGATCCCTCAACAGACCTGGTTGATAAGTTTACATGGACTGACTCGTAACATGCTCTTCCTTATGATACCTTGGTGCGAAAAGTCGTTCTCTACCAGCGTCGCGTCTCGTGCTGGTAAGAGCCACTTCTGCCATGCAAACCTATACTGTGAGTTAATATTAGCTACGAAACGTTAGGTGTCAACAAGGTTATGCTTGTCGGGAATGTGGGCCGCGATCCCGAGTTTCAAGAATTTGCACCCAAGGAAGGGCAGAACGCAACCCGCTCAGGATACTGGCGATTTACAGTGGCCACCAATAAACGGTCCAAAAGGGATGACGGCACTTTCCGTGAAGACACGCAATGGCACAGAATAACTGTCCGTAACACCTATTTGAATGATAGGGTCAAAAAGGGGTGAGCATGAAATACGAGTTCGGTGATAAAGCGGAGCTGGCTTTGCGAGGCTTCCAGTAATGCTATACGATGTGTTTTTTTTTTCAGAGCTGTAGTCGCCGTCGAGGGAGAAATCCGCTACTGGCAAAGCGAAAATGGAAGAAGCGGAACGGAGATTGTGAACGGTAGACACCATGGTGAGAGACCACTTCGAAATCACATTATAAGTCCTGCGCCTCACACAACCCAATATCAGCTCCGATTGCTGTAATCAAGCAAGCGACCAGATTCGAAGACCCAACGGGATCATATGGCTCGCATGCAGGCGAAAGACAATAATAGCTAGCTTGGATTGTGACTATCTGTAATGTAGGAATAAGAATAACCGCCTCCTTTCTCTGAATGCGGCAAAGCAATTCAAAAGTTCCAAGAATTTATTAAGAATGTACAAATGGACCAGGATCTACGAACGGGGTTTCTCCTTCTTTTCCTTGTACAGCGCAAGGAGGGAGACACCAGCCACCTTTACAACCTTGAAACGGACACCGGGAATATCACCAACAGCACGACCTTTTCGACCGAACCCTGCGATAAGAACTTCGTCCTGATACGCACACATATCTTAGTAATGTGTCAGGCCATTAAAGTGTTCTTCATAGCATATACTTACGTTCTCCTCGATGAAGTTCAAACAACCATCATTGGGGACGAAGGCCGTAATCTTCTTGCCATTCTTGATGAGTTGAGCACGGACACACTTCCGGATAGCGGAGTTCGGCTGCTTGGCTTCGACACCACTATTTCGACAAACAGAACCGTCATTATTTGCTTGTTGGGAACGATGTATTAATCCCCGATCACAGACTCAGAAGTCTTTGCCATCTGCGTTTGTCAAAACCGCCGTCGGTACAGGTCTCCTATCCAACATGACCTCAACCACATGCAATTTCCACCCTTTTCCAAACGGTTGTCCACAATGTTGCGTGGATATACACAATCACTCTCGGCTTCCACTAGCCAGCTCGATATTTGCGCTGTGTGCGTCGTCTTGCTATGCCACTCACATTTTCTCAAGGACAATTCCTTTGGCGTGCGAGGATCCACCGAACGGAGATGACTTGTACGCAGTACCCAAAGCCCTCTTCTTGTACTGCTTGTCTGCCCATCGGTTCTCACGACGTGTGGTCCGCAATTTGCGAGCGGCTTGAAGCCCACGTGGCTTACCCCTACAAATGAGCACGATTCAGTGAGTTCATGACCTGCATGTTGCTCCATTGCTGCCAAGTGTCCAAAGGTTTCCAACACATGACAGATTTGGAGGGTGTATGGACGGACGGATGGATGGATGGATGGATGAACATGCAGCACACGTACTTTCCCATGGCTGCTTGCAGGGACGGAGGGTGGTGATGACTTCGAGAGGGAGGGTTCCATCATTCTGGCCATCCGATGCGTTCAATGATGCGCACCGGAATGGATCTAACCGCATTGGAGCCCAGGCAGATGGTTAACTAGACAAGGCCCCAGCTGTAATTTGAGATCACTTTGAATCGCAAGAGTGATGAGCGACGGCTTTTAAGGACTGAAAAATGCTCATTTCCAGCAAACCAAAGATAGTGTTCGATAAGATGAAATGGCTCTTAAAAACGTTCATTGGCGACTCCTCACCGGTTGTTTGTTTATTTTGATAGGGTCACGTGCACCTATGGTTAACCCTAATTTGTTTTGGTTTGACATCGCATGTATGAACACTGTATAGGATAAGGAAATGATGACAAGGAATACTCTCGCCAACCGACCAGCTGCTTGTGGTGCACCACTTGAACTCGAATAGTATCCGACATGCGCGACCTTTCAAATGTCGCAAGGATCTCCGTGTCGAGCTTCAAGGAAGAGCATCCACCTGAGAAGATGATGGATGGAAGCACCGATACATACTGGCAGTGCGTATATTTGAATCATTTATCGCACACGCGAGTGTGTCCCGCAGACGGCTGTGAATTTTGTGCACTCGATGTTGAGCTGTAGATTGAAGCAATTACAAAATGCTTCTCAATTTCCCCGCAGATCGGACGGTCCGCAGCCACACTATGTCAACCTTGAGTTCCCCCAACTTATGACGTTGACGGTACTCTCCTTGTCTCTTTTACTCATCAAGCAGCACCTTGTTTTAATTCTTTTCCGGCAGAAACTGTCTATATATGTGGACCATAGCCGAGACGAAAGTTATACACCAAGCGTCGTTGCTATAAGAGCCGGCAACAGCCACTATGATCTACAGGTGGAGAGAAGCTGAAATCACTCTCTGAAAGCTGTTCTGTTCCTTATGTCCACGTTGATCTCTTGCAGGACCTGCATCGATATGAGATAGGAGAGGCCAGTGGATGGGTGGATTTCTCTTTATCCGAGGATGAAGAAACATTGTGAGCTATCTCCAGATTGCCAATATGAAAAGGAGAGATACTCATTAAAGCGGTGGTAGGCGTCCATTGCGTGCACATATTGTACAACTGTGCATCCTCGGGAATCTTCAAAACGGCAAAGATACCCATATTAGACAATTAAAAATATTCGGACCTAATCTGTAGGTCATTAAGTTTTCAGTGTACGTGGTCTGATGAGATTGAGTGACATGTGCCCGTCAGCCGCCAGGATATGCTGCCGGACAGCATACCACCTTTCTCGACCCTCGAGTATCAAATGTGAGTCGTTCAGGTCTCGTGTATGCACAAGGCTCTAATTCCGAGGGTGTAGGTATTCGACGATTCGCTGAACCTGAGTCTCAAATCGCTTGGTGCTGGAAGAATTGAATTTATCTTCATCCGGCGTACCGCTTCACACAACTGGAGAGTCTCATAGAATAAAGAGTGGCAGTAACCCACTCCGTGTGATCAGATCACACAGCTACGCCATACAGACAAGATCATGTCCATTGAAACGAGAAGACTAATTATGTACAAACAAAATCGCGGATGTTGAAGTTTAAATGAAACCTCAGCGTGAGTAGATTGAGGTTTCCGGAATCTTGTACTGTTCTGGAGGAAAAAAAGCCCCGACTTCGTCGATGATTTTTTGGCGGTTTGCCAAGTAATGCATCACATCTTCCGTCATCGGTCGATATTCTCCCTTCAGGATCTTTTTCTTTCCCTTTGATTTTGCGGGTGTTCTCTGAGAAGAAGCAGGATAAGCGACCAGTCCATTATCGGCTAAAGGCGGGCAAACACCTACAAAGCGTTTCGTATATGCTTGCTCGATGTTTTTATTGATGTCTTCTAGTACGCCATTATATTCCTGCCAAGCCATCCACTTCTGAGCAACCTCCTTCAGTTGCTGCTTCCTGGATCGGTTGATGGCCGCCTGTTCGCGCAACTGAGCCTGCAGTCGCCGCAGATCTTTACTGATCTCGTCTTCTTCATCGTTTCCCGCCCCCTCCTATTAGTGATTGTCAGTCAAAAATGTGCTTCCAATCAAGGCGCCAAATTCTGACCTCGTCATCATCAATAAGGCCGATAAAGCGAAGCTCGTTTCGCATTCTCTGTTCCAAGTCCATCATGTCACCATTGGTCCTGAAGCTGATTTTATCATAGTCGCAAGCACCCATTGGACTGTTTGGTGGTATATAACTTGTAATTCGGTTTTCAAGTAACGACGCAATTATTCGTTCTGACAAAGGCTTGAAATAAACGTCCCCACAGTGAACCGCTCCATTAATCTCGTTATATTCTTGCCCTAGTGGGGCAGAATACGACGCAGCTGATAGCTCAGCATCCAGCTGGGACATGAATTTAGCTTCTTCATCAGCCCACTGCTCTTTGTATGGCCGCCCCAGACCGGGAACAATATACGGTGTTACTTCATCACCCTGGTGAGCGCACAGGAACATTGTTAGAAAACGATCTCACTCCCGAATCATCCGTCAGGTAGCTTACTTGAGCATCCAAGTACTTCAGATCCTCCTCCGTTAAAGGACGATAAAATTGATCGACGAAACCCCAAAATGTTTGGATGGGAATTTGATTTTGTATTGGTTTCGCTTTTGTGTAGTCGCCTTCAACTGGGATGTCCGTTACACCATCCATCCTGTCATCTATTTCTGGTGTTTGTCGTCCAAGATCCTCCGAATCCACCATGCTCGATCGCTTCTTGAGCTTGTTATTTTTTTGTGCACCACTTTTTTTGCTGGTCCTCTGTCAGGCCGTATCAGTCCAGTCCAGCATCAGTAGTGCTGCTGCACAACAAAGTAACTACAACAACTTACCGGTTTAGCCTTAGGAACCACAGATCGGTGATTTGGTGGCTTTCCTGGCGCAATCGGAGTCTGATATATCACAGTGAGAATGTCACAGCTCTAAATTTCCTGAAAAATACAGGCCGATTTGTTCCTGTACCTGTTCGATTCCAAGGCCTACTCGAACCGCTCCAGCTTTCAACGTACTATTTGAACTCGTGCTGGATCGCTTGTCTCTATCCGTGTCGCTCACATCGTCGTGGTCCATCTCACGTTTGCGTTTTTTATTGGTATCTCTAGAGGTAGAACAACTTCAACCACACTGTCTCTTTCGCATTATGGAAGCATTACCGTCACATACGCAGACACAGAAATGGGACTATCGAGCGGTGTGATACCGTCATCTGAGGAAGATTTCGATTTTAAGTTCGATGCATTGTCTTTCAGGCGAGGCGACTGGGTTACCTGATTTCTCGTTTCTCGCACCCGATTGAGGTGCTATTTTAAGTTTCAACGTTACGCGAGCTTCGTCTCGAGAGGATTCATCGCCCGACAGCTTTATTTTCTTTTCTTTTGACAATTCCTTTCGCTTTTCCATTGCCTTTCCATCTTTGATGCGAATACCCTCCTTTCCTTTATCTGCTTCGTTGGACAGGGATTTTGCTGGTACCCATCTTTCTAGTGCTTGCATGTTACGGGCCACATGGTCCTGTCTGCTCTTTGTCGCCTGGTCAAAACCCTCGAGTTCTTGTTTCAATCGTTGCAGTTCCACGGAACTTGGCAGTGCGGGAAGTTGGGATGGTGTGAACGGCTGGAATATTTCCGCGGGTGGAGCTCCGCTAGATTTCAAGTTGATAGCATTTGTTAGATAGTCGAGGTAGCGCTTGAGTGTTGGGGCAGCATCCAGTGACAGCTCTGGGAGCTTGTTATAGTCCAACGGAGGAGCCTTGGGTTTGGAGCTCATCTTGGCACTCTTTATGTTCAGTTACACAACGCTGCTAGTATGATTATTCTGCTGTCCAACACATTTGAAGTAAGTTTATGCAGTATGATTGTCCTCAAGAAGGCAGCCATTTGCGTTGAAAGTCTTGCGGAGACCCCATCCCAACCACTTCACAAGCTTCCACCCTCACGTGACTATATTACGCAATACAATACACAATATCTATCTACAGTCGAGCCCATACTGGCCATCTGCTATTGCCCTCTTCTTCAGGACGATCGTCTTTTACAATAAGAACAGCGCATTTTGCTCTGTGTGCACACTCATCACTAACCGAACCGAGAATTATTCTATATGTTGACAAGTGCGCCAAGGTCGACTCGTTAGGATAGACAACTCGGGCTCATTACATTCTGTCGCACTAACCTCTTGAAACCAGGACGATTTCTGCTTCCCATTACTAACAAATTTGCATTCACTTCGTCGCATACCTCCACAATCATGTTGTGAACGCTCGATCCAGTCACCGGACGACGAAGAACTGTGATCTATTTGTCAAGGTACAGTCAGTGCCACTCTCACGAACTGGATAGTTGGGAGTTTGCAATGTACCTCATTGCCCGCAAAGCGATCCTTTACGAGTTTTTCTGCATCATGAAGCAAGGCAGCAGCCTGGGCTTCAGCCTGCATAAAAGATAGATAGTGTAAATCTCAAATCTATGAACATCCTGTCCCATCGCCGGAAAAGATTTGATCCAATATACCTCCTTTAGGTTGGGGTCGGGAACACCTGAAGATATCGCAAATTAGCAGTACTAAATGAGGACGATAAAACCTCTTTGCGAGGACGATAAAACAAGGCACCAACCAGCTGCAGCGTCCACAACATCTGCCCATTCTGGACCTTCTGTCACTCCGACGCTCACAAGCACAAGACGATCACCCAATCTGACTACATTGTCTAAAAGATACTTTGTGTCTGTCAGTATTAACAGAAATATGCTGGTTGGCATTCATACGCACTGTTAAGGCGTGGGCTGATGTTGGGGTATGGTCCAAGGCTGCCGCGGGATATAAGCCAAGCTGTCGTATTCGTCTTATAGAAATTCACGAAGGAAGGTAAAGAACCTACCGACGACAATGACCCTTGCTTTTGGGGCAGGCATCTTGCAAAAGATGGCGACTGTGTTCTGTAGCCCCTGCGATGAATCTGGAGCCCTCTAATGGGCGATCACGTGGCATCATCCATCACGTCACGACTGTGATCTTCAGGTTAACGAATGGTCAAGCACAGGAATAGCGTTCATCAGACTCCCCACACAAGCTACATTCATTCCATGCAATCTCACAGAGGTGTGCTTGGAAGTCGTTGACTGGGAAAGATCCATTGTCGAGAACTGAATTATGATTCCTTTTAGCTATACGGGAGTGGCACTACAGCTCTTGCTTTGACCCCTCACTCTATCACCCAGCATTTTCGGGCTGTACAGGCACTTACATACCACCCCGTCCAGGTTCCGCAGTGCCCTGCGATGCAGCCATCCTACATCCAGCATTTGCCGGGTACACACCTTCTCGACCTTGGCGAACAAAAGTTCCGCACCACGATCATGGAATGCGAAGAATGCACTTGAAACCACGTTTGTAGATTTTGTATACCGATGCTGGGATACGATAGCTCTTGAGGTTGTTCACCTCAGCAAAATGTTCATTATGGAAGAGCGACTCCGTCTGTTGCAACTTTGTAAAGTATATCATTCAATCGCACACAAATCTTAGAATCCAATAACACCTCCTTCCAACTTCGCCAACTCTACCAACATTGGATCATCAAAGAATTTTGTCACAGCAACGTCCTCGCTGAGACCTTTTCTTCTTCTGGTTTTCACCATGAAATCCCTCGCTAAATGCTGTGCTGGGCTTGGTTCTAACGGTCGCAGTACGATGCTCTTGTCCAATGGATCTCCAGGTACAATCTGCCAGTGATCAAACATTTGTTGACAAAATGCTTGTCCTTGCGTATGGGTTCGTAAATCTGTCTCGAATCCCGCCGAATCGATGACGGGGATGTACGCTTTAACAGTGGAGAGTGGAGAACCAGGTTTGGATATGTCCTGAGTTACGTGCCCACGTCGGCGGGCCAGGACAGTGTACACTGCGGAGACACAGTCAGCAGGCGCCTGCACCTCGACATAGTATACTGGCTCCATAAGACGAGGGGTGGCCATTAGGAAGGACGAGTAGCATACTCGTCGTGCAGTTGGGATGATCTGACCACCGCCACGATAAATTGGCTCCTTTGCGATTGTAGCATCCAGTATCTTGAACTTCACGTTTCTAATCGGTTCGTCACATAGCGGTCCCTCCCTGGTCGCCCATTGAAAACCTTGCTTTATCGAATCCCGGACGCTCTGAAGAAGTTGTTTATCCGTTTCAGTTGGTAGGGTATCGTTCACCAAAACATTTGGTCCGGCATCGTCTGGTCCAAATGCCCAAATATTACGGGATGCCAGCACATCCCAGTCGTACTTATTTTGAAACCAATCCCCAAGCTGTTTCACTGGCCACTTTGCGGAGACCTGCAGATTCTCAATATCTTCTGCTATCCCCTTTTCAAGAGGTTCCGATACCATCGTTATTTTATTTCTGGTTGGAGGAGAGCAATTTAGTCACTAAGTGGTAAACAAAACGAAATCAAACAGCACACCAGATGTCTACCTTTTATTTGGTGTTTCAGCGAAGCATTTGAGGGTACTTGTCTCGACAACTGTCTCGCAGAATCTTACCACGGGATCTGCCACTTTCAACTCAATTTCGGAATACAGCCGCCGCAAATCATGGAGAACGCAATCCAAATAGAGTTCTCCGGTACCCAGAATAATATGCTCTCCACTCTCCTCCACCTTTGTCTGAACAATCGAATAAGACTTGTTGATTTTACGTAGGCCATCCAACATCTTAGGCAACTCAGTGGGGTTCACCGGTTCCACTGCAACCTTCACCACGGGCTGCGTGTTGTATCGGAGTGGCCGAAAGATATATACGGGCTCATCTTCGATGACCTCCTTGCTGGTGATAGTTGCAGTCTTGATGATACCTGGATCTACTCCCTCAAGCAACACCCAACTACCTGCGGAGGCGGAGCTCACTTTGACTTTGTATCTGCTTTCGTACACGGACAGGCCTGTCACATCCCTGATTGTCATGTCCTCCTCATCATCGGGCGTGTAGCCTTCTCCAAGTACTCTAACCTTCTGTCCCAATTGCACAGTTCCACTCATTACTCGTCCAAACGCATCAAATCCTGTCATATCCGTAGCATTGTACAGTTTCACAATGTGAATCATTAATGGCCCTTCGGGGTCAAGGTTTTTCATCGCCGCTGCGTAGGGGCTGTCCAATTCTCCTGTGTAGATGTGCTCCACTTTATTGCATGCATTTTCTTTTGGTGACGGAATCTTTCGGATGATCATATCAACAAAGCCGTTAACTGTTCCAAAAAATTGCTCGCAAACTAATCGCAGGAGAGGCTTGACATCCATAGATAGCTGAGATGGTTTCAAGTATATCCCAAGGGAAGAAAGAGTTTGTTTCAACGTCTTTGCGTCTTCACCAACTACTTGCGCGTACATCTTGAAAAGTGGCTCCAAAATGAAATGCACGAAGGTACGACTACTGGAACTGTCAACCGGTCGCCTTCGGAATGTTCCTTTCTCCGGATTGAAATATATATCGCCCCACAGACGTTTCGCGAATTCCTCAACGTCGAAGTTCTCGTAGCTTTCAGAGTACATTTGTGCAAACGACTTCAACGAGAAACACCAACCCATTTGACTGGACGCAAAGCACACGTTCCCCGCCTCCGGCGACAGACGTACTCCGTCTGTACAAGTCGCTAGTATGGAGTTAACTTCCTCGATAGTGTGTCGCAACTTGAAATATGCATCCGTGGGAGGAAGCTTGAGCTCTAAGATCAACCGGTCAACTTTATTGATCACAAGTGTCATCGGTATTCGCTCTGCCGCCAAGTGCTTGATCAGCCGTTCAGTGTTCGCCATTACTCCTTCTACCGCGTCAACCACGAGAACCGCGCCATCGCAGATCCGAACGGCGGCAGTTACTTCATCCGAGAAATTTACATGTCCAGGCGTATCGTAAATATTCAGGAGGTGAGACTTGCCCTTCAAATCCTGCATCACCAAAGACATGGGCATGCTCTTGATGCTTACACCCCTTCCTCGCTCCAACTCATGGACGTCCGTGTACCGCTCCTTCCTTTCCAAATCCCAAGTCATGTCATGCGTTTGTGCAACAAGAACGTCTACAAACGAGGTTTTTCCGTGATGCAAATGTCCCACAATCGCTATGTTTCTAATCAAGTCGGGAAAGCCCATCAGATCCGCCATGAACTCTTTACTGTATCTTGTAACTGGTAGATCCTTTTCCTGAATGTATGTTTTTCTTTGCTTAACAGGAGCAATGATCGGCTCGCTGAGCAGCTGTGTGTCCTCTTCTTGCACCAAGGTTTCCACATCAGGGCCATACACCTCTTCCGCCGTAGGATAATACTTTTTGTCCTCATGCAAAACAACTTGATTTACGGCCTCTGACCAGGTCACCAAATGTGAGTTAATATCACGTTGTACAGGTAGTAGCTCAAATCCGAACCACCGTGCTTACCATCTACTTGCATCAGCGCCATCCCTGTCGTGTCCTTTTCCCGCTCGCCAGACTCATCTTCGTCATCCACATCCATCCGCTGGGCTTGAGG
Source organism: Spizellomyces punctatus DAOM BR117 (assembly GCF_000182565.1). Lineage (NCBI taxonomy): Eukaryota > Fungi > Chytridiomycota > Chytridiomycetes > Spizellomycetales > Spizellomycetaceae > Spizellomyces > Spizellomyces punctatus. The sequence goes on along the minus strand of NW_015971541.1, from coordinate 1,131,731 downwards.
CAGAGCGTAAGTGTCTTCTTCATCTTCCTCATCTTCATCGAGATCGGGCCCGATATAGTTTCCGAACTCATCATACAAATCGAGATCCATTGCGTGGTGCTGTCGAGGAGGGATTTCAAAGGGGAATGTCACCACACTGCAGTTTGGCAGTAGATCACAATGTCAAAGCGTAAAGCCAGGAACCAACTCATGTTGCTATGGCAGCACAATCGGTCACGTGGACTTACATGTCAATCTGTCGGTCAGTACAGGTCAGTTACGCTCAAATTTCCTTTCAGGGATATTGACTGCATTGTTTTTATCTGGCAATCAATTCTAAAAACTAATGAATAAACTCTTCCTTATACTTTGTAATTAGGATGAAAAACTCTTTAATAGGGTGATCTAATAGGCATCGTCACTTTCAATATAAAAGGTCTCCGCAAAAACAAAGTGAATATCGAGGATCAACAATACTCCATCAACTCTTCAAACGCTTCATCATCCATTATTTCTAATCGTCTTCTTTCCTCATCGCCTAAGCTGTCACAGTTTCTCGCCATTTCTCGCCAGATTTCTTTCGCTTTTTCTCGGTCCCTTACCGTTCCATGTCCCAACCAGTAGCATCTAGCCAAACATCGCTCCGCTTCCAAGTCCCCAGCCGCTGCTGCTTGTTCGTAAAACTCCGCAGCTTTTGCGCGATCCTTTACACATCCATCGCCGTTCCAATGAAGGTCCCCGAGCATTCTCAAGCTGGTGGTACATCCTTGCTGCGCTGCTTCGGAATAATACATGTAGGCGAGCTCAAGGTTGCACTTATCGTCTGGGGCACCCTGACCAGTGCGGTAGCAGTCTGCTAGTGCCTTGTACGAAGGTACCAAACCTTCTTTTGCAGCTTGGGTATACAAGGCAAATGCGCCGACTCGATCCGGTGCTACGCCGTCATCACCGTGATACAGGATGTCCGCAGCGGCAGCGCGCGCTGATATGTCCCCTTGTGCTGCTGCCGCCATGTAGAGCTGCAGAGCGGCTGGAACGTCCTTTTGAGCGCCATGGTACCCATGCTGATGAGCACTTGCAAGATGGCGTAAACAGAATATGTCCCCATCAGATGCTGCCATCCATGTGTACCGTAGTAGTTTGACCATAGCCGTTCCATCACCATCTTCATTGAGCGCCACGTCTTCATGCGGTGCTGAGATGGAATTCATTATGGGACCTTTCCCACGGCGTTTGAATGTCTCATGGGAGCGCTGGTGGTAGTACCGAGCCAACGCAGCCATGGCTGTTCTGTCGTCCTTAGATGCAGCTCTCTCCCAGTACGCTATGGATTTGTCCATGTCCACTATTCCTACTCCCTCGCCATTAGCATAGCACTCGGCAACCTTGCGCATACCTAAACGGTAATTTAGATAACAGGTCTACATAAGATTGCCTGTCGAACTTAACTCGTAAGATCGCCAAAGCGATCGGCGGCAAGGCACCACAAATGGAACGCTTGCCGCCGCGCTTTGCTGACTTTCGTCACTCGGTCAATGTTATTTTGTGGAGTTAACCCGTGGCCCATTTCTACGTCCTCATCGTCGCTGTCGTCGCCCTCCTCGTCCTCGGGCTCTTCTTCTCTCTTCGCAATTTCCAGAGATTGCGAGGTGCTCCTTACAGCTGGGTAGTCTTCAGCCCACAACCATTCTGCCAGTATCTTTGTTGCGGCTAGGTCGCCTTCTTGTGCAGCTTCCCGTAACAATTTTTTCGCGCCTCGACGTTGGCCTGCCTCCCACAAATGAACAGCTGCCTTTCGTGCCGCCTCTGGAACGCCTGATCGCGCCGCACTAATATAGTAGTGTAACGCTTTTGAGCCAATATCTGCTTTCAGCTCTTCGCTTCCGCTCTCCTGTGCTTCATAAATGAGGCTGGAAGTATTTGTTTCCTCTATGGCGTCAGATGCACGTTTCGGATGCCTAATACATGTTGAAGGATACGGCCTACCGATCTGCGTAATGCATCATTGCGATGGGATCTGATTCGTCGACGCTCATCGCGCGCAAGTCCATCTTTGGAAGCGTATGATTATGATGTATGTTGAGTATGAGTGTGGGAATCATCCGCGGCATCGCAGTAAGGTGTATCTCAGCCGACAGTGACTACGCCTCAAATGGTAAACGATGCCTATGGACTCATTTCCAAGGCTAATTCACAGATCACATACTGCGATTAAACCAGAGTCCGCCCCTCGTCTTACTCGCCATCGTCTGGTTAGGTATCACACATAACGGGAAAAGAGGACCGCCGCGAGCATGGCTAGAGAGTTTGAGACCATTTACCTTGGCGGGAAAATAACTGCCAAGGTAATGACAAGCAAAGCTGCTCAGGGCAATCTTGATGGTTGTTTTCGGCTCATTTAACCAACCCACTTTTTATAACACATATTAGGGAGTTGGGCGACTGAAAATTGCCGAGGCCGGTATAGGGTGGAAGAATGCAGCCAATGGGAAGGTGACAGCTGTTCCGGCAGCAGAGATTCAGAAACTGTCGTGGCAGCGCTGTGCTCGAGAGTTTCAATTGCGAGTACAACAGAAAGATGGAACGATTGTGAAATTTGATGGATTTCCCAGAGATGTAAGCCTCATAATATGGCAGCAAATGTGGGTCGTCTAACTCATCCCTGCTTTCCTAGACTTATGATACGCTCGCTCACTTGATAAAGAACCTATATCATAAGACATTGGAGCGGAAGGAACTATCTGTACGGGGCTGGAACTGGGGATCTATAGAATTTCAAGGAAATAACATGAGCTTCAATGTGGCAAATCACCCTGCGTTCGAAATACCCCTGAACGAAGTTGCCAACGCGACCTTGGCTTCTCGTAATGAAGTTTCAGTGGAATTTGCAGGGTCAGATGGGGATCCAAAGTCTTCGCGAGGAGAGGACGCTTTAGTGGAGGTCCGCTTTTTCGTTCCGGGTGTGGGAACTCAGAGTCAAGTGACCCAGAATGAAGACGGTATTCGACTGTTCAAAGATAAGGATGAAGAAGGAGACATCAGGGTTGACGATGGCGTGGACGATGAGCCAGTGGAAGAGAATGGAGAAAAACCTGTCCTCGATGAGGATGGATCAGCGCTGTCGTCGGCCAGCCTGTTATGCGAAACTATCAAGCAAAAGTCGGACTTCGGAGGGGCCTTTGGAGAATCTATTGCGAGCTTCGAAAATCTGCTGTGTCTCACTCCTCGGTATGTGATGCTGGTAGTGGTTTGCATTCTACGCATGCTCGCTGCTAACAGGTGAGATGACTGTAGCGGTCGGTTCGAAGTGGACATGCACGCCGATTTCTTCCGGCTTCGTGGGAAGTCCCACGACTATAAAGTTCTATACGATTCTGTCATTATGCTGGCTTTGCTCCCAAAGCCTGATGATTTGCATTTCATGCTCGTTGTGGGACTGGACCCTCCACTTCGACAAGGACAAACTCGATATCCTTTTCTTGTGTTCCAATTCGAAAGAGAGGATGAGATGGAAATCAGCCTTGCTATGGACGAGTAAGTGGGCTTTTAATCGCAACCTTCTGTCACAACCACTTGACCGCTCAAGGCACGTACTGTTGCAGCGAGACGTTGACGACAACTTACGCTAATCGACTGAAGAAAGACTACGACGGACCTATTTACGAAGTCGTTAGCGACATTCTAAAGGGCTTATCCGGAAAGAAGCTGACTACCCCTGGCGGAACCTTCAGAAGGTAAGGGCCTGGTGTAATCGGTCTGCAATGTCCAAATGTCTCATTCGCCAAAAGCAATCAAAACCAGAGCGGAATTAAATGCGCGTACAAGGCAAACGAGGCCTTCCTGTACCCGCTGGAGAAATTAATCCTATCTATCCCAAAACCTGCCATCTATTTCTCCCACAATGACATCGCTGCTGTGACGTTCGCTCGCGTGGGCCAGGCAGGCGGGAACACTTTGAAAACCTTCGAGATCAAGTTTAATCTCCGAGATGGGCCTGAGTACACATTCAGCAGCATCGCAAGGTTCGGCTCGTTTGTGAACTGATTTCTCTAGCACATTCTAATACAAATGTTACAGGGAAGAACACGATCCACTCATGGCGTACTTCCGTGCGAAAAAGATCCAGGTTCTTAGTGAGCTTGTGGATACTGGTGTCGGTTATGTCGAGGATAGCGACATTGAGAGTGAGGAGGAACCGGTTAGAAAGCGATCGCGAGATGAGGGTGATGGATATGAGGATGAGGACGAAAGCGGTAAGAGGAGGTGAAACTGATGATCTTACAGATCCTTTGATTCACTGGATGGTGATTGTAGAGGATGAAGATTTTGCACCTGAAGATGAGAGCGACGTTGCGGAAGAGTATGATGAACAATATGCTGGCAGTAGCGATGAAGAGGGCGCGGCTCCAGATGGTGCCAACGAGAAAAGTGATGCTAGCGACAACGAAGGTAATGTTTGAGAGATTGTAAGCCTTTCATCGTTCACCGTAGCTAATTGTTGTATGGGGTCTGCGGCAATTAGATTCTAGACAGAAACCGAAAGGAAAGGTGAAACCGGAAGGGAACGTCGCAAAGAAGGAGGATAAATCGAAACAGCCAGCCAAGAAAAAAGCTAAGAAAGACGCGGCAGCTCCTAAAAAGAATGTCTCGGCATTTCTCCTTTTCTGCAAAGACAAACGACCAGAGGTGATGGATGAGAACCCTGGACTGTCTATCACTGAGGCGTCAAAGAAGTTGGGAGAACTATGGAAATCCATCACGCCTGATGAGAAGAAGGTATATTTTTGTGGGTGTTTTGATCTACATGTACACCTTGTATACTGATGTGGCTCTGTCATTATCAGAAATATGACAACTTGGCCTCGGAAGACAAGGAGCGGTACGAACGAGAACGCAAGGTCTACGAGGCCGGAGGCGGAGGGAGCTCAAGCAAGGGAACAACGTCCGCCAGTGGGAGCAAAAGCAAGGGAGCACCCTCCGCGAGTGGAAGCAAAAGCAGTGGCGACGGAAAGTACAAAAGCGCGGAATTTGTTGACAGTGATGAGGATTAAAGCCCGAGTATCGAACACAATGCATTCTGTAGAAATTCTGTAAAATATTATTCGGTTTGTGGCTCTTTGTGGCTAAGCAGTTGTTCTAATTGCAGATCGACATAGTTTTATATATGATAATGCATTTGGTGGAAGGCATGTTATGATGCCTTGGGGCCCTTGTTGAATGATCCTGACATCTCCAACGCTAAGGCTTGTAAGGTCATAGACATGCTATCTTCCACGTCTTCTAATCCATCATCGTCAACTTCGGGAGTTTGCAAACCTGCAGTTTCTCCAGTTCGGCCCACCATGTCCACTCCAAGCAGGTTTTCCGTGACAGCACGTCTACGCAACTCCTCCTTCTCCCTGCGCAAATCGGTAACGTTGCTCAAGTACGGTGCACCAATATCCTTGGGCACCGAAAGGGCATGTGACAAGACCGATACAGGTACCATAGGAGATCCGTTCATTCCAGTGAGGGCAGTAAGGGCGTTGGATGAAAGGAGATTGGTGTGAAAGGGTACTGCATGCGCTCCAGAATCTACTGACCGTCGTGGTAGCCGGTCGTCATCGCCACTCGAGGACCCACCCAGTTCATCGGCAGTATTTAGGTTAAACATATTTTGAGTATTACTACCAGAGCATGATGATGGTATAGCCACCGCTGCTTCCAGCGCGTTGCAAGACATGCCATTTTCACCATTACCCGGCGCTGGCCCTGAGTGAACCCCTCCATCGAGTGACGCGGCAGTCGCAGTGCCCGCTTTGGCGGTCACATTGCCACTTTGCGCAGCTACTTTCAATCTCAGAGTAGGGTGCTTCTTAAACGTTAGATGGCCACCCCATAGCCATTTCGGCAGTCTCGGAGGCACTTCTATGTCGGCATTGAATTTTTCGACAAACTCCGCCTCCTCGCTGCCAATTACTCCTTCTTTATGATATCGAGTACTTTCAACCAATATAGATGCCATTGTCCAGCACTGCAACTTCCGTAAGCACATAATCACAGCGCCCGTGACACCTGCACCGTCGAGGCAGTGGACGAACAGCGGGTGATTGGACGGATCTGCCAAAATTGCCAAGATTTGACTAGTCTTCTGGAACGATAAGGGAACATGCTCTTTTGGCTTGTCGACTCGAACGTGAATTGAGGTGATGTTATTAGCGACACAGAAAGCGGAGAGGTCCGCGTTTGGCGGCTCTGGGGTGAGCGAGAGAATTGCCGTGAGCCGGAGCCGACGCAAAAAGCGAAAATTGCGTTCCTTCGGGTACGCCCCGCGAAAGAGGTCTTCTTCAACTATGCCGTATCGAATTGGAGGATAGAGCGGAGGTAGGCTGCTCATGTCTTTGCGATCGCGGGGAGCGACCGCCTCGCCCACAGACCAAACATGTTCAAAGGTATCGTTTTAAGAAGACAGTGACATGTGTATTGAATCGGTGCCAATGCGATTAAATCTGATTGAACCATCGCTGGATACCACCTCCAAGTACCCGCCCAACCCTTACAACTTTGAAGGTATAACATACAAATTGAAAGACTGATATCTTGCCGGGATTTGCGCCCAGAGCACGTTCAACGCCAGCTATCACCTTCTTTCAATTTGCCAAAGTATTGACGGTGAATTGAGAAAAACAGGCGGCCTGTAGACTGGCGAATAGAAGGCAACAATGATTTCTGGTTTACGATACATCTTGCTCTTGGAGAGTCTTTTGAATTCTGAGCAGCAAGTCCGCCTTGACGTTTTCGGGTACCATTGCTGAGGTTGGAACATCAATAACGGTGTATGAGAGATGAATGGTTAGGAATATTCACCTCGGCCTTTGGGTGTAATTTCTTGGATCAGATCGTCAACGTTCAGTTGTTCATGAGGCCTTGATGTTATGACCTCTGCAAGATACTCCGTTAGCATTTGTAAACTTAGAGGGAAACAAACTGCCAACGGTTCGTACGCTTTGCGTATGCCTTCATTTGGTCTCGCCACCCGCACTCAATTAATCTTTGGCGCAAATACTCCTTCAGTCTATAAGTAGAGGATGAGCATGCGGGTTCCTCATAAACTTTTGAGTTGACCGCACCAAAGCGAGCACGAAAACAAACCTGTCTTTCTCCCCACTTCGGATCAACTTTTGGTCAATTACGGAGTGAAGGGAATTCTTGTCCTGAAACATGGCACATTCCCTAGAGTGCCTGGACGATATTCCAAGGAGATGCGCAATACGGCAACGTGCAATTGGTCTCACGAATGGCCAGACCCAATAGCGAGAATGCTGCGTAGACTCGACCTTTGGTTGAACTCAGCGCGTCAACCAGATCGTTTTGGCTCGAACCTTGAAGGCCACGCTCACCCACAACGCGTTGGAGGATATCGGTTGTGGTGATGGGCGCAATGTACAGAGTTACAATGCCTTTCACCCAATATCAAATAATAGTTGTGGAAATGCAATAACAAGATGTCGGAAGCATGTATCTCTTGAGAGGAGCTAGCGATGCCACCAAAGGAAAATCACATCATTGACGTTTGCTAACATGTATATCTAATCGAAGCACCAGAACTATTACCCCGATGAAACAACAAGACAACGGATAGATGATTCGATGATCAGCTGCCGCCGTGCAACAACCAGACCGTAAACGGTCGCCAGCAGCTGCATGATGTTACTGAGCACTGGATATCAACAGTACTCTAGGACTTGAAGTCTCAGCCTTAAAAGCAGACCATCACCTACCCCAATGTTTTGCTACGACAGAGATCCACCTTGCAACAAATAACCTTCCGTCCACTTCAACTGATACATATACAGGATAATAGCCCGAGAGGTGGAGAACTGAGAAAAGCACAAATTACCATACATGTAAAGCATTGACTTTTAATGCCGCTGGCTCATGGGGTGTCCAAATACAAAGAACAAACGACACCCGGCAACGTTTTCCAGATCTACATGTGTGTCCTTATCAGTCAACCATATATGCGATGTCAGAACATCATCTTCGTATAAGAATCTTTATGGCGGTCGTAACTAGCCCGAACATTGCTAACATAATGCCCTGGAAATCTAGAAGCTCTTCTGGATACTAGTCCCATTTATGATGATAGGGAACAAGATGTTCGAAACTATTGATGATAAGTTACTTTGAGCGAAAGTGCAGAGATACATCCTGGGAGTCGCGGCGTTGAGGCAGCTCGAAGAGGTTGCTGGACGATCCAAAGGAGACGCGTCTTCCACCAACTCAACGAGGCCTGAATCCCAACCAAACTTGTTCGCCTAACCATGGGTCTCCTCACAGTTCTTAAGAAATTGAAACAAAAGGAAAAAGAGATTCGCATTCTCATGCTGTAAGTAGTCGGTTGCTCCTTGCGCGTTATAGGTGTCCTGCGATTGGTGACCCACCGTGTGTTCTGTTGTCCGCTACCCTGACATGAATTGGGCATCGTCGTACTGCTGTTATCTCTAGGCGGACAAGCTTGTCTCTGCCAATACTGTCCTCTAATCCGTGTCCGGATAGCTCGCAGGGGGTCGTTGGAGAAAACGAAATGAAGCGTTGAAATTGCGAGCGGCCATTCCACTGAACTCAAATATGGATATTTTCTGCATCTTTGCGTAGGGGACTGGACAATGCCGGAAAGACTACCATATTGAAACGAATCAATGGTGAAGACATTTCAACAATATCTCCCACATTAGGTTTCAACATCAAGACCCTGGTACATAATGGGTAGGTTCCGGCGGACTCCTCTCCTGCTTGCACCATTGGATTTTTCATTACCTTCTGACAGTTACAAGCTAAATATATGGGATGTCGGGGGTCAAAAATCTATCCGCTCGTATTGGAGAAACTACTTTGAGCAAACCGATGGATTGGTTTGGGTTGTGGATAGCGCGGATCGACCAGATCGACTTGAGGACTGTAGACGAGAGCTCCATAGTTTGTTGCTGGAGGAGGTACGTGAATCCTCGTAATGGTTTCAACGAGCCACATTGTGGTTTGACTTCCCATATGCAGCGTTTGGCCGGGGCCTCCCTTCTGATATTCGCAAATAAACAAGATTTGTCCGGCGCACTCAGTTACGAACAAATAGAGGAGGTGGGTGCCATCTTTCTAGCATTGGGAGAAAGCTTACTCATCTAAGTATTCCCCGCTGCTTCCTACCACTCAGCTGCTTGATCTTAGATCTATACAAACGCATCACTGGCACATCATTGGATGCAGCGCTGTAACCGGTGCAAACCTGCTGGCAGGGATGGATTGGATCGTCAGTGACATTGCGTCCAGAATATATATGCTGGAATAATGGCTGCCCGTGTGCCTTTCACTGCGGAACTGTACATGGCCGATAGTAGTGAACACAACTCACCGACTTTGTCGACCTCCAATTATATGAATGATAAGCCATCTTAGTTGGCATTCTTTGGTAGGTACCGTACTCCTGGGTATCGAATTGATCTCGTTAGGATCCGGCTGCTGGGATGCCCAGCTCAGGTACCTTAAGGACTGAACAATCTAATTACGCATCACTTTCCATGGACATGCCGTGGTCACATATGACTCCACAATGGATCTGCGCCCATCTGTGAGTATCTGAGAGTAGCATCACTCAGATGAGAGTTCCTCAAACTACATACCCATAAGGACATTTTGCAAAGTATATTGAGAAAAATCATTGCCTAGTGGGCAGGAATATTGTAGTGCTTTTGGTGTAATTATATAGCACGTAAAACTAGTGCAGTGCTGAAAGTCAAGAAAAAGGACCCACTAATGATGAATAATCAGCAGATCCGTGCGGATGTCAAACAACTATGGACCCCAATTTGCCACCGCCCCAATGTCAACGGAAACCAAAACATCGCCGGCCGGGCAAGCTTCTTTACACCTCAAGCTAATTACACCACCCGCCGAACCCGTCTCCATCGCCTCACGGGAGATGTTGGTCGAATGCTGCGAAGCTGTGCAGATCCGAGTTTGTTATCATGTGGGCCCACGTGCATTTATCAATTACAGTAGTTAGTCACATCCTGCGCATCGCCTCTTGATTCCAAGATGCTTGGTGAGCCAGGTCCACAACGTGCGCTTGTGAACAGCGCTGACAGTTTTCTAATGAAACTGGGATACGAGCTGTCCTAGAGGTAAAATTCCACTGTTTTCACTATAGAATAAGGTTTGTAGAATAGATGCACTACCTTGCGCCTTTGGTGGCCGACTGGGGGCTTTCTTGGTGTCATATGACCCAGTCTCTCGGTATTTCCTCAGCGTTCTTTTGATTGTGGAATAGCTGATCTTTTCTTGACGTGCGATTTCTTCCCTAGTATGTCCAGCTTTGTGCAATGCAACGATGGCAGCTCGTTTGGTTGGTTCCAGTGGCTTCATGTTGGCCATTGCATTGCAGCAAACTCGGCCGTCAACCTGATAGAAGGTATCACGTGTGAGCACGTGAAACCTTCGTTCGTGCTACTGTAATCCACATCGCAAGATGCATGTGTATCGCTTCACCTGAGATATGACCACTCATCCGGACGTAAAGCACGCTTCTGCAATATTCTGCTCAGAGTTCAAGTCCGAATGCGAAGGTGCGAGGTCAAGGCCCAAAGGATGGCGGTCGACCATTCAGCTCATGTTTTGACCAGGTGTCCAGGCGTCCTTGCGAGACACTTCTTGCGATCGGCATGCTCTGTTGGTCAAGACAAGTGAGCTTGGCAAAAAGCTTACGGAAGCCGCTGTATATCTTCCAGCTTATGATCAAAGGCAGTGCTCTGCGGTAGTTGACTCTGAGCGATTTGCGGAGAATTGAACATGTTGCTGAACCAACGCAGTTATTAAAAGATCTGCAAGAGTGTCTATCGAGCTCTAATCCGCCGCGAGCGAAATTCTCCTTCGCATCACGGAAAAGCAAAGCAGCGAAGGAGGAAGTGACCACGAAACGAAGCACCGCTACGCTGGAAACGGCGGTCCAGGATGCTACCGCTACTGGTGGAAAGGGGGACATTTTTGGGGAAGCTGAATTAACTGCAATACCGAAGTCACCACAGGAAGGACGAAAGCACAGTGCACTACCGCCAGGTACAGAAGGACATTCATGGGGCTCGTACATTTATATGGTTGATATATTGACTAGCCCTTTGATTCAGCCGATCCTACTCACTCACGCACAATAGCGGACTATGTCGACCGTTACGTCAATCTGCCCGGCGCTGCAGATGCGGAGGGGCTTGCTACAGCATCAAAAGATTACTACCTACTGAATTTAGATCGATGCGTGATCTCGATGCTTACAACGCCTGTTGCTGCCCTGCATGCAAAGAAATTGCGCAACTGCCTGGTTATTGCTGGTCCAATCGCCGGGTCAGTGCTGCTTGAAAACTGTGAAAACTGCGTATTCGTACTGGCGTGCCGACAGGTGAGAAATTCTAGAATGTTGCTGTCGCTGATTACCAGACTAATGTCGCTTACGTGTCCTCCCCGTTTTACAGTTTCGCATGCATCACACGATGCATGCAGATGTATTCCTTCACATACCGTCTCACCCAATCATTGAAGATTGTGACAAAATCCGATTTGCACCATACCCTGCCGAAGACCTATCCTCATTACTTACCACGTCATCAATGTCTCGCCTTTTCGAAATGGCTGATTTGGAGTATACCCCAGAGGTTAACCGCTTTGACAAAGTCGAAGATTTCAAATGGTTAAAGCGGACCCCAAGTCCCCATTGGGGTGTATTAGCCGAAAATGAGCGTCGAATTGATTGGAGAACTTGTGCACTAATACCCAAGGAAGATGGAAATGGATATATCGGTAGCGAAGATGCGTTGGGTGACACCAGGGCGATATTGGGAAATGTTCTTCCCACTTCTTTCACCTAGATAAACACTGGCCCGAGAAAGCATAGTACCAGTGTAGAAGACGTTGAATCTAATATAATTTCATTAATGTACTGTAGTTCTTCCTTTCTCAAAACATGAAATCTTACTTTTATCGGCTTGGAAGCGCCAGGCAGGTCATGTCAGTCTGAATTTTATTAGGCTGTGCAGCACGTAACTAAGCCTCGATGGTCATTTCGCGTCCCCAAGCCCTCCTTTGCAGCGCCCTGCCATGCTCGCCCGCCGTCTCATCCCACGCTCTCTTCTCACGCCTGGCCCATAAAAGACTAACCACCCTCTTGTCTTTCGTGGGCCTCGAAGACTCTGCGAAAGTTACGCTCTTCTTACTCGACTAGAATCTAGGACATGGCGGCGGGTATGTCGTTCCAACCGGTATGGCGACCTCTGGTCACCGACGGCCTGCCTTCTCCCCGCGCCGGTCACACGGTATCATTCAATGAGGCCACCAACGAATGTATAGTCTTTGGTGGAGCAAGCCATGAGACAGGATTTTCAAACGATGTTCATGTCCTTGATCTAGGTAAGAATATTGGCACATCCAGCTCTATGTGGTTGCAATGCGTTTGGCGGAGCAAGTATCTTTCCTCTCATTGCTTGTCGCTTTTCTGGACTCTAGCAACCTTGACCTGGCGCGTCGGTGTAAAGCAGAATAGAACGAATTTTCAGTCAGCGCCAGCGAGATATGAACATGTGGCTGCTATCGTCCGTAGAAACGGTGGGGTACCCCAGCTTATGGTCATGTATGGTGCGGGAGAGGAAGGCCTGCGGGGTGATGTGTGGGCGTTGGACCTGGGTAGGTGCACGGTATGTGCCTACAAAACGATTCATCAGCTGAACTTGTCGCGATAGAGACGTATCGGTGGAGCGCTCTGAAGACGCGGGGAAATATGCCGCAAGCTCGTACATTGCATTCAAGTGGTCACATTGTGTTGGACTCCAATAGTGGAAAAGCGGATCGGTTGTACATATTCGGCGGAGGGCTTACCATTGACACGGCAGTACCAGATGTCAAGGTTTATTGCTTAGACGTCAGTAAGTATTTGAAATGTTTGTGACAGTGGTTGACACATGATACAAAGGTTTATGCATTCCACCGCAGATTCATTGCTATGGATTCAAGTCACTACGGGGCGCGAACAGCCATCCCCATTGCCACGGCTTGGACATTCTCTCATTGCTGTCGGCACGACTATTTACATGTTTGGGGGCATGGACGGTGATCAGACATTTGATGAACTGTGGATTTTTGATACAGGTAAATGAAATCAGTTAGGATTCTCTGCCCGTCCAAGTACTAAACCAATGTCTCAATGATAGTGAACAATACATGGAGCTTACCAGACACATCCGGCGATCGACCGACAGCTCGAGCAGGACATACGGCTACAGCGGTCGGCACACAACTGTACATATTTGGAGGCTTCGTGAAGCAACCGCAGCCAAAGGTGTTTGACGACGTCTATGTCTTTAATACAGGTACAACTTTCTCCATTATTTGAACCTATAGATCCGAGTTAACATTGTTATCCACTTTTCAGAGACCATGGTGTGGTCAAAGCTCTCAGTTGCCGCATTACCACCAGGGCCACCTTGCGCTGTTATCGACCATGATGCCTGTATGATACATGCACGCCCTCGTCACCAGGACCAAGGCACGGAAGCTACAGAATCCAAGGACGGGGTCCTTATATTCGGTGGGATGGACCTTTCAGGAATTTACAACTATGTATTCCAACTGGAATTATAACGCGACAGTCCAATGTAATATATAACGCTCTACTTGTTTCTGTTAATACGAAGATAGTGGTTGGTATTTTGCGTCATTGTCGGTGTTGTCTATGGCGGTTTACGAATTGGTTCCTTATTTACAAGCTATATACAGGTAGAGATCATAGAAAATACTCTGGCTTCTTCATATTGACGCCATGATCTGCGAGCGCAGCAGATAAGTCGTCCATGGTTAAAACCGTTCGCTTATCCTTCGTCATGTTTCTGCGATCCTTTGTCTGGGGTCCTTGTCCACGTATTTTACAGTACTGAAGCGCATCTACCGCAATGTCTGACACAAACTTTTGAGCGGCAAGGGCTAGAAGACGCTTTACTCGGATGTCGTCACATTCGAATCCTGATCGTGCTAGATAATAATCCGTAACAGCATCGGGTGTCTGGAAACCAAAGTAGAATGTAAGTTAACACACAATGTATCGGAACAGACCCATTGAGCCCTACCACAGGTCGATATTCGTCAAGCATCAACAGAAGCTCCGCCAAACTTCTATCTTTTCGCGCCGTCTCTCTATCTTGTTTGGTCCTCTTTCGTGGTGATTCTGCCTCCTCCTCTTCCTCTGGTAGCTCCGTGTCTTCATCGTCTACCGCTTCCACGTCTTCCCCACCTCCTTCTTTCTCACTTGTGTCGTTGTTATGGTCCATCTCCTTGGCGGTATCTTCCGAACGGTGCGACTCATCAGCATCTTCTTCCATTTTCACACCAGCGTCTTTAGAAACCTCTTGATCTGGCAACGTCACTTTATTCGCAAAGTCGTTCTCTGAAGCTTCTCCCTTCATTTACTAGTTTCGCGGATAGATCTCAAGGTGACGAAGAGCGTAGGCAGGATTGTGGCCCATGGCCTGAATGACTCACCCCATGTGACTATGGATAATGGATCTCGTAACTGATTGATGACCAGATTTGATGACCGCTTTTGCATTTTTGGTTGCATCTTTCCAAAGGATTATAGGTAAGATGAAAGACCGAGTTTAAATGCAGTCTATGGGTGTAAGCTCTGACTTGGTTGTTTGAGATAAATTCTGATGGTTGTGGCTCCGTTCTGCCTCCTGATAGGTCCATCGGTTTATGGTTGACGACTACCTGGGACGTTGGAAGCATTTGTTCTCTCTTTTAAGCTGCTACGCTCTTCTGCTTGTAGTAGTACCATATTGGTACCCAATCCTCTATTTATTTCTGGGATTGTTTCTGGGAGTTCGCCTGGTCCTTGCTCTTGCCCGCCACCTGCGCTTGTTCCACAAGTTTGTTTACGCTGCAAGGCATAACTCTGCAGAGTTCAAGGTAGTATCCTATAGTCTGGGATGGCCAGTTTTTTTTGGACATTTACGGATGAAGCGTACTCAATTGTAGACCGCAAACGTACATTGGCGCCGTCGCCCAAAGTTTTCTGCTACTATTTATCTGAAGACACTTAGAAAGGTTATCATGTCTGAACGCACCAATAACGATGGCGGGCGTTACGCCAATCAAATCCAAAAGATGAAAGCCCAATTTCTTGAAATGGCGGATTCCACTAATTTATCGCATGATAACCCTTGGGTTCTTGTTGCCTCCCTTGCCAATCCATCGATCGAGGTGTACAAGCTCCAGAATACAGATTTCTGTGTGAAGGTCATTGCAGAGCTGAACTGTACCATGGAGACGGCATTTGATCTGCTGTCGGACATCACTCGCCGCGGAGAATGGGACGATTTATGCGAAGAATCAGGAATTATCGAAGTGATTGATAATGCTACGAAGGTGTGTATCTCTGTGCATTTACAACTCTATTGACCTCTAAGTGTATCCTGTCATCCACATACAGATACAATTCATGAGAACAAAGGGCGTTTGGCCAGCTTCCCCTCGTGACACCCTTGTCTTGGCGCATGTTGAACGCCTTCCAGATGGTCGCTACCTGAACGTGGCCCAATCAGTGGAGCACCCCGACTGTCCTCCGCGAGACGGAGAGAACATTGTGCGGATGGAAGCCAAGATATCCGGACAAGTCGTTGGACCCACCCTCGATAATCAGCCTGGAATGTGTCGGGTTGTTCAGGTCGCGGACGGCGACTTAAAGGGATGGTGAGCACCCATATGACTTATGAAGCTCTCACGCAATATGTGGTGTGTTTGAACACAGATGACTTTCAATAGGATACCGAAAAGCGTTATTGGCTTCATTGCGACAAAGAGCGTGCCCAATAGTTTTAAAAAATTGGATACTATTCTCAAAGTCTTGGAACAAAAAACGGTTTCGACTGTTTTGGCTCGGGCGGAAGGCACGGCGGACGTTGTCGCACAGAGAAAGGACAAAAAGTCCAGTGAAGATGAAGGAGATGGAGATGCTGCGGTTGGATCTGTTACGAACCTTCCGTCTCCCAGCGCGGCAGCGGCGACCTCCGGCACAATGATCCGACGCTCTGCACCGAAACCTCGGGCCTCTCTTCTGTCTAGAATACGGACAATACTCGATTGGTGGAGCCCGTATATGGTTACGATACTATTTATTTTAAAGATACACCGACTGATAAAAGGGAAAAAGCAGCTTGAATATTTTTATGGATAATGGGATGTAATAGATGTTATTGAATATTCAATTATTGGCTATAACCACATTTCGTCTGAGTCATCGCACCAACCCTTCCATCGCGGCCTGTCCTTGACGCTCACTCCTCCAGCGATGGCCGATGCAAATGACTTTCCGCGTCAACCTGTACCTGCTCTCACACATGTGGCGACTCCGAAGAAATCTAAAGACCTTCCTGTAGTGATGCAATTGGAACAATTGCAACAGCTTGTCGATATCAATGACATTCAAATGCAATTACGGTTTTTGTTGGAGGAGGAGACCGAAGTGGATCTCACCTTGGATAACCTTATGAAAGGACGCGCAGATCTCGAAAACCACTTGAAAGCATTGGACTCCATGCGGTAATTACTCTCCCACGGTTGTCGAACCGTTCCTCATGTGCGGCCGCGCCTACACTGAGTACAGATCAGAGATAGGTTCACTTCGAAACGACGCAACTTCCCTTCTGACCGTACTATCCGAGACCTCTACACTAGCGGAACGCATTTCAGGCAAAGTTCGACAGCTAGACCTTGAGCAGGTTGGTGTGGGTTCTATTTGGATTATAGCTCTAGCGTATTCTGATACCCTGCATATAGTCTCGCGTGAAAGACACCATGGGGCTTGTGGAGGATATCCAAGAGCTAAAGGTGATTATCTGGACAATGCCTGCTGTCAACACGACTGAAAATAACGCGTTTCTGTTCTGGCTCTTACAGAAATGTGCTGGTGGAGTGGAGGAGGCGCTGAACACGGGCGATTACGAGCTGGCTGGGCACTACATTTGCCGATACTTGAGCTACGATCCAACGGTGGTGGAGAAGATCTTCTCTGGAGATGCAGCAGATAATCTGTATTTTTCTGGAACAACGAGTTTCGATGACGCTATCCAGCCAGGAAGAACACCTTTGGAAGTACTCAAAAACGCTCAGCAATCCCTGAAAGATAAGGCCATGGATGAGTTTGACAACGCCGTGCAAGCGGGCAATGAGGAAAATATACTACGATACTTTAAGATCTTCCCGCTAGTTGGACACCATGAGGTAGGCCTCGATAAGTTTTCCGCCTATATTTGCGGGAGCATATCGCGGCAATGCCAAGACAACATGAGAGAATCCGCTGACCGCCGTAAGTAAAGTATCGGATGAGTGCCTTTGACCTTATAAGTAACCCCACTCGGCAGCGCAGTTCTACGCCGGTTTGCTTACCCGATTATTTGAGACCATTGCAATGGTGGTTGATCGACAGGAAGCGATGGTGGATTCAACTTATGGACCGGGCACTATGCTGAGAGTCATACAACGCCTGCAACGTGAGGCGGACATCCAAAGTTCTATCATCCTGAATTCGTTCACTGAGAAGCGACAGCTGCAGCGCAAGGTAGAACTATGTGAATGAGAAAACACGTGGCATCTAATGGTGAACGAAACATATCAGTTAGGGGAGGTGGCACGCTATGAAGAAAGCGCTCGCAAGAAGCTAAAGCAGCCGCCCACCGAGAGCTTTCTAGAGCCGAGAGAGGTTGATGGTATTCTGAGTGAAATTGCCCTCATATCTCAGAAGACGCGGATATTCAATAGATTCCTGCACGTTCGGGCCGAGGTAAAGTAGCTGACAGTTTGTTTAAATGTGTTGCAGGGCCATTGCTGAAAGATCGTAAACAAGGCTGAGATTACGAAACTTCATGAAACACCACTAAAACATTCCGACTGGGCCACAAACCTTGATGGCGAAGGAGATGGTCTCGTAAAGGTCAGCAAGCTGGATGAGTTGACCCAAAGGCTTATGGACAACTATGTGTCATTGGAAGAATACTTCATTCGTCGCAGCATCGAAAAGGTACTGTTGGTCATCCCATGTCATCTGCTTACACTGCTGATTTAAACCGCTATATTCATTATAGGCACTTTCCATTGATACATATGACAAAAACGACCTCACATCAAGTTGCGTTGAAGACGTCTTCTTTATTCTAAAGACATGTACACGGCGAGCTTTGTCAACATCAGACTCGAATTGTATATGCGCGATTATCAACGGCATTGGCAAGATTCTTGAGCTCGATTACATAAATGTTTTCCAAAAGCGCTCGGGATCAGCGTTTACTTCCACTGAGACCAAAGAAGGAAAAGACAGACCTGGGTTTATGGTAAGTTTGTTACGGATGATTAATTTGTGAGAAGAAAAAGCATTCAAAACTACCGTTTCGCAGATCTACTTGAACAATATAGACATCAGTTGCGATTATGTTATGAAGCTGGCGGAGGAGCTGGATGTGGAAGTGGAGCACCTGTTCGGGTCAAACGATGATTTGTCCTTGGAGAAAATCCGATCATGTCTGGCAGTGCTGTCTGAATACGCTGGCAGTTTCCGAAATATACTCAAGGTATGTAAAATTTATAGTCCAAATCATCCCAATATTATTACCTGACAATCCCACTCCACATTAGACATGGATAGACAACTTGTTCAAGCAACAGATAAAACCTCGGCTACGATCAGCTCTGCATCAAGCATACGCTGACATTAAGTACGTTTTAACTGACGATGAGTACGCCGCGCAAGAGGCGGATGAGTACTTTGTAAAGCGTTTCGTTGCTGGCTTGGGGAAGATCATTCGACCTTACCAGGTAGGTTCATTGAAAACGGAGCGTCTCAGCGGGACTAGCTTACCCAACATATTCATTCATCCCTTCCTAGAAATCATATTCCGAGTGGAACTATAATCAAACCATGATATTTCTGATCGATTACGTAGCGAAAGATTGGGAAAGGTACCTGTATGAAAACCTCAAGTTCAACCAGGTATGAAGGATTAGAAGCATTAAGTGAGATAAACAACATAACATTTGTTATTCCGTCTCGATAGTTTGGGGCGTTGCTGTTCGATAAGGATCTCCGAGCAGTTAGTTCGTACCTGTCCTCGGTAACCCAGTGGCCAACGAGAGATAGGTTCACGCGGCTAAATCAAATCTCCACATTGTTGAACCTGGACAACCTCATGGAAATTTATGACATGTGGGGAAAATCAGGTCCAATAACCTGGCGATTGACACTCAAAGACGTGCGGAAGGTGTTGGCATTAAGGTAAGGTTACCAAAATTTTCATGACACTGATCAGTTGACCAAACGCGGTTTATCTACTCAGGGTCGAGTTTAGCGCAGATGACATCGCGAAGTTAAAATTGTAAATAATAACATTATCATATACAACCCAAAGAAGCATACAAGCCTCTTCGCATATCAGCACCACATTCATGTGAGCAGCGAGTTATGGTACAAAATCTACGTTGATCTGAGACCTTCTAGAGGGTCTCCAAATTCGTCCCCGAAATCATGCGACATATCTAAAAGACCGTCCATGTCCTCCTCGTCCATACCCAACACACCCAATGCCGATGGTAGTCGTCGATCACTCTCTGTGGCGCGATCCATCGGGGTCCCTGGGGCTGGGCTTGGCGGTAAAGGTGTATTTAAGGCGGCGGTCCAGGGTGTCCGTTGAATGTAGCTTGGATTGACTAAGGTATTCCCGACTCCACCATTACGCATACCTTCACCAACGGAACCGCCAGATCCACCCATGTTTCCCCCACTAGGGCTCCCTCCTTCCTGGTTTACAAACTCCTGCTTAACGATCGTTGAACCTAAGGTGAAGGATGATGAGCGGGTCGCGTTCGCGGCATGTTGCGGGAATAGGAATATTGGCGATCAATCATAGTAGCCGTACCGGAGCTGAAGCATGTTGCTGTTGACCCGCCCATTAATTGTGGATCCATGAAGGCCATGTCGAATTCGAGAGGAAGTATTGCTTATTTAGTCCAGTAAAAAGTGTCAGCCTTTCGATAGAATATGACCAACTGTAATTTCAATTGTGGCACGTACGCTGTGATTGGTGCTGCGGGTGCTGGGACGAGGGGAGAGATCGCTGCTGCTCGTGCTGTTGCTGTTGCTGTTGCTGTTGTTGTTGTTGTTGTTGCTGTTGTTGAATGTACTGCTGTTTCATGAACTCCATCATGTTTTTCATCATCTGTTGCTGGATAACCTGCTTTCGTCGACTTTCAGCAAATTCCCGCATGAGTTCCGTGAAGTTCTCTTGCAATCGTTGTAACTGCTGCATCATGTCCGCTTGATTGAGATGCATTATCTGCATCTGAGCTTGAATATCTCCTGTCTCGCGCCTGAATGTTTCCGACTCTACAGATTTCCTCTTAATCTCATCCAAAAGTTGTGGTCGATCACGGAGAAATTTAGGATGCGAAAACTCCCACACTTGATTCTCCGCCAGCGTTCGGCTCCCACGAGGTGATTTGTTGACTTTATGAAAACCATACATGTTCAACTGCCGCACAAAGCTGGAGAAGTTATTATGCTTGAAGTCTGTTCAAAGAAGGGCGGGTGTGTTACATAGGGAGATTCGGAAGTATGCGGCGATCATTTCGTCAATACCCACGTTTTGGCAAGACTTCACGAGAAAATTCCAATACGTTGCACACGATGAAGGAGGTACCAGAGTAGTTCCAACTGATGAGGTGCTGATACTGCTTGTCTATTACCATGCTGCGTGCAGAGATGATCAATGTCGACGCCCGTAGTTAAGGATAAACCCCACTATCTTACTTGTGTAGCTTGTGAACGAACTTGAATATTACCGAGAATCGTCAGAATACGGAAGTACACAGTCAGCCACATGCCTTCTGAACTCACACCACTTTCTAACTAACTGAAAAGCCAGAATGCACTGACTTCCGCTCAGGTTGCTTACATTTTCTCTTGTTGTGCCATTATTAGCTTTTGTCCTAGGACTTTCATCTATTGGACTTTCAGAAGGGCTCGCAAAAGGTGGACTAAAAGGAGGATTTTGCGGTGACAGGTAATCTCCAGGATGTGTGGCGGGGGAGAGCATCGTATTCATTGGTGATGTTAGGGGACTCACGAGAGAGGGAGAGGCTGACGCCAAAGCGAAAGAGGGGACGGAAATGGAGGAAGACGAGCTGGAAAGGAAATAGGAACTGGCGTGTTGAGCTGCAGACAACGCACTCGCTGGGGGACCTGGTATAGAGTTAGACAATAGCAGAAAGACCAAGGAGATCATTCCAGTACTGTACCCGGCTTTGCATAATGCCCTGTGCTCGACATATTGGCTCTACCTCCTCCACTAGTGCTCAGAAACGGGATCAAAAGATCACAAAAGCTTGAAAGGCAAGTAAATAAACTCAAACGCGCCAAGTGGAAAGTTGAACTATTGGTGAGGCAGTGGGAATGTAAGCACGGACTATTCCATGGAGGTCACGTATCAAGCCGGTTCAAGTGCATAAAGACTTTGAACTGTTCGGACATTCTTTCAATTGACAGATCTCATCATCCTTCAACTAGCACCATTCCCAGATCCTCTTCTGTGCACGCCAAGAGTGATTGCATTACCCGTTGCTGCCATATGTGCTATTCCCGCTCTATTGATTTGTGAATCAATATGCAGAGGAACAAAAAGATTAGACCAAACGCGAGCAAAAAGTAAGGAGATGGTGGGAGGGCCATTCTTTCGTGCTTCGGTAGTAAAGCCTTATTGGCCCATTTTGTTTTCTAGCATGAAGCCTTTGACCTCCTATTACGAGCATATCCCGCCCCCAAAAGGGTAAGTGTATAGTGCTCGATTCTAGCTTTGGCTGGCCCCCTCTGCCGGCAACTTAAGCTTTCATACCTAAACAGGAATGCGTTAATTACCAAGTACTTCTCAAAGTGTCCAAGCGAGACACCGACCGAATCCACAGGTATGTGTTTCTAACGTAATTTGCCGTACCTGACAGTCAATAACATAATAGTTCGAAAGCAAGTCCACCACCAGAGCGTTGACCGTACTGGTGCGTTGTTATCCGCTTTTTGGCATTACCTGAAATAGACCTTGCATGTCCAGCTCATATGTTGAACGTTTCACTGACTCAACAAGGCAATGGTAATTTCCAGACGTTGACAGGACACACCGCTGCAACCGAGCAACAATGTCGTGGGAACAACATCGTCATTTTGACGCGGACAGATGAACTGGCGGAAAACAGCTCAAAACGCGCTAGGCGGGAAACAGTCGGGATCATGGATGACGGGCAGCAACGTGTAAAAAATGAAGATGGCAGCAGCTCGGATCCATTGGCCGCCCGATATTCAGTAACAGGGAAGGAGGTTGCAACCTTAGAGGATGAAAGCGAAATGCTGACAGACGGCATGGCTCTATCTCCTACCATTGCGATCATTCCGGGTGTAATAGCATCCAGAGTCGAAGTACTACCTTTGTCAGCCGATGTGGATAATAGCGAGACCGGCCGCAATCAACTTGTGGTGGAGGGTCCGTCAGTTTCAAATCCATCTCATCGGAGACTCGATGAGAGGACCAGCCGGCATGATCGATCGAAAGCTGCTGACAGCTTCGGTGAGACCTCACTTACGCTGAAGAATGAGGTTGAGCTCGGCTACGCCACAGATCCCGTCATAGGACGTGGCAACAACGACGATGATGACGACGACGAAGAGCTACTCTTGCCAAACAGCATCCATCTGGAAACCGAACAACGGTAAATGTCTACCATTGTACTGCGGCCAGTCTTTGATACGTAGAACTGATCAAATATGCCCGTCATTTGTGATCAAAGACGCTCTTCTCGCGCGAAACGACATGTGAACTATGCGCCGCCACCTCTCGACCCCTTCCAAGACCAGAACCTATTTTCCCATGCGCATCGGACGGAGACAAATTCTTCACCCGGATATCGGGCAGGCGCAACAGCAATGAAGCGTAAGCCCATGTTCAGTTTGGACTATCTTCTGAAAGACAAGCGGAAGCAGGAGAACAGACGACTTGAGCATGAGAGGTTACTGGAACAAGTTGTCAAAGTAGGTCAACCGGTGTGGATAAAGTGGGTTGTCGTCTCACAGAAGCCAATACTTAGGATGAAGACAAATCTAGTGCATTGGATCTGGGTGTAATGTCGAATCGAGTTTTGGGCCAGGAGACTGGCGAAATCGTCAATTCTGTGAGTTATCGTGGTTGACAGGCTCTGTGTTTGCAGGATGATTGACTCTCTTTGTAGATGCTTTCGAAACCCGACGGGCCCGAGCAGGAGATGTCTGTTGCAATATTGCAGTCCGTAGTAGTAAGTTTCTCTTTAGGTCACGCAATGTTTGGCTTCACTCTTCTCGAATAACATAGCCGTACAGATGCCAACGCGTACTTTGCAGCCCTTGCGAACTGCGGTCCTGCCAGCATGTTTATCGGAGTCGTTAACAGGTATCTCCTAAATAGTTCCGGTCCGTGTACTACGTTACAGGTGTCACTTCCTTACGACAACCTTCCATTTCAGACAAGGTGAAAGCGGCCACGTTGTTACGGGGTAGTGTCATGAGCCATCTAGTTCACAGAAAGCCGGATTGTGCGGTCGTTGTACTCGATTGGTTGTTTAGTACAGGTAAAATCCTGCAGAAGCAAGCAGACACGCTATTACGGTTTTGTCTAATGCTATGCGCTTCTTTCAGCCTGTTATGAAACGGATCGCCAGCTGGCGGATCTCGCTTGTCAGAATTTCACGCGTATCCACAATGTGAGTTCGATAGCATCTCAGCACAAATGCCTTGATGGGATCAGGAGCTTACAAGTCAACCGTATCAGCGGACAAATTCAAGTGGGTGGATTTTAACTATCAATGCGCTCGGCGAAATGCTGCGCCAATTTGGTTGCCCCCCGGAGCTCTTGGATGACAATGCGCGACCATGCCTTGGGTCTTTCATTAAGCATCGCGACGTCAAGGTCGAGGCCGAAGGAAGTTCTCTTCAGGACGTGTCGTTTATTCTCGCCAAGATACGAATATTGATGACTGTTTTAGGCATCTGCGCTAGGCAACGGTAGGATAAGCCCATTCCGCGTTTTGTGATCTTCCCATAGCTGATATATTTATCGATAAGGCCTTCTCTGTATTCGTCCAACGATCTTCTCAATGCCCTTCATATAGTAGCCATCTTGTCGACTGATTCGAGAGTTCAGCTGGCTTATGCCGATACAATTGGAGACACGGTTGCAGATCTCTGCAATGCCCTGAAGATCAATGAAGGATGGCCTACACTTTGCGGAACTGTATGCATTCGACTTGCCGAGTTTGCTGGCAGTAAGTCATCCCATCATGTTTGGGTGGTCTCCGTCTTCAATTGGGCGGCCTCCAAATCGGCAGCGGCGCGCGAAATTCGACGCCAATTGGCAAGGCTGTTGATCCTGCGAAGTGAACAATGTGAGGACATCCCCTCTCCTGCCGATGTCGGCATAACTTCATTAGGGACTGTGTGGGCGAAGGTGTCCAGGTATTCAGTGTTTTCGGTAGCCAAATACAGTACGGCGCGCGACAAGGAAGAGTATACAGAGCTCACAGCGCTGGTGAAGATCTTCAGCCTCGCAGTTGGAAATATCGACGACCTAAAGGACCAAAGTGTAAGTAGACAACAAGCTCTATTTTAGATGGCTAGTAACCGAATAACCTGGTGCTGTTGCCAACGTCGACATTTGTATAGAACATT
This sequence comes from Spizellomyces punctatus DAOM BR117, assembly GCF_000182565.1. Lineage (NCBI taxonomy): Eukaryota > Fungi > Chytridiomycota > Chytridiomycetes > Spizellomycetales > Spizellomycetaceae > Spizellomyces > Spizellomyces punctatus. The sequence continues at coordinate 1,106,956 of NW_015971541.1, read as the reverse complement.
GTAGCAGATATAGCGACGCGGCTGAGGTGTATTTTCGGCAGCATATCGGACCCTCGAGCAGCGTATCTGGAACGGACAGAGGTGAACGCCCAGTTCAATGTACATTGCAAAGGATTCATTGCTGAAATCTTTAGCTTTCCTGCCAGGCGAAGCATGAACTTATGCAACTTAGTGCGTGGATGCGACTCACGGCTTCCAGCGCTTTAGAAACCGAGACACAAACCAAGCTCACCTTTGCGACATCAGCACTGAGCGAGAGGTCGTGAGCCGTTACAGTGGCAGAGACCTAAGCCTTAACATGTCAGTTATCGAAGTACGTAGGCAGAAAGAAAGCCATTGGGCACATGCTGCTACGCGACCTAAGGCCCCGATACATCTCCACCTCCCACCGGAGGCTGGCATGAGCAAAAGTAATCGATCAAGATTGGCCAGCATAGGTTTCAGCAAGCCCCCAACTCCAGGAAAACCGGAGACATCCTGCACCGTGGATACCGGTCAACGTTGGAAGTGCTGGAGCCTTTCCCAAAGAGGTCGAGGATAACGACGTCAGTCCAAGGGCTGGATGTTTGGCAGTCTATAATTGTACCATCAACGGTTGGGGAAAAGGCGCTGGCCGAGTCTTAGGCTCAAAGGCCACAATGCTAACTTGCAATAGATTGCAATCATGACAAGGACACCTTGTTTGGTAAATACACATAAGCAATAGATACAGAAAAGAGATATGATACAAGCAGAGAAAGGTTGCCTTCACGCAACACTTGCTCTAAATCCAGGGTGAGCACTCAACCCATCTGGGGAATATTTGTGGGCCAGCTGATCAAGCGACAGATCTTTGAAATCCAAATACAAGGAATCCAAAGTGTTGGACGAGTACCATTCTTTACTATCACCTCCCTCCACGGTTCCTTGCAAGGTTGGCAACATGGCACGCGGAAGATACATGACCGACTGAATTGCCCTTGTCCCCGATACAGCATCTGTGCGTCCATGGTATGGCTGATGGCAATCGGTCACGAGCTCTAGTGAAGGTCCACCAGTCTCCACCTCCAGGGACCCCCGTCCTTCATAGCTGTCGGCTCCTAGATGCTCCCCAAGAGATCTTCTCCGATTTTGACCATCCAGATCTTCCTTCTTTAGATTTTGAGCGGCCCTGATACGCGAGAATGCACCATCCAAAGCTTGCACCTGCGCATCCAGCCTCGCTGATGCAGACGAGGAAGGCGTTGATGTCACCAATGAATCCACAACAGATAAGCTGTCACAATGCGCATGAAGCGATGCTTCCGAGTCAATCGAAAAACGAGGCGTAGAATCATTTCGCGACAGTATAGCCGAGGTCTCCGGATTTTTCAGTATGTCGTGACTACCCGGAACACACACATATCTCTGAGGCTGGATATAGGACAAGTGCTTGACCGCTTTCACGGATGGCCGCCGATGTGAATAAGACACCTTTGTCCAACGAAACGGAGTGCAAATCTAAGTCATGACATAATATATTTGATTTTGTAGAAGTGATGCCAACTCACGGGACGTCTTCCTGTCGAACTGAAAGATGCCGCACATTGTCCGTTTAGAAGCGCGCGTTCAACGACCGATTCTCGTGCAGAAATCGGATTGGGCGTGTCCATGAAGTCAGGTTCACAAGGCCTGCCAACTTCTCCCATTTCCCTTGATTTCAGATAGGATGGACTATAAGGCTCGCTTACATTGGCTTCATGTATCACGACGCTCTCTGGCCGAAAACTTCCGGGCCCTTTGAAAAGACTCCATCTCTTGGCTTGTCCCCCGGAAGCCGACTTCTGACGCAATTTCTGACAAAATTTCTTGATATTTCTAAACAAACTCACTGACTTCGTTCGTACTTTGCCTTCTGCCTTGGGCGCCTTTTCCGAAATGTCGTCCAACTGACCAGTTCGACGGGCTTTGGCAAGCGAAAGAGAGCGTGCAAAGTGTGATGGGAAGGGTGCGCTAGACATTGGGCGGCTGGCCAGGACAACTCGATGCCGTTCAGCAGCGGCTACCCCTTCTCCTGATGGGATGTGGCCCCACCATCGTATATGTCGAACACCCTTCTGTGTAGGGCGTACGAAACGCGCGAGGACAATCTCACGGTGGATGCTGTGCCCCTGCTGTTGCCATAGCATGCACGTCCCATCGTCCGGACTCTCCTCTCGCATTCCCACAAGATCATCTTCCCATCCGGTGGTTTTCCTATTGGCGTGACGCTGGCGTGCAGGATTCAGGCTGCTTTAATCTCCAAATATACTATATGCTTACGGCCGTGGAGTCAACCGCGATGTCCTTCGACTCTGATGTCGAGCATGCTGCCGAGTTCGTATCAATGTTATTGGAGTGATCTCGCAGACCTTTGCATTTCTACGTCTTTGACCTTGCCTTCGTTCTAGTGAAACCATGTTTCGACCCGCTTCCTCCACTTCACAGGAAGACACCATCACTTTCGAGCGAAAATCATGTCACAGTCTCAACACATGCGACAAGTTCATTGTCAAAGAACGAGTTTACACACAACAGTATGCGGGCATCTATTTCAGCAGACTCAACATGCTCCGGCCAAAGGTCCTTTCTGCTGCAAAAGAACGATGGGCAAGAGCTGGAGGTACTTCCGGACTTTGTAATATTGGAGACAGTCGTACCACGCGCTCAATTTTGAAAGGATAGCCAGTCCACCACATATTCCCAGAGCGCTGGATGTCCGGCCCGGAGAAGTGTGCTACATAGCGGGTACCATTTACGTTGATATGCCCTTAAAACCGAACATTTTGGATGAAGTTACACAAGAGGTCAGTTTATTCAGGGTGTGCAAATGGCACAAAGCAATTGTTTATGTGAATTGTTGTAGCATTGGGTTATTGCGCCTCCACCAAGAAGCAAGTACGCTAGTGATGAAGATGAGGTGGTACTGGAAGACGAATCGGGGCGGGTAAAGCTGACTGGAGAGATTTTGAAAGACACAATGCTCGTCACAGGTGTGATGACTACGGCAAACACAAATTTATAACCGCGCCAAGGATATGTTAATTGACATCGAAATCTTCTAGGCATTATTGTAGCTGTTCTTGGTTGCGAGAATGCGAGTGGTGATTTTGAAGTGATTGATATATGTTATCCACAACTGGCACCACAGCCTACGCTGCCCCCGAGTGAAGGTGCTTTACGAAAGATCTTACAGCATGGAGCCCTGGACTGATTCGGTCTGTAATAGGAGACACGTTCATTGCCATTGCGTCTGGTCTTAGCGTGGGTGATGAGACCTTCAACTTGGAGTTGGAACTGCTGTCTGATTTTCTTGCTGGCGAATTAGGAAGCGAAAGGGTAGGCTGAATAGGACGGGTGCTGATATTGTTGCTACTTTTCACACTGAACACTATTTTTTAGGAACAACGTACTGCTTCATGCATCACTCGCCTAATACTGGCGGGAAATTCTGTGGCAAAACCCAAACTGGTCGAGGAGGAAAAGCGTCCCGTAAGTACTGGCGTGTATAAGGGGTTGGCACCTTTGTTGAACATCAATTTTGCCTTGCCCATTCAGTCAAGAAACAAATACGGCTCAGAAAGCACGGCCACTAGGAAAGAGCCGTTACATGTAGTGGATACTGTGCTCTCACAACTGTGCGAGAACCTTGATGTTGACATCCTTCCGGGTGAAACTGATCCCGCCAATTGCTCGCTGCCGCAGCAGCCTATCCACTTTGCTATTTTCCCCAATGCTTCGAAATTTTCCACTTTCAATACGGTCACGAATCCCTATTCTGCAGAGATTGGGGGCCTTAGGTGAGTTGCCAGCGCGAGAGTCATTTTTCAAGCTCGGACTTGAACCACATCATTTGTGCAGTGTACTGGGCACGTCTGGACAGAACATCGACGACATTTTCCGATTTGTAACGTCCGAAGATCGCCTGTCAATGGCGGAAAATACATTGCGATGGGCGCATTTAGCGCCGACGGCTCCTGATACCCTATGTTTGTAGACTGTGCATAATTTCTATCGAGCTGGGCAATTACTGACAGGTCAACATTGTAGGGTGCCATCCTTATAAGGATACGGATCCGTTCGTCATCAAACATCCTCCTCACCTTTATTTCATTGGTAATCAACCGGCATATGAAACTAGTTTGGTGGAAGGTACCAGTATCATGAGTGCTACAGATAGGTTTTCTTGGCTTACGCATTTGCAATCATAGACGCTAAGGGCAGCAAAACCCGCATAGTACTAATACCATCCTTTGCCGAGTCGGGTACATTAGTTCTGGTGAACTCTAAAACACTGGAATGCTGGCCTATTGTGTTTAAGAGCGGTCTGATGTAAACTCTTAGCTACCTGCCGGATTACGTATCCTAACGACAGCGAGCCTTAGCAGAACCGTAATATTTATTTATAATGCGGAGCATCCATGATGGCCTGTACATATTATAATGTTATCCTCTGTTTACCCCCGAATTCTGACAATTGCTACAGACTCTGGTCCGAGCGTCAGAGCAGCGCCTTTCACCTCGTACGACCCATGCGACAAGAGAATGTCGCCAATCTGCTTCCGTCCGTTATGCCCGTCTCCGATCACTGGAATAGTTTGTTCTTTCTTTCCTAGATTGACCACGGTTGCCACTTTTTCGCTTCTCCTAAGAACCAGCCATTTCGCTTCCTCATCAACTTCGCATTCAATCTGCCCAAATTCATCGACTTTGGCAATTTCCGGTACGCTCCTCCTGAGATGAATGAGGGACTTATACCAATCCAAGAGAGAAGCGTGTTTGTTTTGAGTAGGTTCATTCCAGTTCAGCTTGCTTCGCTTGAAAGTTTCGGGATCCTGCGGGTCAGGAACATCCTCCGTGTTCCATCCGTGCTCAGCGAACTCTGCTCGACGACCTTTCTTGACGAGCTCCCCCAGCTCCTTATTATGATTGGTAAAAAACTGGAAAGGTGTTTTTGCTCCCCACTCTTCACCTTGAAACAGCATAGGGGTGAATGGTGACATCAAAAGCAACGCTGCTCCGATACGAAGAAGGTTGTCGTTAAGATGCTCCGAAATGCGGTCTCCAACAGCGCGATTACCAATCTGGCGAGGTGCGAGTCAGTATCACTTACGAACGTGAAAAGAAGAGAGATGAATATGCACCTGGTCATGATCTTGCAAGAATACCACCAAGCGGGATGTAGGTACGGTAGTGGGAATTGGTCGACCGTATTTTCGCTTGCGAAAGGAGGACCATTCCCCATCATGCACAAATCCACCACGGAGTGCTTTCGCCATCACCTCTAGCGAACCAAAGTCACCATAGTATCCTTGCCGTTCTCCAGTAAGGAGTGCATGGAGCGAATGGTGAACGTCATCGGCCCACTGCGCATCGAGACCATATCCACCGGCTTCAGGGCTTTTGATCAACCTTGGATCATTGAGATCCGACTCCGCGATGAGGAACAGAGGCTTTCGAAGACGTGCACTCAGATTGCGTACATGATTGGCGAGATCCTCGAGGAAATGGGTTGCGCTTGTATCAAGTAAAGCGTGGACGGCGTCCAATCGAAGACCATCGATGTGATAATGCTCCAACCACATCAAAGCATTGTCGATGAAGAAGCTCCGCACCTCATCCGACCATGGCCCGTCCAAATTGACTGAAGTCCCCCATGAATTGGACTTTGTACTAAAGTACGGACCAAAGCACTCCAAATAATTGCCATCGGGACCAAGGTGGTTATATACCACGTCCATTATAACTCCAATACCTCTAGCGTGGCAAGCATCGACGAGGCGTTTCAGGCCGTCGGGACCACCGTATGACTCTTGGACCGCGTACAAGCCAACCCCATCATATCCCCAGTTCCATTGACCAGGAAATGCGTTGCAAGGGAGCAATTCAATTGCATCTATTCCTAGATTTACGAGATGATCCAATTTCTTTATGGCACCATCAAAGGTGCCTTCCTCGCTAAAAGTACCGACGTGCAGCTCGTACAGCACTGATCTGAGGATGTGTCAATGTTATTTTCCAGTGGAGCCGGCCAACAATTAGCTTACCCTGCCAGAGGCACGCCTCTCCATGTTTTGTCTGTCCATTTGAATTGATCATGATTGTAAACTCGTGAGGGTCCGTGAACGCTTGTAGGAAGCCAGAAACCTCGAGGGTCCGGTAAAGGTTTGTCGACGTTATATTTGTTCTTCTCTACCAGAAATCCATAGTCGGAACCGTGTCCTGCACCCTTGACAACTGCCTCCCACCATCCTTGACTACGTGCAGATGGGACATCTACTTTCTTCATGGGGATGGACTTGGCTTGGTCCCCAGCGCCCAACACCAACGTTACAGAAGGGGCATCCGGTGCCCAGACGCGAAATGTATGTCCTCCTGGTTGAGCTGACATTTGTACTGGACGAGGATAGAACTTGCACCGACAAGAAGGGCAAGTGAAGCTCTCCCCGTCAAAAAAGGTTTGCTTTAAGTAGTTGCCGGCAACTTGTTGGACGTCACTCGTTGGGAGTGACATCATCTCTAACTGTGCCATCCTCGCGTTTTCACCGCCGGGAGCGATACTCCGATCTCAACGTCCATCTCGCAGCAACTTTATCTACACTGACGAACGCTAAAAGTCAGCTCCCGAATTCGTGCAGGACGACACGCATGGTCTTCTTGTTGAAGACAAAATAAAAGGGTCGGTGCGGCAGCACGCAGCACAAAGAAAAGAGATTAGAAAAATCGGAACTCAGCGACCACTCATGGCTGTACAATGCTGCTTACAGCGATCAGAGGATCCAACTCTTGTTAATCGTCAATAAAGTAGATCAGGCATACCAACTCCTTCTGTGCGGGCTCGCATATCTCTGAATCTGCGCCGATCTCTGGGAGGAGACATAACATGCGTCTTGTCGTGGCCACTTTGGCTTGTCTTTTTCCTGGCGCACCATGCACATTTGGCCAGCTTATACAACTATTTCTGGTATTCAAGATGGTTCCAAGGTAATCGCACCTTCAGATCCGACATACCCAAAAGCTTCACTTGGACAAGACTACCGCTTCACCTATAAACCCGCGGCAATATTCATCCCAACGAAGGAGAAACACATTCAAACTGCCGTAATGTGTGCGAACGCAAAACAACATGACGATAGCTCCCCGATCTAGTGGCCACTCTTACGAAGGGTACTCGCAAGGTGGGAAGAATGGAGCTCTACTTGTGGACTTGTACAAGCTGTATTCAGTATCCGTCGATAAGAATACCCGTACAGCCGTTGTCGGTAATGGAAACATGCTTGCCCCGCTCTATTACAAGTTATGGACGGCAGGAAAAATATGCTTTTCCAGGTGGTACCTGTCCTACCGTAGGTGTGGGAGGTCTAACGCTACACGGTGGATACGGGCTCTTTGGGCGTAAAATATGGAGTGGCTGCCGATCAAGCTTTGGAAATCACAATGGTCAGCGCAAAGGGAGACATGCTAGTAGCAAATAAAAATCAGAACCCAAATTATTTTGGGCAACTTTGTGGAGTTGGTGGAGGTAACGTGCAGGAGACAGGAACGTTGAGGCTTGAAGCAACTATGCTCAATTATCTTCTGCTGCTTCAGGATCTTTGGGGATCATAACATCATTCAAGATCGCCTTACAAACCGTGCCCAATACGGACGCTGTGACTTCGTTTACATTTAGTTGGCCCGCCAGTCAACACCGCGCCGTGCTTGCTGCCTATAACACATGGGGCCCAAAGGCGACGAACGATCTGACAACTGAATTGAACTGGAATTCTGCAGGATCCTTGGAGCTGCAAGGACTATACCTCGATCCAAAGTCAAACCTCAACGGGATTTTAAAGGGCTTTATAGACGCTGTAGGGTCGCAACCTTCTGCCTCAGATGTACGGCAGCAGTCGCTTATGGATGCGTTACTTCGTTTTACTTGGATGGACACCACAAAGCCGGCAGGCATGCAACACCCCTTTGTTCAGGACGCAAAGTGCATTAAAGGCAACTTATTATTCTACAGTGCTCCTTTCAGCGGGCAAACTGTACAGATCATGAACAAATACCTCTGTTCAATACCGAGAGGCTTGACCGGAGCTTATATCATCATCGATCTTTGGGGTGGATAAGTCAGCAATGTTCCTGTTTCCGAGACTGCTTTCATTCATCGCAATGAGCTGTTTGGCATTGAGATAGTAGTTGAATGGGGAATCTGAATGCTCCCCCAGGTAACTCCGATTGCCCGACGTGTCCTACCTGGATTAACAACTTCTACGGTAATCTGGCTACTCTATACCGTAAAGAGTACAAAACAAATACTGTTCCAGCGTACCAAAACTCTATTGACAAGGGGCTCCCGAACCGGCAACAAGCGTATTATGGAGCGGCGTACGATCGATTAAAGCAGGTCAAGCGGCAATCGTATTCCTCTAATCGTTTTCAATTTCCTCAGAGTATACCTCTGAACTAGGGTGCAAAGAAATAATTGTTATTCTAGTAGATACGATTCCCTTATAGAGCACTCTAGTAGATGCTAGTATTATAAAAATATCAGCATACAATGAACCACATCTGGAATTTCACAGCTTTTATATCACATGAGTATAAAATGAGAAATAGAACATTACAGCGTTGCAGCCTTAATGCCATTCCATTGCTAAAGTCAGAAATGAAGTGGCCAAAATCCACTTGATAGTAGTCAGCGCTATGCTGGCTTTACTGATTACATAAGGCTTGGGTACGCGTCAATTTCCTGCTCACCTCTCTGCTTTCTGCACCCAGCCCGTCTTCAAAATGTCCTTTATCAATTTAGATGATTTACCATACCTTACGCTGGTGGGGTTCACCCTCAATACTGAGGAGAAAGCTGCCATTCAATCTTCGCTCCAGGTCAAGAAAGAGCAAGAGAAGCTTGAAGAGATCTGGTTATGGGGAAAGATCCTTGGAGTACAGAGAGACTATTTTATCGCCCAGGCGACCAAAGACAACCTTTTTTCCCGAAAGTTCTACTATAGGTATGTCGGTCCAACCGGTGATCTGATACTGTACCCAGTATTGGGGGAGGGAGGAATTTTCCTGATGACTTCAATACCGACCTTAGCATTGATCTTGTGAATTGGCTGCAACTGCCTGACGTTCCATCGTCGGATATGGATCGTATTAGTCAGGTCCACGGACGCTTCACCGGTGATCCGGCTTTTGAGTACTCATTGGGTGGGTTGCTGACTTGTGTTTCCGCATTTGGTCAAGGCATTTTTCTAATATGAGTAAAATTGTTCAGGCGAAGAACCAGAAGAAGGCGCTGAGGTGGATATTACTTGCTGATCTGCAGTATCTAAGCAATTCACTGATTGGAAGTGGTTTAGGAAAAGACAATCAACGAAGAGAAGCGGCTTTCTGGAACCGTAGCCCTCATTAATTACGAGACCGAAATTGTCCCTCGTGGAGCATATTACAGAGATACCTTGCATCAACTGCAGAAAAATGTCAATTTCTCAGGTAGATGCCTCCTGTCGCCGGTGTTTCTTTGGCTGTCTGACCCAAGGAATGCTTTCAACAGGGATCCCAAAAGGCGAGCTCAGCCAGTTAACGCACTATCTACACTTCCGCGAGGGTTTCGACATAAACAAGCGGACATTACAAGAGAGAGCCGATGCATTCGACGAATCTATTGATATATTTGAGACCATTGCCAACGATGAGCCGAAGGGTACGTTTTCCTTTGGCACATTTGAGCTGACTTTGTTTGAACTCATGGTTGATTGGTACTAGGAGTATGGTCATGTCAAACAGAGCGCACTGGATCAGTAGCAATTCTTCGCAGCCTCTTATGGCCCGGATACGTGTTCTTTCACACGGCTAATCCGCCCAAGTGGGGGTCCATGTACTATGGAACTGGTCAACGAAATCTGAACATTGGATTCATGCTATAGTCACATGTGCCCGTCCGTAAAGAAAATGGTTTTAACGTGAAACATAATAATAAATGCATACTTTAACACTCCTATCAATTTCCCTTCCCTAACATGCGAATACCGGTGTTCAGTTGTCCTCATGCCACGGCCTCCATTCCCATCAAAGTCGCAAAGACTTCTTCGTTCACATTTTGGTAGAAGGACGCACTCTCCAAGAACTGTACGACATCCTGTCGGAGTCCAATGGCTGTTGCTGCGGTTGCAGACGTAGGGGACAAACTTGCCGAATCCGGAGTTCCAGCTGCTTTTTCGTTCGCTCCGGTAACCCCTATCGCACCTCCGTATTGTCCAAAGCCGAATGTCAAATGTGCAGCCTTTCGATCGGCGCGTTGTACCGATAGACAGTGGTTGTTGAAGTCAAAGGCAGTATATACGTCGGTCTGGTTCAGCAGATGGATAAAGGTGCATCTGTTAAGAGTGTAAATGCAGTTAACCTAAAGGGAGTTCACCTTTACAAAGGAGATGCATCTTAAACGACTTACCCTGCCCATGAAAGACCTTCGCCAAAGAGCTCCCTATCATTCCACCGGACAATCATTACCCTTAGCTAACCCATCTTTTTATGGAAGGCTGCATCAATATAAGCCCTACCTGACAAGTCTCCCTTCTCCGACGCTTGGTACACAAAATGTGAATTGAAGAGCACTCCAAATTCTGAAAAACGCGCGTGGATTTTCTAGATGACCATCAGCCTGCCACTCGTCCGCAACGGAATCGAGGGTTTCACGCAAGTGTTCCAAAAATGGGCTCATCAGTGCTTTTGGGGGGGATGGAGCATAAAGAACGTCAGTACGTTCCACCCAGGTTCGGTATGGCTGCCAGGTTAAAGTTAGGGATTTTGTTCAGCGCCAGCAACTTCAGTGTACATGATACCCACCGTGGCATAATTGTGAGACTCAAACACTTCATCAAAATCTCTGAGCTTGGAGTAAGCGGTTGCCCTGGAATCTACCGTTCCGCCAAGATTAATGATGATCACCTAACATGGCATCATGGCACTCACTTACCGGGGGCTTGGGGAACAAAGTCCAAGGTTTGCATATCTTGGAATGGCCCGTCTATCGCCTGTAGTAAACGATCTTTAGAGATTGCTTGTGATTTTACCACAGAGATAGCATTTACCAGAACGTCCTCCAAGAATTTAACCGTCAGAACAGTGTTTCCGGCCTCCCGAAAAGCCTGTAGTACATCTGACTTTAAAGCCGGATATGTTATCAGTGGCTTAAGATGTGCAGCGAAGTACTCGAATGTCCCTGTAGCGGAGACAACATTAACGATTCTTAGATTGACAACATCTATAAAGATTGAAGAAGACTACTTACCAGCCGTTCCGTATTCAAACAACGGCAGTTTCATTGTTTGGGGAGTTCCTTTTGATATGACACCGATGTACGCCGTCATGGTGTTTTTGACCTGATGCCGTGCAAAATAACACTTAGCATGGGACGGAACTTCCTTTAAGGCAGGCTATCACTTACTATGGAGTCGATGTGCTTCGAAAGCTCCGTTATGATGACGGGTACTCCATGCTTCCCCGTCCATCGAGTTATGGTCTTGAAGTGTGGTTCCCCAATGAATTCCTTCAGTAAAGCATTTTGTGCACTAAAAGCTACTGAAAGCGCCTAATTCCCGCCATTGTGTCAGTCAGGTAAACATAAATTTGAAAATGAGACTGTCTCAATTGCAACCTTTGAGCCATACAGATAGATTGGAGGTGCTTTTGGAAAGCTGTGCCTAGATGCCTCGGGTACAAATGCGACAGGTCCTCGTAAGAACCTGTATTCATTATGAGTGAGTTCCCAGTCTGACAGTACGTGAGCGGCTGTGCAGCTTGCCTGTTGGTTACACTGTTGAAGCAATAGTTCGGGATGAAGTCGTTGACGAGTTGATTGAGGGTATGCGATATGATACGTCCGTTTACGGCTGCTATAGACACGGATTCGTCGACTTCTGCTAGCATGTCGTCAAAATTATCCAAAATTATGCGCCGAGATAGTAGCTGGTGGGTCATCCGAGCGCTCCGAAGCAGAGTATCCAGATCCTATTGTAATGCGTAAGGTCTTCTGTCAGGCACTCGGAAGGCGTCAATACCTTATGCACTTATACTCACTGTTATATATGTCAGATCGCTCCCTTCATACCGGCAAATGGCTGTATCGATGCTCTTTCGGAGATGGTGGTTCATCCATTGTCCAATGGGCTCCCACATGTTTAATGAGCGGCCGAGTAGCTGTAACGGCCAAAATCATAAGTAACCAAGGACAGAGCACTTAGATTTGAACTCGTCTATTACCTGATAGTTCTTTTGTGCCAGAATTCCGTCGTATGCTTCGAGAACAAGACCCATGTGAGCAAGATCTGTCTCGGTCTTTAGATCTGCAGCCAGGACAATGCTGTTTCGTCATCGGCGCCCAAAATTGTTTAGTATGTTTCATACCTGCAGCTTTATTTAAAGTATGTTCCTTTACCATGATGCAGCCTTCTTATAATGTAAGAAGATTTTCTCGCTCAGTTTGAAGATCAATTGATCGAAACAGAGGCTGACCTACAGGCGGCACGACATGTAAATAACTTTCTCAGACGTGCTACTGGGGTAGATATGGTTCATACCTCGGCGTTAATCTCGTCGTAAATGAACTTGCTTTTCAAATGATATAAAGTCCGATATGCAGCATCGTTATAAAGCTCAAATGGATAGAAAACATATCTGGATGATGACAGTTATCACCATATCAGATAATTTCTGCACGTTCTGCAAAGATTTCCTGGATTGTGCCACAACATACTGTATCATCTCCGCATCGTTGGAATGGAGAATATATTCCGTCAAAATCCAGGGTAAAGACATACTGATAGGAAACTAGGTAAAGCAGCTCTCAGTATCGGTGAGCATCACGAAATGCAAGGTCGGGCACTACCTGGACTTTTTTACTAAGTTCCAGATAGAATTCCTTGAACCATAGATCTGACAGATCTGACAGTTGACGGACGGTACCTGCCATAAAAACGGTTTCAAGGTCAATGGAAAGTTACATGACGTCTGGGCCTTATACAAATCGTACCTTCCAAGTCCAGCATCGGAAGGTACATCCTACTTCGGTTGAGGAACTCTTGGACCTCGTTTGCCTGGGAATCCTTAAAGTCTTTCTCTCGCATGAGACCACCTTTCATTCCCTTGGCTTTTTCGTTGAAGCAGGAGTTTAGAACCAAGCGAACGATTTGGAGCTGCACGGATCCACAACACAAAAAATTTGGTCAAAAATATCTTTGTGGCATTTCAGCCAGACACTTACCAGCGATGGTGCGAGGGGATTTGCCCGCGGTGCACTGTCGTGCGTGTCTCCAGCAGAACTTTTAGTGTCCTTCTTACCCCGACCGGCGGCATCGTCGTCCCATGGCGGGCCGTCAAATGCGATATCCCGCAAATGCTTGATTATCCTAATGAACCAGACAGCAGGTATTATAAAGCTAGCGTTCTTTGAAATATGGTCGATTCCGACGCAAAATACATACGCTGCCACCGGGCGTTTCTTCTTACTGGCGTGGACGAAGAAATCGCTAATATGGTTTCGGGCAAAGTCTTGAACATCCATGTAAATCTGATGATTGATAGCCACTAGGAATGCTCTGTCCAGACTCAAGAGCATGGAGGAAAGATTTTTGATCATAGCTATGTACTAGACAAAGTTTGAGGTTCCATACATCGTAAAAAATGGTGAAGAGGTTCCTTACCTCAATGAGCGCTCGTTTCTCCTCTGCACTGTAATTGAAACGAACAGCCTGGGCCAAACAAGAACGTTGAGACCGTGAAATCATGAAATGAGGAGCCTAGGCATGTCTGACAACGAACCAGCTCATAGGAAAGTGCCTCATTAGGTATATGGCGAGCAATCTGTGGGTTAACTGGATTGGCGTATTTCCAGGCACTCTAGAATGGAGATCATGAGCAGGGAACATTGATGTTGTGCCGTAGATGGGATACTTACCTGCTCCAAGACAGCTGTTGTGCACTGTGCAAGCGTCTTGAGCCCTTGTAGAACAATATTATAGACAGTTGTGCAATGCTCTTGTGGTATGGCCGCGTTCGTTCCGTCTGACGGTCGCAACTATATTGACATATTGAACAATACTCAATGATTGCAGCAGCACAATTGGATAATGCAAATGACCTACAGCATTGATCGTGCGCTTAAATAGCGCAACGTATTCTATGTACTCTGCTCTTGCCACATCGATATGATTGACAAGGCTGTACGATCGGGCAAGATTGGCCTTTCCTGCTTCTTCTGCCTCTTCCCATTTCGTATTGCTGAGATGAGGTGCTTTGCTGTATATGGTAGATAAGCTGACGTACTGATCGGCAAAGAGAGGGACCACTGGGCAGGCCTAAACAGGAGAACGGTATTTGAGGACTATGATTAAACAAATCCGTCCAAAGAGCTTTTGTTTCTACCTTCAAAATCTTTCCAAATCGGTCAAGCTTGAACTTCTTTCGTCGAGTAATATCATGTTCCTCTCCTTCTTTATCCAATAAATACAAGCCAAATGATATTGCCTATATATGCATCGATCCATTCAAGCTCTTGGAAAATGCTGAACTTACAAAAACGTAGTCTTCATACCCTATAATACATATATTTTGTCTTCGGGAGAAGATACTGCCCGCTCTCGATACGATCGGCGCAATTTTCGATCATATCTGTAATGATGTCTTCATATGTCGATGAAAGTTTGGAGAGTGAGTTCTTCAGTTCTGAGGAGTACTGGTCTTGATTCGCCAAGAAGGAATACAGTTTGTGCTGCATAATGGTGTCATCTTCGCTCACGTTACGATTCGCGCTTTGAACAGCTCTACGTGTAGGTTGGCATCCATTTCTTGGTGAGACTAGCCTCCACAACTTATTACAATGTCATTAACTAACCTTCTGTACATCGAAAAATCATTGTTCATAGATCCTTTAATGTTTTTCATCGCATCCATAACGACAAACATATCCAACACTTGAGCACAGGTCTCCAAGAAGTCTGCACTTGGGAAGAAATCTCTGTCCCGCATCTCGGGAACCATTTCGGCAAAGACGTCTGTTACACCAGCAATAGCGGCATCCCGAAATGCCATAAATTTCTGCATCTTGTCCACCTCTGGTTGAAGGACTTCATATGTTCGCTGATATATCTCCAATCGATTTGCCTGCTCGTTGCTTTGGACCTGAATTGGGCTATTAATTGATATTTTCTCAATGTCATCAGTGGAAAAAAAGTCACCAACCTGCGGAATCGCTCGGCTACAGCTACGATATGAGTACAAGCTTGCCAGCAGTTTTTGTCCTTCCTCAAGGAGAGCATTCTACAAATTGTGTCAGGTAAATATTCGCCGCATTTACGAGTGCTGTATGAAGATGATATGATCCCCAATGCTGGACTCCGTTCGCCACAACATTTGTCGATAAGAAGCGCTGTTAGTCGACCATTTGGTACTCACCATTTTAGCCAGATATCCAGCTTCTTTCACTGCATATGCCACCGTTTGTGCCAGTCCCTTTTCAGCCGTTGCATCTGGTGCATAAATGCTCGAGTCGGCAAGGTTCACGTCGTGTATGGAACCACCGATGGCGACGGCCACAGGGGCGGCTGCAACAAGCGGAGAGTCTATCGGACATGAGAGACTGCTAAGACGAGACAAATACGAGTCTGGATCTGGTGCTGCTGGAGTCATCGAAGCGAAAATATACTGTTTCTTTGGACCGATCCCATGCAAAGACGACTGCAAACGCGCTGAACTTTTGCTTGCCTCAGCAAACCACAGCCGGATGGAGCCGACAAGATCCTCATTTGAAAGATCACGTGGCATGACCATTATGTGGTGATTTCTCCATCCTATGCACTATCAAAAGGATACCGTCAGAAAGGACAAGGATGGGGGGTGACAACTCCTTTTGCTTGAGCCTCATGTCCCAATGCCGGCATTCCAGCGCGACGTTCTGGAGGGCCATCATCACGATAATGAGAGCAAATCATCTGCTCGAGAGATTTACCTAGAATCTGGGACACCAGTAGGTGCAAGGTACTTGGTGCAGTCAGACTGATAGTATGCAGCTGTTGCTGGTCTGCTACGACTGTGTATGGCGTAGGAGACTCGGTGGCTGTAAATGTCAATATAGCTATATATGGAATGTACCAAATCACGTGCCAGCTGACCGAAAAAAAAACGAGAAGCGCTTCGCTTGTTTGTTTTGGTCTTTCTCTCTCCCCATACCGGCAATCCCTCTTGTAAAAAGTGCGCAATGGGCCGTGTCATCAGAGCGCAGCGTAAGGGTGCTGGTGGTATTTTCAAGTCCCACACCAAGCACAGGAAGGGCGCCGCCAAGCACCGTACCCAGGACTTTGCCGAAAGGTTCGTCGCATTAGCGTCCCATGTCAAGGACATTGATCACTTACATTTGTGCATAGGCATGGTTACATTCGTGGTCTCGTAAAGGAGATCATCCACGACCCTGGACGTGGTGCTCCTCTTGCCAAGGTTATCTTCCGTGACCCTTACCGCTACAAGCAAAGGGAGGAGACCTTCATTGCCACCGAGGGCATGTTTACGGGCCAGTTCATCTACTGTGGAAAGAAGGGTGAGCTTGAAGTGTGGGGATTGGTTCGGTATGCCAGGTCACGTTGTTAAACTTTGCGTTGCCTGTAGCCGCCCTTACTGTCGGCAACGTCCTTCCCCTCGGTTCCATGCCCGAAGGTACCGTTATCTGTAACCTCGAGGAGAAGGCTGGTGACCGTGGAGCGATCGCTCGTTGCGCTGGTAACTACGCTACCGTTATCGGTCACAACCCCGATGATGGAAAGACCCGTGTGAAGCTCCCCTCTGGAGCCAAGAAGGTTCTCGACAGTGGCTGCCGTGCTGCTGTCGGTATCATCGCTGCTGGTGGTATTGTTGACAAGCCCCTTCTCAAGGCTGGTCGTGCGCACTTCAAGTACCGGGCCAAGCGCAACGCATGGCCTCGTACTCGTGGTGTTGCTATGAACCCCGTGGATCACCCCCACGGTGGTGGTAACCACCAGCACATCGGTCACGCATCTACCGTCTCTCGCCACGCCCCCCCTGGTCAAAAGGTCGGTCTCATTGCTGCCCGTCGTACTGGTCTTCTCCGAGGTACCAAGGCCGACAAGGCGAAATAAGCTACTGTTTGAGATGGGTTGTGTTCATTGGCATAGTGGGGATGTACGGCTTCTGGGTGTAGGAGGGATGGTACCCCTTTCTTCAAATGTAATATTATCTCGGTCCTTTCGTAACACTGTAGAATTGCCATTGCGTCCCCCATTTCTGGATGACTGTGCCACATGAATGTGCTATGGATAATTACGTTAAAAGGTTGAGAAGGCAGGTTGCCCATCAACGTTGGGCAGGTGAAAGGCATCTTGCACGCCCTTCACCGCAACAATGTGGACCATTAGGGCATTTCCATCTGTGAGCCGCTTCCATGCTGCTGGCGGACGAATATTTGCATGTACAACTTTCTCACCAACTCTTGTTCGTCAAGCGCGGTTGCCCATCCATCCAGGGCTCACACCGCAATCTCGACCATTGTCACATGTAATCTTTCAACGAGCCTTCTCCCCACCTGAACTGCCCCGTGCTTCCTGCTTCCTTCCTGGCCTGGTCCGACGTGTGCTTACTCAACAAAGTTCAATCCATAGCGGTTTTCCTTCTCCTTGGTTTTCGTGTTTAAAGGCCCCCAACCAGCAAAGAAACGTCTGGAATGCAGTTGCATCGCAATTCAGGTTGAGTCAGCGTCGAATGGTACGGACCAACTGGTATCAACCAACCAATGCGAAGTCAACTGGATCTGGTGGCTCTTGGTCGAACTTTGGCAGAAATGCGGACAAGTATTTAAATAGCCAAAATGTCATATACGGCCTGATTGGCATTAATGTTGCAGGTATTTACGTTGAAAATGGCCAAATTCCTCTTATATCATGGTCATAACTTGCTCCACAGTATTCCTCCTATGGCAGTATGCAGTCGGGAATGCCAAAGCGTATGGTGACCAGCGACTCTATCAGTTCCTGAGCAACAACTTTTTGGTTGGTTACGAGAATGTATTTGTTCATAAACGATGGTGGACGATGTTGACGGCGAACTTCAGTCATAATGAGCTTTGGCGTAAGTATCCTCCTTGTGAAAGCTTACATGCACAGGGTTTATTTATGCGTAATTTTCGGTGGTAGACATGTTTGTCAACATGTTTGTCTTGTACTCTTTTGGTCCTCCCGTAAGTCGTTTAACACAAGCATGTCTACGAACTGGTTGCACGCCATTTACCGTATCTGTCTACGTTAGGTGATTGATATCATTGGACCCCGCCAATTTATCTTTTTGTATGTTGCCGCGGGATTGGCTTCATCGGTGGCATCGCTCCTCCACAGTACCATGTCCACTCGTCGAAATGCGTGGGGAGTACCAAAGAGGCAGTTCACTGCAACTCACGGTGCTAGCGGTGCTATCACGGGTTGTACGATATTGTTTGCTGCAACATACCCCACGGTACCGGTTTATCTGTTTATGGTCATTCCGATTCCGGCTGCGGTAGCAATTGGTGGGTTTGTGGCGTATGATATATATCGAAGCTACACAGGATCGTCAGGACGTACTGATAGTGCGGCGCATATTGGAGGGGCCGCGGCCGGATTGGCTTATTGGTATTTCAAGGTGCGCGGCAGATATAGAGGCGGACGCTGGTAGGGTGTACCTGGACTCGGACGAGGTGCAACCTTTGTATGCAATTGATGCCCTTCGAGACCAGTGTGTGTATAGTGACTCGACATGTGCTTCACACAACAATCCATTTCAAATAATATTCTATTTCTGACTTTTCGCGACGGTGTATAGCTTTCTCAGCATATGCTTCATACAAGCAATCTATTTCAAATAAAATTACATAAATGGTCGTAGGTATTACTTTCTGCCTTTCAACACCTTCTTGACTGCAGTCGCAATGATGGCTGCAGCCTTTTCCACCTCTTTACGACTATGACCAGCAGTCACGGCAATTCGAATGCTGGGGGGAGGTAGGAAGAGTTCCTGATCGTTCACGTATTTTGCCCGCGTTATTAGCACGCCGTTGCGCAACGCTTCATCAACAACCTCCTGCAAAGCTTGTTCTTCATCCTCCCTATTACGGAAGCGATGGTCCCGCAACCGGAGGTGCACAACGGGCGAATCTTCCACCCCACCACATTGCACCTGCTGGACATTCTTGAGAAGAGTGCTGCGCATAACAACAGCATTTTCACGGAGACGAGCAAGCGCTTCTGGGTGGCTCTCAGCATATTTGATTCCTTCGACGGCGGCAACCGCCAACATGGCTGGAAGAGACGCAGAGAAGACATACGCTTGCCCTCCAAGTCGTTGGTGCTCAACGATCTCCTTACTTCCGCAACAGAATCCACCAGACGAACTTAAAGCGTTGGAGAAAGTGGCAGCAATAATGTCTACTTCTTTACCCTGAAAGCCAAACGTCAACGGAGTATTCTAGTAGAAGTGGTCCTCACGTCGTCAACCTACCGATACTCCAAAGTGATCACAAACACCCGCACCACGAGTTCCTAAAACACCAAGAGAGAAGCTTTCTTCCAAGATTAGGCGGTACTTGTATTTGTTCTTCAACTCCAGCTGCAAATACATTGGGTTAGAGACAATTCCAATGTGTAGCTCCCCGCCACGGTAATCTTACCAATTTGGGTAAAGGACAGATATCGCCGTGGTTCGCATAGAGCCCTTCTGCAACAATGAAGCGCCGAGTAAGAGGTTTCTTTTTCTATAGTTGGCCGTTACACCACCATCAGCTGTTTTTCATGTCAACCATAGTTCAATAGCGATTTTCATACTTCGATTTGGTCCCGTTGAATACCCTCCAAGACTTTTTCAAGATCCTCCATGTCATTGTGTTTGAAGTACTTGACGGTGCTTCGGGAAATCTGGAGACCCTTTTGCACAGCAAAACTCACGCCCGCATCACTGGTAAGACGTCCGGTAAGTAAACATTTCCTCCAATGTCATATGTGATGTTTCTACATACGCGACAATAATATCCCCACGCTTTGCAAAGGCTGGGATGACGCTGGCAATCGTGGAGAACCCTTGCGAGTAAACGATGGCAGCATCGGCTCCAATAAACTTTGCAATCTCTTGCTCAAGCTCAATATGAACATCAATGGTGCCGTAGAAACCACATGGTCCGCAACTGCCGACTCCATATTTGCGCAAGGCCTCAATGGCTTTGTCCTGTGATGGAAGCCATTGAGAAATAAATACCCGTGTTCTTTTCAATATTAAACTTACCTTGGTTGATTCATTATTCAAGGCACCTAAGAAATTAAAGCTGGCCAAATTGATGCGTTCTCTCCCGTCAACGAGCTTCAGCTTTGATCCCGATGACCTTTGGTGTACAAAAGTCAGATACAGAAGAGACGAGACAACGTCTTATATCATGAATGTGTTCTACCGACCCAGAAATAACCGGGATCTTGTCCAGCTCGGTACGCTGGGCTTCCGTAAGGGGTGGAACAAGTGGTTCAGGCTCCCATTCGTCGATCAGCTCTTGAATCTCCTGCTATCTTTATCAGTCCACATTTTCTCAATTCGTTTTGTTAACAGAGTGCCGCACCTTCTCAGTTAGTTGCAGCTCGTCATCTCCAGGCTTGTGTTTTTTCCCGCCAAAGTACCATATCATGAAAATCACTAGGCAAATCTCCAGTAGCGTACGATAGGGGTCATTTTGGTAGGAAGCCTTCACATATTTCGCAAAGATTCTACTGCCGGGAATAGAGCTGTAGACTCGAGAGGCAACGGTAAATGTAGTATTCACAGCGATGATGATAGAGTCAGCCAGATCCCGGGCTGCATCGTTGACAAGAGGTGCGGCATACGTGCCCAACGTGCTCGCCATGCTGATTGATTTTGGTCAAGTCTCTACAATTGGCGAAAAAACGCTGTTCGTTTTGATTTCGGCGCTGTGCGTAAACGAAGGCGGTCCAGTCGTGCTGACTTTTTACCCGAAAACAAGTCACTGAGCCATCACCCATCGATCTCGATTTCGTAATCAAAAGGAGCGCGTCAAACGCGCTGACGCACCGTTACGGAATCACTTGGCGCCTCGAAACACAAACTGCTGACCTGCTTCTGGGTTTTCCTCTTCCATGTCGGATTTGTTTTTCCTCCGCAATTGCTTGGCACTGTAGAATACTCCATCCACTAACAGCCACCATTACTCTAACTCTTTTTGCTGTAGTTAATTTGCTGTAGTTACATTCTCTCAACTGCCTATTTTTACTTGTCCCTTTCCCTTTCTTTCTTGGTAGTAAGAGGTCTCTAGAGTTCCTACAGAGCACGGCGAGCATGGCGAGCGGTGGCGAAGAGACTACTCAGGCCCTCAAGCGCTATCGCTCGGCTTCTATGGAAGAGCTTGGCGAAAAGAAAGAAAGCGAAAATGAGTTGACTGAGGTTACTGCAATGAACATTCCCGAAGAGCTCTGGGCATACATAATGACTGTAAGTAAAGAAATACATGGACAAGTTGCGCCAGGGCTGCCAGGGCTGAAACGACTCTTTATCAAGTTTGTAGAGGATACCGACCTCCGGACCTTATGCCGGGTCAATCACTTGCTGCGCCGCCAAGCTTCTGACAAAATCCTCTGGCGCAGATACATCGTCCTTCGTAACCGCCACCGTGTATCCAGCCGTCTCTTCGTTTACCCCCAACGTCCTACCCGCAAAGACCTGGTTGAATGGAATATCCTTCGCACTATGCCATTCCGCCAGGACGATGTTGGGTACATTAATAATCCCATACGTGTTGCTCACTGGACGGCACGCGAAGTCCTGCGGAAATGTATCCTATTCACGACACTACGGAGAGGGCTTGAGGAACGTCCAAGTGTCCAGTCTTTGGAATCTATGAAAGTCCTGCGTACAGATCCCTATACTGCACTGATACTTTGCCCGAGTATCAAGCCAAAAGTTCGCTTCTTTGAAGATTTGTGTGTAAATGGCGCAGCCGTAGTTGCCGAAGAAGCGTAATGTCGGCAAGAGCGACGTGGCGTATATTGACATGGAGTGGTTTCGTTGCATTTGACATGGACCTCGGTTATTCCTACTATTATTTTTATTTTGTTGCTGTTTCGATCTATATGCGTTAGGACTATTGCTTTCTGAGTGGATTTGGGTCTCTTTTAGATAGTGTTATTTCCAGCTTTACTAGCTTCATTGTGTAGATATAATCATAGCATTTTGGTTACTCGCTTGACCTTTATATCATTATCTTAAGCAGTTGAGATGATACAATGGTACAGTTGCCGGCTCCAAATCTGCATACTTAAATCTCTGACAGTTTCCACACCGGGACAAGCAAATTGTTACAAGCATTTATCGTGGCTTCCATGACACATTTCCCACGCCGTTGAACGTGGACTTCAAATGCTTTGGATTCGCCCACGGCGAATGCAGATAGTCGTCCTCATCATTTTCCATCAATTTTTTATTCTCTTCCTGCTTTCGGTAATAATATGCCATCATTTGTTTTTGTGCTTCTTCGGTCATGGGTGCTTCACGAAGTGGTGGACCTTGTCCTTTCTGCAACGAGATGGAGAAGTTGGAATAAATTCGTCAGGGACCCTTTATGACAATATGAACCTTTTGGATTTTAGCAATAATCTTTGTTTTATCGTTTCGTCCCACGTAATCCAAGAGTTTTTTGTCCCGCTGAAGTTCTTTGGCAGCCCACCATATCGACGCGGACGCTGGATCTATGACTTCTTTTGAGGCCTGCAATGTTCATGCGACGATTACCTTTGATTGGCTTTTTCTTCGGACGTGAAGCAAGGAAAACACACCTGTGTGCCAGTCAAGTCTTCTTTATCGTCCAAGATGTCCTTCACCGGTTCCCATTCCGGTAGTCCCATAGGCCACGCAATTGTTATCGCACCGCGAATATTTTGAAGAGCCTCGTCTAGAATTTCCTCCGTTAGACACTTGTTGGACTTTATAAGATCCTAGGCAGACGTTAAATGAGCTAGAATGCCCCTGGGGAGATAGTTAGAGGACACAACACGGCCGTCATACAGGTGATAGACATGCTTTTGCATTCGTCAGCGTCTTCCGGACGACTTGGGCAATCTCTTCATTGGGTGCTACAGATTGATATTGGTAAACAAAAGGGCATAATGACAACTCTAAGAAGTCATTGTTCTCCTCATGAATTACCTTCTCCCGTCCGTCGGCCAGTCGGGTCAGGGTTGAGCAGGATCTTGACACCATCTTTTAGAATTTCCTGCTTAGCTGAGGGCTCTTTGTTCTTTGCCAACTGCTCTAACTGCTCCTCATCGTATCCCTGTTCATTTTCTGGTTTCATAAGACCATACTCAACGAGGTCCTCCGTGGCTGACGGGATGCTACTATCATTATCCTTGAAATCACAGTGCAGACGCACACAATGCCGCTCATACCATCAATCAATCTTTTCAAGCGCAGACGATAGTTGTACAGCTTTGCAAGTTGCGGCACAAGATCGGACAGTGGAGTAACAGCTGGGGCCTCAAACAGGAACTGAGGCTCCTCACCCTTCTTCAGTGTGATGCAGACCATGGCTAGCAGCTTAATCTTATTATTGGAAGGAGGTGACTCGGTGCAGTTCTGATAGGAACCAGGAACTGTATAAAACTTAATGTGTTGAATATCCTCGAGATCTACAGAATGAAATGGAACTGGAGAGAAGGACGACAAACGCGTCGGGCTCACCAAACGCGAGGGCTTTGTAACCAATTTCAGCGCTGGCTTTCACCAATTGATATTTACAGATCCATACTGTCTACTACGCTTGACAAACCACACTACTGTCGTTCTCAAAGGAATATCTACAACCATCTCTTTGGTCCCATCTACAGCTTCCCGCTCTCTCCAACCTATTTCCGGACTTTGCAACATATGACGAACTTCCTGTTCTAGCTGTTGTTGCGTGTCCTTGTCCAAACAAGCTACATAACTCCTACTTAGTATCCTCGTCCAAATGCCATCCGCCGTGCATGTAATGCTATTAGTGAAGACCCTCTCCTGTATAGGTTCGAAGATCTGCAAAAATTCCTCGCGATCATTGTGAAAAACCTCCCTCCACAATCCCAGCCTATACTGGGGAGTTCCGCTTTCGTACTGTTCATGAGTTTTCTTGATTCTACCGAGCAACCCTTCCGGTTCCTCCATGTTCCATATTAGAACACAACCCCCATTTTGCTTGAGAACTCTTCCAATTTCTTGCAGACTTTTGATATCAGCAAACCAATGAAAGGCCTAGGAGGTCGAGTGTCAAGGAACTCGCAAACATGGCGTTGTGATGAACATTAGTACCTGAGCGACGAAAACGGCATCAAACGTCCCGTCCGAGAAGGGAATAGCGTGAGAATTTCCATCGTGAATGGGTACATTAGGCAGGACTTTTGTAAATTGTTCCCGCATACCCTCTGCTGGCTCGACAGCCTCCAGCCGCCCAAGCGGTAGCTCTGCAAGAAGCCGAGTAAGCTTTCCGGTTCCCGCAGCTAGGTCAAGAACTTGTGCTCCGGGGCTAGAGAGAAAAGGGAGCGCAGTGTTAACGATGAAAGATATTGCCGAAGCGGGATACGACGGACGAGCGGCCTCGTATGCCTCTGACTGCAAGGTGAATCCCCGAGCAGCAACTGGATGGACTGTCGGCGACATGACTCCGATGCCGGTTTGCAGTCCAGTTTGCGATTAAACACAGACAGGACGCTTGAGAGGGCAACTGTCAATGTCTTGCGAATGTTAATACCGTGTAAGATCTGGTGGGCGAAATGGAGTCAAGGCCAGCAGCTGTGGAAAGTCGCGCCATATCGATGCTTAATCATCACATCCAAGCCACGCTATTATGCAGGAGCGATTCGGATTCACTCGTCAACTTACAAAGCGTTGCAAATCCAATGCCATCCAATGCTTTATCCCACTTGCAGGACATACTTAGTCGGGAAGAGTCAACAACGACCTTTTTGAATATTTCGAAGAAATGTTGGCCGTGCTGCTACGCACAAAATGATGAATGAAAGGTCCGATGTACATGTCCCAGAGATACATAAAATGGAAAGTAGCATCTGCCTTCCAGGCGAGGCAGATGCCATGATGGCAGAAAGTACACGTTCCGATGTGAGATGCTACACTTTTTTCCTATATACGACAGCCTCAGCCGAAACTTGCGCGCGCGGTGACTTGGCTCCTCTGTTTTGCGCCTTTGGAATTCCAAATCTCTTCCGAGATTCGCAAAATATTGCTTGACTGAAATGAGAAGGACGACGAGGAAAGTACGAGAAATGACATTGACACCAGGTCGCCTTGTAGTAACGTAAGCGGAAAGTGCCACATGACTAAGCAATCCAGTACGCGAAAGTCGTTGCTCACGACAGCGACCTTTTTCCGCAGTAGATCTCCACACGATGACGCTCGACAAACCCCAAATCATAACTCACGTTCAAAAGTCCCTTACATATACAGCGTACGACGTAAAATGGGTGCCACTGTCGGCGCGTTTCGTGGTGCTGGGGCAGCATGCGCGGGGGACGGGTGCGCTGCAAGTGTTCGAACTGGAGCACGGTGATGTTAACTTGGTACACGAGGTGAGTTCTTGATGTGACGAGGACTAGCAAGTTGGTTGTGTCTTTGAGGGCCAAGCTGAAGAAGTTTGTTTCGGCCACTATGCGAAGCAAAGAATAAATGATTGGCTGATCTATTACCGTACATCTGGCAGACAGAAAAGCAGCACGCCTTTAAATGCGGCACTTTCGGCGCATCATCTATCAACAACCGACATTTTGCAACTGGCGATTTTGAGGGACGTCTCTCTGTATGGGATTTAGAGCGGACCGAGCTGCCGGTGTTCACTGTGCGTGCACACGAGCAAATCATCAACTGCATAGACGGCTGTGGTGGCGCCGGTGCACAAAAAGGACCACCGGAACTTGCCACCGGGAGTAGGGATGGTTCGTCTTGTTATTTGAAATGTTGGCGACGGAAGAGGGTTGGATGGGCTGACCATGGATTCGTTAGTGCAGGTGCGGTAAAGATTTGGGACGTTCGTCAAAAGGACAAGCCTGTTGCAAAGATTGCGCCAGCGGAAGGCGAAGTGGTGCATGATACATGGGCGGTGGCATTTGGTTGGTTACGCTGTTGATTAGGTACGAATCCTATCTGATCTTCCTAACCGCGTCAATTAAACAGGCAATTCTTATAATGATGAAGAGCGAGTCGTTTGCGCGGGGTATGAAAACGGAGACGTGAAGATGTTTGACCTCCGCGCCATGTCTCTGCTTTGGGAAACCAACGTGAAGAACGGGGTACGTGCAGTTCTTGTATCCCGACACTTCTACCTTGAACAACTCTAACGATGGCACATTTACCCAGGTCTGCTCGATAGACTTTGATCGCAAGGATATCCCCATGAACAAGATGGTTGTTAGCACCTTGGAATCAAGCTTTACCGCGTTCGATTTGCGAACACAGCATCCGGAAAAGGGCTTCGCCAGCGTGACCGAGAAGGCACCGCACAGCACTACGATATGGACGGTACGACATCTTCCACAAAATCGGGATATATTTGTGACATCAGGTGGAAATGGGTCGCTGAATCTTTACAAGTAGTAAGTAATCGATGCTGCCTCCCCCAGAGTTCACACGATGTCTAACATGTGCCTCCGCAGTAACTATCCAGGGCAGCGTTCCAAAAAGGACGCGAAGGGTGTTTCAGAGGGAGTGGCGGGCAGTGTTGATCTTATTAACGATGCACATGTCGCGGAGCAGCCGGTTGCTGCATTCGACTGGAGTCCAGATAAGCAAGGTTTATGCGTTTTCGCTGCGTTTGATCAAGCTGTTCGTGTTGGTATAGTTACGAAGCTTGATCAGTTTTAAGGTAGATATACATGTGCAGAGAGTGATTGTAAATAGAGTGTTGAGGATCGGAATTCCTTCACGTATGTACATGCTTTTCCCGATTTATGTTTACAAATATGGCAGATGCAGTGTCAAACGGGCGATCTGTAAGGCGAGTTCAGAGGGGCATGTGTAACTACAAAAACAGATGATTCCCTATCATCGCCAGTCCAATATTACGTTGCAGTGACTGCAGGCACAGTATAGGCAAATCGCTTTGTTCCCAGAAAACTGAGAAAAGGTGGAACACTCTCGGAAGTCGGTGCAAAGTTTCGCCCATCCCAATACTCTTGCTTCACAAATCCTTGATCTATGACGCAATATAGTATATCATGTCCATATCGTTCTTGCCGCTCCTCAACACGACATATCAAGTGTGCCGCGCAAGATGGGATGGCCAGGACAGGGTGGTGTGTGGGAATAGCTTTTTGTTTCGCAGATTTTGGCGTCGATGGCGGGGCTTGTTCAAGTGAGGTCTTCGAGGAACTGGAAGGCCATTCTCCGTCACTTATCCAGCCAGGAGCACAGATTTGAATGTTCAGGTGGTCAAATTTATCACCAACGACGGCACCTGAACAAGCTCCTACGGCAGTGACAAGACTCTCCATTCCTTTCACCGGCACATTTAGTACTTAACAAAGAAGTTAAGCGCCAGCATACGATGACCAATTAGCAAGCACTCGAGCCCGTTTTATGTGAGCTTACCAAAGACATTGGTCGATAGCAACATGGTATGCGAATATCGTGTGGATTTCATTGAACATATAAAGTGTCCCTAGTATGTGGATGAAAAGTCCGTTCCCGCCGACGAACACGAAGTATCCATTCAGCATCGACCAATGGAATATCAATCAAGGCACACATTATTAAGCAATCATACGTGGTTATCCAAAGGTGTTAACCATGAGATCGTCATGATATTTCGCCTCCATCCACACACTGCGTTCGCGTCATTGCCGTCGGACGACGAAGTTTGTGGAGCGACGGTGGTGAGGAAGCAGACGGGGTTAGGGTATAGAAGGCGCGAAAGCATGTGCTTTGCGACTTGAACGGGCCGCAGTGTACCATCGGTGCAAGGAACAGACATTACGTCGTGAACAACAACTCGATAAGGACGCCACGAAAATCGCCAAAGTTGCTGACGCGACGCGGAGTTGTGGGACTAACTTGCACACGTTTTCTTTCCACCATTCCGTTTGATCTCTCCTAAACGTTCCCTGAGCGCTTGCCTGTCCTCCCAAGTCAAGGACATGTCGACGGCCAAACCTGGGAGCGACTCCGACGTAATATCAACAGGGTCGCGCTCCACGGACTCGCAGTCATCGTCGGCAACCCTTCATCATGAACACGTTCCACTGTCACATACCCTCGCCGCCGAAGCAGCTTCGGCATTTGCTTCAGCAGGCCTTGTCGCGCCCATCATAACTATCATCGACAGTGCCATTTTCCGCAACGCATCTGGCACCGAACCCCTTGTCGCAGGACTAGCCACAGGCACGAGAAATCTCCTCACTCGTCCATTTCATTTTATCCGGCAGCCTGCCTGCCTCTTCATGTTTGGAGTGTACGCTGGAACCTACCTTACTGCCAACACAATACAATCCGTATGCGATTATGAAGGATGGGACTGGTTCTATCCAAAGTTTGTCGGCACCAGTATAGCAAACGTCGGCCTGTGTGTCGCAAAAGACGTCTGTTTCACTAGATGGTTTGGTAGCGGTAAGGCGAGACCAGTACCTTGGTCTTCCTTTGCATTGTACACGAGCCGAGACTGTTTGACGATCTTCGCATCATTCAATCTGCCCTCCATCTTGTCGCAGAAAATGACAACATCATGGGGAATAGACAAGCGGCCGGCGGATATTGCTGCTCAGCTGTTGACACCGTGTGCAGTACAGTTTGTATCAACTCCCATGCATCTTCTAGGAATGGACCTATACAACCGACCAGCGGCGAAAGCTTCTGAGCGGGGTACCTTTATTGCAAGAGAATATGCTAAATCGACCAGTGCCAGAATTGGCCGGATTTTTGCGGCGTTTGGGATAGGTGGAGTCGCAAACCAGTACTTTAGACATAGTCTCAAAGGTTGGCTACAAAAAGTACATGCGTCTGGATAGCGCAGAGTAGGAGAAAGTACTTCCTAGAACTGTTTCATGTGCAGATGATAGAATGGTATATGCGATCGCCACCACACCAGTTATGGTATTATATACCAGGTGTGAGCTCAAGCCAATAACCCTAATCATTATCACGACAAGTATATATTCCTTCTAAACGTGTGTATTGAGACCTCCTGCATGGCCCACGACCCAGGCTTTCAAGTGACACCAACCGGGTAACTCGTTTCAGTGGGAAATGCCTGTTTCCCCTATGTACAGCTCCCCCGCGGCTCCTTATCCAAGAACATTATAAATACAAAAAGGCGGGATGCTTACTCAAGGGTTTCCTCTTCGTATCTATTCAGAAGGAACGGATCTTAGAAATGCGACTCACAATATCGAGGAGTGTTGGACACGTACTTGAATGTAAAGTAATCCTCGTCGAAATGATGGAGTCGAACGAAACCGTCTTCACCACCGCTTGCAAAACTGCGTATCGGAAGTCAGCATCATAAACAGGTTATCCTAGCTTGCTACCGCCATCTCATACCTTCGGCCATCAGGGTGGAATGCCAGAGTGTTGATCGGACCGAAATGTCCCTTCACTCGACCAATCTCTTCCTCGAAAGGTAAGTGGAAAAAGCTAATTGTAGATAGTAACGCGGTTAGTGGAATCATGCGACTGGCCCACCCTCCAGATCGGCCATATAAGGGAGATCATGTGAACTTACCGAACTTCGAACTTTCCTTGCTTGGCCCCAGTTGTGGTCACATTCATCGCCTCCTGACCACCACCGAGCATAATCTACAAAGAGCAAAAACACTGCGTGTTACCGAGCCGTACGACAACTCTGCAATGGTACTTCAACTTACGTGAGGTCGGATTGGAGACAATGAAGCTGAGTTCACGGGACGCTCCGTTGTGTATGTCTTCATCACTTTAAGGGTCTTTCCGTCAAAGATCTTCGAAGTCTGATCCTTCGAGGCTGTAATGAAGTAACCGAAATCCTTGGACCATTGCATATCGGAGATCGATTCTGTGTGGCTTTTTACGGACTTTATCTTCTCTCCAGTCTGTCACACGACAAGGATTTAATACATCGATAGCTTTAAAACACAATCGCTCGGTCCGAATTACCTCTGCATCCCAAATTGTAATGGTTCCATCTTCGTGACCCGTGTAAATAGTTTTGTTCAAATCACCCCATGATGCAACGGTGGCTTTGGGACCGGTAATTACGATTTTGCGAATAAACTCGTCAGTTTCTGTTGTTGATAGAGCATAAGTATCGTAGCCAAATCCGCATCTGAAAGCGATACACATACGGTTCTCGAGATCCTCCTCGACTGGGACGATCCAGATTGTTGAAGGCTGGCCCATCGTAGCATCCGTGACGTACAATGCCATCCGGTTTCCCTGTGCAAATTGCACTGCTCTCACTGCCGTCCGCGTATTCCATTGGAAAAGTTGCCGTCCGGTTTGAACCTCCCAGAGTCTGCAGCTGTTATCGGCTGATCCCGTCAATAGTCGAGTGCTGTCGTCTAATGAGGATAAGTAAGCGACTGGCCTCCACTCAACAAGCTTTCCATAGCAACTGTCGAGCCAGGTATTCCCGGCGTGGCAACTCACAGCTAACGTCCAAATCCCATACAGCTCCGTTGTGTCCATTGTAACTTCCGAGACGCTCGCCATTATGAGAAAACCAGACGTTTGGCTTGTTGTCTTTTGAAAGTCGAAAAAAGGAGATCACCGTCGCGGTTATATTTGATTTTGGTCAACGACCGAGTATGTCCGTGTAAAAGAATGGGACGCTGTGAAGCATATGTGAATCGCCAGTGGTAACGGTGGATGGCTGCCGCCAATAATAGCCTGCTGGGCCATGATCATCCTTCTCATCATTCCTTACCATGTCGGCTGCGTTTGTCCTCAAAATGGTATGCCAAGGGTGTGATAGGGACGCAACCAGATGATTCGGCCTGTAAGAAAATGTGCGTCGTAAAACACAAATGCCCAACAACTCATTCAGTTGCGAAACTGGGACATCGCAACGAAAAATTCATGGTTCATTCGAATGTACGCTTAGTCGCGCGGTTAGTTCTTGAAAGGTGGAGATTAGTCATCACGCAATAACGGGTCCATATTCCAATCAGCTTTCATGTTCTGTTCATTGTCGCTGTCGTGACAATCGCACCTTCTTATGGAATATAAAGAGCCATCCCTCTCTTCTGAATCCCATCCATCTACACCGATCATCTAACTCTTTGATTGAGATCAACTCACTGGAGGAGTGGTCTCATCCTTCCCCTTTCGACATGCAAGCTGCTATGGTCAGACTGCCCGTGATCACAGGTACGCACCTAGAGAGCGCAGCTGCTTACTGATATGTTTCGACTTCAAGTAGAAGCAACCCCACCCGTTCACGCATATCTTAGTGGTTGCCTTACCACGTCGAAACCTCGTTGCTTCTTGAATTCCCTACAGCTTGCACTGTTTTACCCCCCAGGTTAAAGGTAGACTCAATGGCTAGCGGTGGGACTAGGAGAGCCTGTTCGCACAGCGTTATCGACTTTCTGGACACGCTGAATTGTCGATATCTACATGTTGAGATGCGGGTGGTCGATGACAATCAATGTTGGCTAGAGTCAGATATATGGTTTTTCCTTTTTGTTTGCAGGAGATTACTGATTCTGATGGGCAGTTATAGATACACTATCTCATTTTTTGTTCTTGTCCTCTCCATCCTTTTTCTCTTCAGCCTTTGAACCACCCTCTAGCGCGGCACGAAGTCGAGGATCGTCCATGTTGACACCCGGCAAAGAGCTTATGATTGAATTCATGTCCGCTGCTTGGTCACCTCCCTGTGTCATCAATCAAGGGACGGTTAAATGTCAATTTCGACTGTTGAAAAAGTCTCTGCATTACCTGGCTCATGGACATTGCAATGGCCCGCGCCATTTGTTCTTCTTCAGACAATTCAACGTCCATAGCTGCACCCTATGTGCCACACGCGTCAGCTTTCCCCATGGGTGAGCTAATAATTTCACATTCCACATACCCCTGGCTGTTGTCCCATAGACATAGCAAGAGCTTGTTGAAGCATGTCCTCCTCCTCTGTAGAACCTCCTGCTGCGGTTGTTGGAGCGCTGAAGGCTGAATCTACTACCATTGCATCGCCCCCAGCTGCACCTTCAGCCCCTCCTCGGTTTGCCGCCTCCTGTCGTGCCCTTTCCTCCTCCATAGATATCCGTAGTGCCTGTCGTTGAGTAGCTCAGATTAGAAGAACGAGTCGACATACAGCTCGAGCTGCTGACGTCTAGACGCACCAAAGCCAATTCGGGATCCAAATTCGGGTCAACACCAAATTCAAAGCCACTTCCAGAAGCAAAACCCGGTGGCGCCCCGTCTTCTCCAGCAACAATAGGTGATGTAAGAAGAACATCGCTAAGAATGTGTGGTCCAGGAGGGATGGAAACCAAATGACTGATTTGTTCAGGAAGCGGTCAGCACGTCACGCGTTATCTCCGAATCCCCAGAATTCGTCCAGCTCTACCTATTGTCGTTGCTGTTAACAGCAGCCACGAAGGCTTCCAATTTTTGGGTATTCTCCGACTCCTCTCCAAAGTTGACAATATCCACCGCAACATTGTTCTTCTTCAATTTCTTGCCAAGTCGGACAAGAGTTTTCTCATCTTCTTCTAGTGGGCTACCAACAAATACGACAATACGTTGGCGCTGATTTTTGTTCTGTCGATGTTTCAATGCGAGCTAACAGTAATCACGGCGTGAGTACTCTAAGCACTCTGTCAAGTACTCGACACACTCGTGGAACCCGTAAACGTTACCTGTGCAATCTGGACGCCAGTGGAAAGGTTAACCTTACCCGCAATTCGTATATTGTGCAAGGCCGTCAAAATTTTTCCAATATCGGGCGTCAGGGTCACCAACACTTCGGGGCTGTTGTCAGTCGCGTGAGACTCTGTCGCTTTCGAATGCCGCGGCCATACGCAATACAAAGGCGTACCTTTTGCCCGCCATAGTCATAAGACCAACAGTGTTTTCAGGATTTGACTGTGTTTTTGCATTGAAGAGAAACGTTACAGCATCGCTTTGCGCTTCCATCCGCGTCGGAGTGTAGTCGCCGTTGCGCATCCATTCCGAGTTATCCAACCTAAGGTACCAAGAATTTATTTGCAAATCAAACTACGGCGCCCAAATTTTGCGTCTACGTACACCAAGACGGTTGCTTCTAAGACCATGTTCCTACTTTGCTTTCTTCAATATACAGTCAATTGTAAGAATCGGATGTCGCGCAGGTAAGATTGCCACTGAACTAAACACGTAATTCCAGTTCCCAACCTATTCGCAGGGCCTTAGGCCATTCGAGTGGCATTCGATGTGGATGGAATCATGTTATGCAACAGCTCAAGGCTTTCACCACGACAAAAGTACTGAATCATTTGAATACTCCACTAGATGGTGCACTTTACTAGATATCGTTTACTACATATGGCTATGAATAGACCAAGAGAACTAGCAACTACGACTATCCGCACTCTTCCCACCGCGTCGTCAGTGGACTTTTTAGTCAAATATTCTTCCCCAGATTGATGCCGTAGTTGGCGAGCCATTGCGTATACAAATTGATCTGAAAGTCAAAAACCATGCAGGCTCGGTTGAGATATTGATCATTTTGATTTTTCTGGTTCTTTTGCTGATTCTCGTATCCGTCCGGTTTAGGTTGCTTGATGTTGTAGTATTCTTGGCCTTTATTTTTGGCATAATCCAGCAGTTTCTGGGTAGTTTTGCGATCGGCTGTGAGCTCATTGTCGAGGTTTTGCCATTGCGCATTGTAGGTGACAAGACAGAAGCGACTTAGTGTCGCAATTTGAAGATCAGGTTCAGAATACCATATCACGCAGCGTGGAAATGTACTTACTCCATTATACCAAGTTGGTAGTCAAAGTTCCCAGCGTCGGTCTGCTGTTGCTGGATGTTGTTGTTAGAGTACTTGTTACCGTCCTTCTTTGTCGATTTCTGGTTTCCCTGAACTCTATCATACTGGTCGCGAGCCTTGGCTTGACTGTAGTTGTTGTTAGTTGATACAGAAACATTTACCATTTTGCGGAGAACACGAACCGCTCGTAAATCTGTAGTTGATTGTAGGTGAGAACGCATTGCTGCTGTCCTAGGGCATTGCGGTTACGTTCAGCCAACTTCTTTAGTTGGTTGATTTCATCGTTACTCAAATTATTCTGCGCCTTTTTCTTCATGTCTTTGAAGTTTTGTTTGGCTTGTTGCAGATCCCAATCGACATAATTATTCCTTGGAAAATAGTGATCTTTAGCAGTGCAGACCGCTGAAAGTGAAGATGATATCACAAAGGCATATATACCAGTTCTCATAGGTCATGATACACTGTCCGTCAACATCGGTTTGATCAGTTTGCTGAGCGACATCTTGGTGCTTGTGCTGATTACGGAGATGATCAAAGTTCTTCTGCTGATTCGCAAAGTTATTCTTATTCTTCTGCTCCTGCTGCAGTCCGCTGTTCTGCACTTGATTTTTTTGCACAGGGTACCGATAACCAGCAACATCGGCCTTGGCTCTGCCGGGTCGATGATTAACAGGGTGGCCGAGACCTGCTGCATGGATCTATATGAAAATCAGGGGCGAAGGGCGTTTAGCGCACAAGGAAGTCTAAACAAATCAAAAGCATGAAGATACCAGAGGTACATGAGGCGGGGCCGCATATGAAGTAGTAGCACAGAAGATGCCAATAACCACGCTGAGAGCGGCAAACAAGAAAATCTTCATACTGGCGACTTGCGAACTACAACAGTAAGATGAGCGTGTAAGGTACGTTTAGAAAGTAAATCGGCAGTTATTGGAGACGACAATAGCACACACCCAGACGATGGGAATTGCTCATGGCTCGAAAGTGCTGTCACATCGGCAGCACCACCGATTTTTACCCTCCGCTGCGCCGGTCAGCCTGAAACCTCCACCTTCAATGTTCTCCCAGCGTTCGTTCGTTCTGCAAATAATTATTACCAGTTTGTCTCAACCAGATCAGCGACCTTTGGGGGTTATTTTGTCATCATTTGATCTTCTGAAACAAGATCATGTCATTGTACCCTCCAACACCCAGAACGGTGCATCGACACGGAGACCCTCCGCCAACGGCTACCGAAAGATCTTTGCATTCTGCTCATTTACCATCATGGTTGGATGGCAATGACACATCAACACATGAAATACATGTAAGTTTTGTCGTTCGGTACTGTGACCTGTCCGGAGATCCTGTCGCAGCGATCAACAATGTGGACTAGAAGCCATAGGTTAATGCTGATGTCCAGCGTCATTGGATGGCCGTCATATGTTTTTATGCCAACCATCCTGGCTTGTGCTTGTTCCTTGCTCCTGTATTACCAGTGGATGTGCCAATGATCCCGATCTTAGGCAAGAAGCTCACCTGCAACCCATTATTCTATATTCAGTGAAGGCTGCACACTATCATACCATATTCGACTGTGCCAACTTAACAAACAGTCCGCGGCTAATCGGCGCTTCTAATGCTTTCTTCCAGGGGATCTATTAGCTGTTGAGAAAATATCGCTTACTTTGGTGGATATCTGGGAACGTGCCCACCTGGGCAACGTTGGTCAACCAGGGTGAAGTACTGCGAGAATAATAGCTCATCTCGATGGTGGCGTTTCGATATCCCTTAATATTCTATAGTATTGCAAGGTTTTAGAGACGACACAAGAGATGACAAATCCGGTACAGTCGGAAGAATGCACCGTGAGAGTGTTTGGTACAGAATAGTGCGAGTATGACGGGAGTGCGTCGATCACTAAGCCTATCATCAAGAGTCTCACTGGAAGGTTGACTCCAACCTAAAGTAATAAAT
Organism: Spizellomyces punctatus DAOM BR117; assembly: GCF_000182565.1. Classification (NCBI taxonomy): domain Eukaryota; kingdom Fungi; phylum Chytridiomycota; class Chytridiomycetes; order Spizellomycetales; family Spizellomycetaceae; genus Spizellomyces; species Spizellomyces punctatus. Next base: position 1,071,015 of record NW_015971541.1, on the reverse strand, counting down.
CGCAGTATATGGATAGACAGTAACATAACATACGATAACATAATATCACTGATGCTCAATCGCCAAATTCTTACGGACTTCAACACAATATTTGCGCGAGGTGACATCTTCATCGCAGATTATCGGACACAGCATGTGTCTTTGGGCCCATGCAGCACACAATAGACTTCATCCAAATTTCATTAATAATATCCACCTGGGACTGCATCATCTACTGGAATTGCCACCTCGCCTTGCTCATTTGCTATACTTTGCAGCGCAAGCTGCAGCTGCGCCAGTTTCGATCGCAAGACATCCAGCGCTCCCACCACAATATCTCTTGGCTCCAATGCTCCCGTAGACTCTACTGTGAAATAAAACCTATCCGGTTTCGCTTTGTAATCAAATGGTTCACCGTCTTTGGGTTCTGGCTCCTCATCCGCATGTGCACTCTTTGGCCATTCTCCCTTCATATCCTCCTCATACCAATACGTTGTATGCCGCAATTTGTTATGCGGATCATACTCGAAAGCAATACCCGTGCAGGGTGCCCACTTTGCATGTTCCTTCGCTGTTCCCTTCTTCGCTATACAGCGTATTCGTAAATCCTCCCCCCTCTTAAGTTTCACCAGCAATACACCCTTGTCATCAGGTGTTTCCAGGTACGGTACAATGGTGGGATGACTTGAGATAAGATCGCGGGAATGAACCTCGCGGGTCGGATCGTTCTGGCAGGATACATTGAGTTTGAATTCGACAGAACATCTATCGCAGTACTGAGTGCAGGAGCAGTCGCGGGTGTAATTTATACGCTTGACGTCCGTAGAGACAAGCGGTATCAAGCCTAATCGGTGAGCAATGAACTCATCTGAGAGGACCGTCTACGGTGGGATATTTTACTGGTTAGCCAGACTGGATGCAAATGCATTGGCGCGACCAAGCTCCTCCAGAAGAACAGCTCTGTTTCTCCCCTCCAGCGCTGAACAACTCCACCTAGTAATTATGCCCTCATCAACGTACCGTATTCGCCTCGATCTCGACCAAATCGATTGCCATTGTAGGCACCTCAGCGATCATTACCCGTCGCAAAGCATTGGCAAGAGCTAATTCCGTATTGCTTAAAACAAAGCTAACTGTGGTCTTTGTTATCTCCCGAATCGCAACCTGGGGACCTGAAGCATCCGCAAAGGTGATGCTGGGGTCGATATCCATGGTGGTATGCAAAGTAAAATAGCTGGACTCGTATCAATCAGGCAACCTCATACGATTGAATATTGGATCGATCCCATTACAGTGGAACATTACAAGTGGTTTTAACACATTAATAACCTGCGAGGGGGAAAGATGGAAGCATTTTTCCCTCGCACGGCGTAGCAGGCGGCCTCCTTCACGGGTGGCAACCAAAACATGCCCACGCTCACTGCCGTGCATTTCGTTTACAACCGCCGTCAGTTGCCGACGAGCGGCGCAGATATTGGTTTGTCCGACATCATCGGACATACACTACCAGTCATGTCCACACGCGTTTCGCGTTACTCTCACTTCTGATCGACGTGTCAAAGAGACCCGCCAAGAGACGTCCCAGACTCTACGTACCGTTTGTCAGGATGTCCCTAGAAAATATTGATCGACTGCAAGTCAGCGAATACAAAGACTGCGACTTTGCTCTTCATGATTGACGAATTAATTCAGTTGAAGAGGCGACAAAATGTTATCAAGTTCAATTAACGATGCCCCTCCTCACGCTGCCGACAAAAAATATTCGGGTTAGCAAAAAACGTCCCTGCTTTATCTAGGCGCTACGATGATTCTTATAGCAGTATCTGTAACGACCATTAGATAGAAATCCCGCTGGCACCTACATGATATTTGACGTGTTTCACTGTTCATTGGTTTGGCCCCCAGAAAGTAGAGTGGCCGCCTGAACTGTACGTCCTATTCCATGAGCACCCGAGAAAGTGAGATGTCTGTTCAAGAACGGGACGACGTTGGTGGGTTGATGGGGCCCGTCGTCTGGGTGCAGACACACGGCCGTCAGCGTCTTCTGTCGCTGCCATCAGGTCCTTTATTTGATTCCGTGTCAGTGTATTTTCAGATTGTCGAGGCATCTCTTACATCTTGTTCCGGACTCCAAAAAGGACAGAGCAGCGAGTAATTAATCGCCATCAGCACGGGCAACTTTCGCTGTACTCTAGATGCTCAGCCGCACAAAAAGGTGACTAAGAAATAGATTGACGGAAAAAACGCAACGAGCGACTTCTGCGTTTTTAACGCTACTTAGAGGGAAGATGCGATGCTGTCGAAAAACCCTCCTTGGCAGAGCCAGTGATTAGCGAAAACCCAGGGAATGAAAAGCGCATATCGACATTCCCTTCAATACTCATGAAATGGATATGCCTTAACGCGAACCGAAACGTCATGTCCACAGCCACTGCACGTAGAGATCTTCACTTGGTCAAGATCATATGAAGAATTGAGAAGTTCGAAAAACAGCACGTACCATCTGCCGTCCACGGCACAGGGCAGACAATCCAATAGAGCCGAAGAACAATCTTGTCACTTTTCCGTTAGTTGTAACCGTCCCACATCCTTGACATCCGGCAAGCTCAGCGCAGCAATGATATGGAGTTCTCCCGCACCACACGCTGTTTCCCTTCATGACAGTATGTTCACAACCTTTTGCGATATTACCTCGAAATTTGAACGTACCTCGACTGGGAGTCCACCCTGCCTTTACTTGTTTGACGACACGTTCTCCCTAACCACCCGCGCCGGGCCTTTTTCTTGTTTGACGACGTGGGCCAACCGCCGGTGGTTTCGCACCTCTCTTTGACGACGCCCACACACGCCGGGCCTTTTTCTTGTTTGACGACGTGCCAACCGCCGGTGGTTTCGCACTTCTCTTTGACGACGCCCACACACGCCGGGCCTTTTTCTTGTTTGAAGACGTGCCAACCGCCGGTGGTTTCGCACTTCTCTTTGACGACGCCCACACACGCCGGGCCTTTTTCTTGTTTGACGACGTGCCAACCGCCGGCGGTTTCGCACTTCTTTTTGACGACGCCCTGCCACACGCCGAGGGTAGTTTTAATGTCATACCCCAGACCAGTCGATGTCGAGATGGGAAAGGTCGGAGACTGGATCACTGTGATGTCCAGGATGTTGTGAACAATGTGACGAGTATGAGCAAGTAGTCGAATCCAAAGACATACCTCAAGGTGAGAATCACGCCGATGGTTCCTTCCGAAGACCTGTCGGAAAGCAGAAAGTCGATGATCTTGATCGGTGCCAAAGCCTCCGAAGATGAAGAGAATGGATGCTGGCCGGCCTGGAATAGAAAGATCGATGCTCAGCAAGAGGAAACTCAAGGTGAGAACACGCCGATGGTTCCTTCCGAAGACCTGTCGGGAACGGAAAATCGATGATCTTGATCGGTGGCGAAGCCTCCTAGGATGAAGAGAATGGATACTGGCGGGCCAGGGATAGAAAGGTCGATGCCCAGCAACAAGGAAGAGGATGGTGATAATAGACATCTCCGGCCGTAGAGAAGGGATGAGGAGGAAGACTTAGAGCGTCGCGAATGGATACTGGCAGGCCAGGGATAGAAAGGTCGATGCCCAGCAACAAGGAAGAGGATGGTGATAATAGGCATCCCAGGCCGCAGAGAAGGGATGAGGAGGAAGACTTAGAGCGTCGAGAATGGATACTGGCGGGCCAGGGATAGAAAGGTCGATGCCCAGCAACAAGGAAGAGGATGGCGATAATAGGCATCCCAGGCCGCAGAGAAGGGATGAGGCGGAAGACTTGGAGCGTCGATACTGGATGATGAGAGGGACACAGGCTGGGAGCCGAGTTGCCAGTGCCAGACACTGTAGACAAGTCGCGTTGAGGTCGTGTTGGTTAAGCGCAGCGGCGCGCAGACAGTGTAGACAACCCGGGAGGACCCGGGAGGTGAATATAGTTGATAAGAATGGGCGATGGCAGATGGCGTGATAAGACTATCTCGAAGAGCGAGTGTGCGATGAGCTGAGAGTACGGTGGGGGGGGGGGGGGGAGGAAAAAGCGCTGCCTTTTTATAGACCTCAGAAGCAGAAAGGAAAAAAGGAAAAACGTCACTCAAATTGCGGCATGCAAGTCCAAAGAGAAAAAAGAGAAACGTGCAGGGGATAATTGGCGTTGTCATTATGAAGAAGATCTCAGGGGGCAAAGAGATGGAAGGGGACATCGCGTCAGCCTTTAGAACGCTCGCGCGTGGACAGCGCAGTCGCACATATGAACCCGCACGGCAACGACGACGACGACGACGACGACGACAGTGACGACCAGGACAAGGTTAAAAGCGAGCAGAACGGCTTTTGTACTGCTGTCAGAATAAAAATATAACAAAAAATGGTTGAAAACAGCGAGGAATTGGACGTGGGAAAATAATGAACGTTCTCGGACTTTTGATTACATGATGACGCGACTCTATTTGGAAACCTCCTTCTTCCTTCCCCTCGGGCCCTTTCCAAAGCATTTCTCGAGGGAAAGCGACAGCTCAACTCCGACGTTTTTTTGGGGGTGAGCGAGGCCACAAAAATCCCCCGTGAGTTTGGTAGGGTTGAGAACTGCTGAAAACATACTCTGGTATATCAGACGTTATTTCCGAGGTTTAACCACCGAGGCCCTTTTAAAAGGTAATCGTTGCTACAGCTATTGCGAGAGAAGGGCACTTGTCCAACAAGCGTGTGCATTCAAAGGCGGAACGCATGGATTACAACGCTCAGTAGCCGAGAAACAGCGGTTTTGACACGGAGCAGGACCTCCCCAAATGCTGACGCGAAACTGTCCCCACCGGGCAAAAGTGTCCCAAGCTGAGGGTATCTGAGTTCCATGGGAGGCTTTGATATTGTCGTGCCATCCCATGGTTGCCGAGGTTACATGAGCTCCACGGGCGGGCGGGTTTGATATTGTCTTGCAGTGCCTTGGGTCAAAGCGAGCAACTGACCCTTGGCTGAGATTATGTGAGTTTATGCGTTGATATTGTCTTGCCCTCCCATGGATGCCACGACGTACGTTTCCATGGGCATGTTTGATATTGTCTTGCAGTGCCTTGGGTCACAGCGAGCAACCGACCCTTGGCTGAGATTATGTGAGCTCATGCATTGATATTGTCTTGCCCTCCCATGGATGCCAGGATGTACGTTTCCACGGGAATGTTTGATATTATCTTGCAGTACCTTGGGCATCCAGCATATGATTTCCATGGGAGGGTTTAATATTGTCCTGGGCATCTGTGGTACCTTGAGGTGCGGTACTGTGGTTCACGCAGAACCAACCTATGGGAGAGAGTTGCATTTTGTTTATCATGGGACATCGGTTGGGACGTAATGCAACCAAATCAATGACTGAGAGACAAGGTCGATGTGTTACTTTGTATGCGTGCTTAGACAGACGATATTAGGTACAGCGTGCAGGAAAGAAAAGATCCAACAGGGTTTGGTGAGGTGTACTGAGTCCCTATATATTTTCAATAAATGGTGCAGCCTTTACCCATTATTCTATTTTCTCGCTTCATGGCAATGAGCACTTATTATTTGGTCGATAGACAAGCTGCCCATCCTGGACTTTTAAATCTCATCGTCCTATGTCATCATCTCAGACTATGCAGTAAATGCCTATGGCGGAGCGCTACTGCCTTCACTGGCATACAAGTTACTTGTAGCTATCAACTTTTTAGCGGGTGTTCAACGGTAATAAACCTGCTCGCATCTGTCTTTCCAGTATCGAGAACGCCAGCTCTCTTACGGAGTTTATAAGGCCCTTGGGCTGCCATTATCAGGTCGAAACCCTACTTGTGGTAGTCCGCCTTACGACTCCGGAGCTCACATAATAATAAATCATTGCTCGATTCAAGATAGACATAATGTGCAGCGGATGGAATGATGGTCTAGTGGTGTAGTGTTTATGTATTGTAACGCCTGCCTAGGCACTGTGCAAAAAAACCGACCAATCACTCCCATCCCTCTCATGTACATGCAAAACAATAACTCTTTTATGCGCTCTTCTCGGCCGCAAGCCGGGCAATCGTCAATGCACAAGTACTTGGCACAGTTCCATGTTCGCATATCAAGGCAGTGACAAAATGTGCAGGTGTCACATCGTAGTGGAGATTCAAGAGTTTAAGCTTATCCACGGATCGCCAGCAACCGATGACACCTGCTTCATCGGATTGAAAGCCACCTGTAGATGCGTTGAAGGCGTGTTCTGATGGTGCTCGGTTCGAAACGTCTACCAGTTCATCTGGGTTACCTGTAGTAGGAAATCTAAGTCAACAGAAGAAGGGACCAAGAGACAACTAGGTAACAGACCAATTTCATTCCAGGTAAAGGAATCAAGTCGCACTTCTTCTGAGAACTTGTAACTCTCACACAATACAATGACGGGAACCTGCAGTTCTTTGGCTGCATTGCAGACCACAGACGTCCCAACCCGTGAAAGAACTGCCCCGTTTGCGAGCACCGCACTAGCACCGATTATGACTTTCGTCACCTGAACCAACATGAGATCAGATGACAAGCGTAGAGGATGGCTTCATCATCCCAATTCTTTGACCGACCTCCTTCATTAATAGGGGAACCGCTGTGCAGAAGACGTATGCACAGCTAATTCCGGCGTGAACCAACGACTTTAATATTTCTTTTCCTAGTAGCAAGTAATTGGGGATAATCAGAAGACAGACAAAACCGCATCTGGAATGACCATGAACAAACCTTCCAACTTTGGCCGTCCGTCGGCAACGATGACCTTGAAATTAATTCCTCTGGCATGGGCAGCCAACAGAAGTTGCAGGACCACTGATGATCTAATGTGGATATCCATGTAAGATTGTAGCTCCTGCGTTTCATATCAACACTCTATCAAATGGACCACTTGCCTTCCGAATGTCAAAATGACATCCCCGTCTTTGATGCTTTTCTTTTGCTCTAAAGCCTCTTCTGCGATCGCCCGTCCTGCCGTAATGATCCTTTCCACGATGAACTCATCGATTTTACCAATCAAATACGTCTTGGCCTAGAAACCGCAAAGTGTCAGACCATCGCTCTTTCGTATGCAGTATAGAGCCATTACATCTTCATCAGGCGTGTCTGGGGATGATATCGAGATTTCCTTCTTCAGTTCCCTGATGGCGGTTTTCATACTGGCTGCCAGTACACGTGTGTTGCTGAGGAAATCAACTTGCTTGCTAATAACAGAGGGTAGGTGTCGTGGAAGAGACATTCCAACAGGAGTCACATAATCAGATATGACCTTCACAGGGATTAATATTGCCATGAGGAGATATAGATGCAAACCAGTATGATAATACCTTTTTAAAAGCCTGGAGCATGGCCATGCATCGTGCATTCCCGCCTGCAATTACAAATTCTGCAAATCTTAATCCTAATGTTAAAACCGCAGGGTGGATATTTTCCTGCTTCTTCAATCGTGCTTGCATGTTATCATGCTTTTCGTATTGTGGAAGATGGGAGAACAGACCAACAGGCTTGCGCGCAATCTGACGGTTTACAGGTTGCTGCTTTTGGGCTTTTGAACGTTTGCGGGGATCATCAAGCCGCATAGATGAAGCAACTCGTAATACTGCTGCATTTGGGGATGGCTGCTTCATATCGGGCTGCGAATTCTGTGCGTTATGTGCAGCAAACCCTGCTGCTGCTGTCTGACCAGGCGTTCCACCGCCTTGTTTCGGTTTCGGCAGTCGTTTCGGTATACCAGCCGCCTCCCGCGCTTTCTTTTCCGCTCTTTGACGTTCCTACAACAAATAATCCATGTCGTCTGCACAAGAGCAACGTCCCATGTCTTAATCAGCGCAAGACACACCTGCAACTCCCTCCTCTCAGCTTTCGTCATTTCCTTCTGTGACTTTTTCGCTGGGTTTTGGCTCCCTTCTCCCCCTTTTTTCGCCAGCTCCGCAGACAGTTCAGCGTCATTGGCAGAGGATGTCCGACTTAATAATGCAGGTATTACTAAGGTGATAAGCTCGCTCCTCAGTTCAGTCTGCGCGCTAACCTTGGTTTGCCTATTCCTGCAGCATCTGCCTTTGACGGTCTCCGTGAGGGCTCGACCTGTAAAGCGATATTAAAACTCCCAACAAACTCCAGCCAGATATAACCGCAGAACTCTACGTACAGATCGCGATGGTGAGGGGGCATCGAACCCGACCACGACGGAGCGCGGAGGGGCATCCGTATTCCGAATGGGCTCTTTATCTTTCGATGCCATGACGAAGAAGCCGTCGCCGCAAATGATCTTGGGATTAAACCCATTATGTTCGGCCAGGAATTTGCATCATCACGTGCAATGAGTCATACCAGCATCGCATTCGCTTGCGCAACGTCACTACTGATTACAGATGGAGGGAAGTAGAGATTGTCGTTGGAGCCCGAGGCCGTTCTGATGCATCGATTGTCATCTAATGGCCGGAACCCTCGTAGTCCCTTCAACCTTTTAGAAGTTGAATACACGTAAAATACTCAATCAGGAAGCTGCATTCTGTGATTCGCCCCCGAGCAGGCGTCAAGGTGTCATCCGCCATCTCTTCGTCAAGACATTCATAAACTCCAAGGTTCAACCTCTCCAATGCATTCTTTCTTCCGGGAGTATATCGACCGAGACTTCGTTCACTTGATGTTCAACCTCACGCATGATGCCAATTATATGACTGTGCCATCTGGAAGCTTCCTTGACAACGACCAAGTCGTTGCTAGGCCAGTCAACAGTTGAGCTTGCTGGTGATCTCTCCCAGTCCCTGAAAACCATTCATGTCTTTCCTACGGTCCGCCCAGCGAGGCCTGCTGCTCATTAGAGCACGACCAGCATTCTCAGTCCTAGCTACAATCTCTGAAAGTCGCCCTCACTCCCTCCATGCCCGCCCTGTTACCACCTCCGTCCGTCGTGTCGTCCGTGCTCGACGACCAAAGGAGACGAGCACCGTTGCACAGCCCACTGATCTCAAAAACACCGAAGCCAACCCTGTCATAGTGCTGCAAAACGCAATTGCTCTTCAGAGAACGTACGCGGTGGTCAATGCCTATGAGGCCTGCCGTGAGCGCGGAGTTCTGCGTGAGCTTCAACCCCAAGACTTTGCTGGTCTGATCCGCACTATCGGCATACACACCACCAAGTTTCAAAGATATCGCGGTGTAGAAAAGGCGTATGAGATTCACACGGAGCTAACAAAGGCAGGAGTGGCGATCACGGCTGAGACCGAGGCGGCAATGGTGAAGGTTCTTGGGCTCAAAGGGGATGTGTCGGCAGCTGTTCGATACGCAAGAACAGCCTTGGCCGCGGATCTTGGAGAAGATGTACGTAAGATTTACGATGCACTTGTTGACGTTCTTGCGCTGCGGGAGCGACCGGAGGCAGCTGCCCGCCTTCTTCACCGTATGACTGAGAAGGGCATGAAACCATCGCCTGAGAATTTTGCATCTGTGATTCGAGGACAAGCACACTATGGTACCCCCGTCGAAGCTGTGGCTACGTACGAGAGAATGCTCGCTGCCGAGATTCCACCAACAGAACGGGTGATCAGTTGTCTGATTGATGCATTCGCCAAGCGAGGACGTATATCGTCTGCCACCAAGTACTTTAACGAGATCGAGAAACGCAACCTCAGAAAGGGAACCGCAGCATACACTGCTATGATCCGTGCTCACGCTGTCAAGGGCAATGTTGGCGACGCCGTTGCGTTCTATCGCAAAATGCGAGAGGCAGGTGTTGAGGCCTCACCGGAAACGTACACCTATCTGATTCAAGTGCATGGAAAAGCAAAAGATGTTGCTGGCGCAAGCAAATTCTTTTACAAAAAGGAACTCGTCGAAAATTTCACCCCTACTTTTGCCATGTACGGCGCGCTCATTGAGGCTTATACAACGAACGGGCAGGCAGATTTGGGATGGCGTAAGCTCGGAGAGCTCTTGCGAAGACATGCCACATATGTGTCACCCAACGTCCTCGTCCCCCTTGCATCTGACCTTGTGGGCAACGCACCTGCATATATCTGCGATATGTTGAAACTGGCTGATATCCGTGCATCCGCCCAACCGCCCCTTATTGCCAGATTGATGGAGACTCTAGTACACAGAGTTGAACATCCCCAGCCCGCCACGGCATTAGCGCTATATAACCTTCACGGAAAAGATTTACCTTTTGCGACGTCAACAGGTGCCCATGTATTTGCCATTGCAGCGCATGCTCTGAACGGCGATGTGGCAGGGGCGGAAAAGGCGTTGGAGGCGATGCAAGCGACTGGACACAAACCCCAGACAGGCGCACATACGGCTTTGATCAATGCATTCGCAATCAAGGGGGATCAGAAAGGAGCGTTAAATGTATATGACACGTTGAAGGAAAACGGTTTGAAGCCAGATGCTGCAACATTTGACGCTCTCTTCAAAGGGTTGGGAGTATTAGAAGAGGGCAATGAAGTGGATAAGGAGCTTGTGACAAAGCTGGCGAGGGAGGCTTCAGAACTGGGTGTAGTGCCCGTCGAGGCGAGGCACCGGGCGCTGGTTAAGGCTTTTGAGACAAGTGGTGTGGCACAGGCGGTAGACGAGTTGTAAACCACACATGTAAGCATTCTCCAACATTTACTTATCTATCATTGTTACAAATACAGTACAAATAGAAAGAGCCAAGAGGTCTTTTCATTTGACGGCTACATAGGCCTTATGTAGAATTCCTCGCAGATGAATGAAGTGGGTCAATTTAGCCATGTTCTGTACTCTGCAGCGTAGTGAGTCTGAAATGCTAGGTGATATTGGCTTTGGACCTGCCCCGCCTGCGCTACTGTAGTAAGGTACAAACATTAGGTGATGCTACCAGGACTAATAGGACAAGGAATGATGGGCACGTCCAAAACTTGGTCGTATTACCTAGCAAAACAATCGATACTATTTGTGTGTTAGCCTAATCGCTGCTTTGTGAGCAGTTTGAGTTGGATCGATCCTCGCTACTTGACCCGTGTACAAGAACAACACAAGTAATGAAACGGTGAAATCCTGGCAAACGGGCTTCAAAGAAATCTGGTTGTCAAAGCTCTATATCTTGATGTGAATGTTGGGGAAGGGAGAGCATTCAAACCCTTGCTTGTGAGACACATTTGTCCGCATGATGGAATAGATATAGGTCGATGGCACATCGGGCAAGGTGACCCTGTCGTCCACGTCAATTAACCTAACCGACAGGTCGATTCACACAAAGCCCCGTTATAGAGTCGCTTCAGCCTACAGTTGTGTAAAAGAAGATGGTAAACGAAAACTGAGACGCGATCGTTTTGATTACCTGATCATGCGACGTCACAGTAAACCGACAGATCGCTTCCCACACACATCTCGCCCACAAAGAAATGGCGTCCTTTCGCCTGCTTCAAGTTAGTGGATATCCCAAGAAGGCTCCTTTTGGGCACCATATCTGTTATCTCCATGCATCGGCAAGAGTTTGCAAAGACGTCCATGACGATCCACGGCAGAAGGTCGTCCCCTGGCACAAGTACAAAGCGCCCAGAAATACAATAGTTCTATGTCATGGCATGTATGGTGGCAGCCGATCATGCTCGACACATTCCATGTTAAATTGTTCTTTGCATTTCAGGTCTACTTGGCTTTGACATGATGGGTAAGTCGCGACTCCTCCTGTTCGACACCAAGCGTTCGAAATATTAACCCTTTGCCAGTCTAGGCCCGACATTCCTTCGTCTTCACTACTGGCGCGGAATAAAGGAGGCGTTGTCAACGATTGGATGTGATGTGTTAATAACACGGGTACCGAGAGCTGCAGATGTCAGCGTCAGAGCGAGAGTCTTGAAAGAGGTGTTGGAAGCGAAAGTGCCGGAAGGGAACACTGTGAATTTAGTTGCCCACTCCATGGTGCGTTTCAGGTGTGGGTTGTAAGACAAAACTGGGAGCGAACGTCTCATTACGGCGTTACCTGCAGGGCGGACTGGATTGTCGATATATGATTAGCCAGCTCCTCAAGGCGGACCACTCCCGGCCCAAGTTTAACGTCAGCGTAAGGATGAACACCGTCTCTTCCGTGCATTAAAGAATATGGACTTATGATAGTGTGGTGCCGCAAGTCGCTGACTACAATAGGCACACCTCACCATGGGTCGTCCATTGCTTCACTCCCATTCATATCTAGTCTCCTCGAACCTCTGATATCAACGTTATACCGATCCACGAGTCTCGACATTCGCGCTTTCATAGATCTTACACCTTCGTATGTCAACAACACGTTCAACCCTGCCACACCTAATGATCCCAGCGTTGCCTACTTTTCTTACGGAGCCGACGGAACGGAAAGCATTTACCAAAAGCCATTCGTTTATCCTCTTAGATTCACATTCGAATACCTCATGGCAGTAGAGGGCATCAATGACGGTTTGGTGAGTGTAAAGTCCGCGCAATGGGGAGAGTACATTAAAACATTGAAAGCGGACCACATTGATTTGATTAATCTGCTGAATACTTGGAGATGGGAAACGGTGGTAAAGAATTTGGATGCCGTCGAGAAGGTTGAAGAGGCTCTAAAGCAAGGCACAGAGGTCAAAGGTCAGGACGTGCGAAAGGCACATACTCAACTCCAGAAGAAAGCCAAAGAGATTGGAAAAGATCTGGTAGAGCACACTCAAGCGAAGAAGGAAGAACTAAAGGATCAGATCGAAGAGAGCAAATTCAACGCCATTGAGTTGTATCTTGAAATTGCTACTATGCTAGCAAACAAGGGATTCTAGGCTAGAGTAGGGAGTTGGTAGAACATTTGTATCAATTTTCGTCCATTGAATCTGCTGATGCGTCCTCACTCTTTCATTAAGAAACAAGTACAAAGTTAAGAGCGTTCCTATCTACGAAAATAACATTGCAGGATCCCTGGTTTCGTCTACTTGACATAACCCTACTCATCCTTTGCAGCACGCCTTATCAAACTATTTAGCAGCTTTCAAGTTCGCCGCCATGCGCTGGAAGCATGCATCGTACGCTTCGTGAATCTCAGGAACCGTAATACCAAACTTTGCCAACGTAGTTGTCAACTTGGTTGTGTCCAATTCGCAGTTACTTCTGCCCGCCTTGAGGATCTTGCTCTGCTCTTCCACTGTGAAATTCTTCCACGTGAAGTTGGGGTCTACATGCTTCTTGTAGAGCGCAAGCACTTCGTTGTGCGAAATGGCACCTGGGTTCGTGAAGTTGAAGACACCGGTCAATTTATTTTCCGCCATTACAATCGACGCGGGAAGGAGATCGTGGAGGATAGTGTTGGAGTTGGGAACGTCCACTACTCGCTCGTACCTATTCATTGACATTGATGAGTCCTTAGGAAGTATACCAAAGGTATGTGACCATGGGAATAACTTACTTTGTAATCTTGGTGACAAAGTTTCTAGGATTCAGGTCATCTGATACGGGCATACGAAGCCGAAGTGTCAAGACATTATCGTAGGCCTTGATCATCTGAAAAGCCGATAAATAGCGTCAGAACAGCTCGCGTAACACTATAGAAAGATCATTCCTTACCTTCTCCACCATAGCCTTGGTGAAGCTGTAGTAAGATCCAGCAAAGTTGGGTTCGTCTTCTTCGGTGTATCCGACACCGTGTTCCTTGTGCTTTTCATCGTAGGTGTAAATACATCCTAAGGTAGAGAGGGTCAAGATAACGAACATCTGACCCAAACGTGTCGCTTTTTCTCACCGGTCGCAAAGTTTGTCATGTGGATTCCTCTCAGGAAACAGCAATCCGCGAGATTGAGCGTTCCAATCACATTGCTACGAATAGTGGCCTGCTTATTGTCTTCGCACCAATCGACGTTTGGTCGACCTGTTACTCCCGCGCAGTTGAAGACGCGCGTTGGCTTGTAGGCGTCCAGTTCTCTGCGAATCACAGGACATTACATTGTCAGCGCCCAAGCATTCTCTTGGCCCTTTGCTGCACACCAACTCACTTGCAGACCGCCTCTCTCTCTTCCAGTCTGACAAGGGTGCCCTTCACCTCCTTGCCTTGCTTCTCCAACAGCTCCTTCAACAATCCTGCGATCCATCCGTTCGCACCAAAGATAAGATAGCGCTAGAGACAGGTGAGAGATGCGACAGATAGCCATCAAAAGTCAATGCAACGTCTAAAGCTTTCCTGCAAAGTCGAGTTCAACTATATACCTCTTGGCTGTGATTTCCGTTGCCGTTCATGGTTTAGGTAGATGCGCGCTGACAAGAAAGTGTGAGCCAAGCGTGGCCTATTAAGAGTTTTACAAGTCTTTTGCGGAAACGCAATTACCTGCAGGATGAAAAGAAGAGGATGCTTTTCGTTGAGCACAGAGTCTGGTGTGGAGTGGCCGTCAAGCGGAACCACTTGCAACTACTGCGCATTCTGGAAGCTTGCGTATCACGTGCTATGCCACTGGATCCGACCTGCCGCTGATTCCAATGCAGCCATATCCCATCCAATATTATTTCCCATATGCCATGGACATTAAGAACTTCCAATACGAATTTCTTCCTTTAAATATAAATTCTCATAGTGAGAGGGTGCCAAAAATTGGGTGTGGCCAGTGGCCCCACCACGGGTAATTGGTAAGTTTTCAATTAGTCAATAACCTTAGCTCAGTCGAGACTTCACTGCTGAAGGTATTGCCCCTGTGCAAGGATAAAGAAGAAGCGGGGGGGATGGGGAAACGCGCTCTTTTATAGGCGAGGGCGACTGCGCTTTTTTTTGCATGTGGCGCAGGTATTGCTTCTTTGAGCTTCCACACACTTTCCTTTTATGGTAAGAAGCCATGTGGGCTAATGGCATGGTGATTGTGCCAGTTAGATGACTAGAAGTGACTTGAAAACTGCGAGATTGAAATATGACTGGTCGTTTATATTTTATTTTTTTCATTCGGGGCATTTTGTGTTATGAAAAGAACGTTCCGATGAAATACAATCATGATGGTATGATGAGTTACTCGCGTTTGGCGTCTCATTGCTACAAAACCATATGCATTGTGTTGCAATTTTCGGATATGGTCCCGAGGCAAAGAAAAAAAAAAAAGACGATCTAATAGACTGCCATTGTAGCCAGCTGTTGATAGTAACCTAGGTTGGATGTGGACAACATCTATCCGAAAGCGGTTCGTTTGCGTCCTCTTCTTCGTACTAGATCACGCGTAGGCAGTTCCAATCAGAGATTTGAGGAGTTTTCACCCAATTGCAAAGGCCCATACCTTCTTCCAGTTTTTTTCTCACGGCCTTGCCACCTTTTGAGGACTTGCCATATGTGTCCAAAATACATTGGAACTAATGCAGTACAGGTAAATTACGATAAATTGCATGTCGAGAGCCAAAAACGCTATTGAATAAACTCACCATTCCTTCTGTATCCGGGTGTGTGCTAATCATTGCTCTTTCCAATACGTACAAATCTACAGCCTTGTCCTCCACCATTGATGACACCATGCTCAGGCCAAAGTCAATTAACACCTACAAGGACCAAGTTGGTCAACTGCATCCCAATGAAGAACGTATATCAAACTGGTCTTACCAATGACTGGGAACCTTCTCGCACTATCATGTTAGAAGTTGTCAAGTCCCCGTGAACAATGTCCAGGTCATGCATGACTGCCAGGCTTTTTCCAATGCTTTGCGCAAGCAGTCGCTCTGTGACCAATTGACCTTAGCCCTAATTCTCCGTCAAGAACGCCAACCGTCTCTGCCTTACCATCATCATCGTTCATCGGTGCTCTACTATTTATGTAATCCCGGACACTTGAACCGTCTACGTACTCCATATATATGAGGCTATTTGGGGTATCGACCATGTACACCGTCGGGGTATCTACACCGGCTCTTCGCAGCCGTTGCAGGCATCGGGCTTCCTACATTCATCTCAGATGAATATACGGTTGGCTACGGTCACTTTAGTCATCCCTCTTCACCTGTATCACTCGGCGAGCCGTCAACTTTTCATCGAGAACAGGATGCCTATACGCTTTTTTGAATCGCTCCTTGACGATCGCGCATCGTCCCTCGCCAAACGGCATCTTGTACACCCTCTAATGGGACATATAATCAGCACTTCCTCTCGTTTCTAGAGTGAATCGTAGAATGAACGCACCGCTTCGGCTCCTTGTTTTATCAGTATCGCCTCGTGCGTCTCCATTTCTGTCAAGAATGAAGGTTGAACTTTCGGTACCAGTGTGACGGCGTCACCCACGACAATTCTAGCTGGAACAACAGTCGCCGACAACGTTCTCAAGATACGCCGGACGAAATGCACAGAAGCCCGGAGTCCAGTTAAATCTCACTGTCAAAGCAAAGGCCAACCCACCCAAGTCCTTCTCTCTTGCAGATCTCAACCTGCTGTGCCACATTAGTCTCAAATTAGGGTAAATGAAATCTAGGATACACCATGGACTGTCCTTGATGTCCATTTTCCAATAGCATGCCGTTCCTGTGGATGGTCTCATCTATACTCAGATTATTCCTATATTCAGAAAGGTTGACAGCGAATATTATTTACTGACGCTACAGTATGCTCTTGCGTTTAAAATGTACATGCAAAGCGGAGTCCCTTGCGTCAATGTCATCGTTTCTCATCATTCCCCTCCTCTTTTACCTCCACCACTTCTTGTTTAGGTTCATGCTCTGTGCCCACTTGCTCCATCTCATCTGGTGCCCCACTCTCTACCAGCGACACAAATATCTGTATTTCCCTCCTCGCCTTTTGTTCTGGCTCTAATTGCGCAATATGAGCTTGCAATGCTGCTTTCAATTTTGGAGATCGTTTCAAGGCATCTGCTACATGCGGTCGTGGTAGGCTTTGTAGTACTTGGATGGATGCCGGAAAGATAATCTACCACAAAAGTAGGAAGGAAAACATGAGTGGCTAATCCATATACCCACGTGATTCAAGCTATAGCCACGTGAGTTTGTGTCACCACAATGTCCTCCAGGCCAAACTTCGTCTCAACAATAGGATCCATTTGCAATGAATTTGAACCAACCAAGCATTGCTTTGGCGTTCATGATGTATTCTGACTGCATACATTTGATAGGAAACAACCTCTCCGCCCACAGTACCTGTCCCCCGTGGCACCAGCTCGTTCAAGGGCGCCGGGATTCTCACCATTTTCCAAACAAACAAATGCAAAAAGCCAGTACTCACCGTACAGCAACGTATAAATCCCTCCCACAGCTTCGGAGCACTCCACACTTTCTTGTTGATCAGTTTCAAAAGGATACTAGTGACAAAATTCACTAGTGCAGGATACTGATTGACGCTTTGTATAACAGTGCGCATGAAGAGCGTGGGAAGCTTCGACTGGTCCACCAGTTGCTGCAACACAACTGCAAGCACCTCTCCCTTGAAGACGTTCTGGCATGTGAAGCAGATGGTAGTGGCTAATGAAGAAAGATATTAAATCCAAGCCTACTCGACAGCGCACGGGCTATGGATTGGTGTTGCAAATTTAGGGGTCACGCACCTTCGACCGCCCTTTTGAGTCCCACGGTTTCCTCCATGTTATGTAAAGCAACAAGCAACTCGGAAGGTGTGAGAGGTGGCCCTGCGCCCCCTCCACCTGGTTGAGCCGCTCGGTCGCCGCCATTTGTACTTACCGCTGGGCCTGCACCTGTTCCTGCTGATGCAGCGGCAGCATTTTGCAGGCTTGGACTATCGACAAGCCGCAAGAAAGCGTCCTTTACCAAAGCCCGTTGTTTTTCACTTCCGTCGAGAAGCTGTACTATCCGAGGCAGATATAGCAAAATTTTGGGCTAGAGCATAGGGGGAACAAATATGAGAAAAATAATGCAAAAAAGGACAAAGAAATGCATACCCTCCCAAGTCCTGACAATATGGGTATAAGGAATCGTGCATCCAGATTCTTTTGAGCAAAGACATTCCAAACTGCAGTGACGAGTTGAGGTGAAG
Source organism: Spizellomyces punctatus DAOM BR117 (assembly GCF_000182565.1). NCBI lineage: Eukaryota > Fungi > Chytridiomycota > Chytridiomycetes > Spizellomycetales > Spizellomycetaceae > Spizellomyces > Spizellomyces punctatus. The sequence goes on along the minus strand of NW_015971541.1, from coordinate 1,053,099 downwards.
GCGGATGTTTTTCGGTCATGGTAGTCACCATTCGTAAAACGAGCCAGTCGGACCCTTCTGGGAATGCGTTAATGATGGGTAGCAAACGCGCTGGTTGTGCAGAAAGTGCTTTGATAAGCGGCGGGATATTTTTTCGCACTGCACGCTGGACAGAGATGTGGAAGTCCTTGTACAGCTTAAACAACTCCAGCAGCAGCTCATGCTTTTTGCTGCAAAGTGCAAAATAGAGCTCTAGTCGTCTAACAACATCGTCTTCTTTCCAATCATCTGGGGTGATATCTCCATTCGATGTACGCCTTTCGGCATCCTGAACCCCATCCTTCTCTTCTTTAACGTCCATATCATCATCTTCACCGCCTTTGTCTTCTTCAACACCATTGGCATCACTTTCAGTTGATTCTGTATGCACAATGCCAACTTGAGGTGGACCCAAAAGAGCTCGAATGGCTTCCAGCGCAAATTCCTCAACTTTTGGGCCGATCGTGCGATGGTCAGTAAAGAATCGTTTACACATTACAATAGCTGTGGAACGGGTCAATCTCGCTGTACCAGGAATGTGAACGAGTCAGTGAATCGTCATATCACCGAACACAACTTGACCACGTACTGGGATGGAGTGCATATTCTAAAAGAAGTTGTAAGCATTCCGCTCTTACAGCCGGGCGGTGATTTATTAGACCTTGAAGTGTGAAAAGACCCAATGGCATCCTATTGGGTGACATCAAAATCGGTATCGTCTCGTCAAAAACAATGTCCTTCATACCTTTCGTGATCATCACAATATCCTTTCACCACACGGTGGATGGCCTCTTCAGTCACTTCCGGAACATCAATCAGAAACTTGGCAAAAGTTTTGTCCTTCGGGTCAAGTGTGGTGCTGATTTTGTCAAGGATTCGATGAAACCAGATCGGATACTGTTTCGATGAAGCATCCAAGGGTTCTGCGTTCTGTGCCCGTGTTCGATGTTCATCTTCTAACCAGAGGTGATGAAGCCATATTACGGCGAGCTCAAGCCTGGAACAAAAGCAAATTGTAGGACAACTCATAGCATCGAATCAACAGAACATACGGACCTTCCCCGGAAGTCTTCCAGCAAGCTTTCCATGATAATACCCTTCATCTCATCCGATACCCGTCCGCTCGCAGTATTGGTTTCCTCAGACTCATTAGCCACTGGGTGTCCATCAGAGAGCGCCGTTGTTAATCGACAAAGTACCAGCATCCATCCAGTCTTGGCAGCAGATAGACTAAAAGGCCCGGCTGACGACTGTCCTGAGGACTGTGCACCGGGCGCGCCAGAGACTGTTGATATCGCAACTTGCGATGAAAACGTCGGTTCAAGACTTAAGATGCGCTTCACTGCGTCATTTGCCAGTCGTCTCCGTTCATCCGCGCTGAGTTCAGGTAGCTCAGCATTTGATAAATCAAGGACTATTGCCCGAGCAGAGCTTTCGAAAGCTGCTAAATCTGACAAGTGATCGTGATCCTCGGACTGGTCACTAGGCAAGACATTCATTTGGCTAGGTGACCCTGCGCGTAACTTTGCAAGGTTTTCGTCCTCCCCTCTTCCTGACAGAGAAGAGTCTCCGGGAAAATCCGACTTCAACGGCAGCTCTTCGTCCTTTGCAAGTGAGGTCTCGGTACTTGCTCCGTTTTCATTTTCGGATAACGTTGAGGGTGTCGATTCCAAACATTGCTGAGAATCCATCATTCGGGGATCTCTCCGTGGATCTCGGCTTGGGGCAGCTACCGGAGGTTGTACGGAAGCTTGAGACACCAATCCGCTGACTTGCTTAAATCTCTGTAAAATAAACATTCGGTAAGGTGAGCAGGAAGAGTAAGTCAAACTGATCTCACGGGCACGTACCATAACACCCTGTTCCCATCGAGGCGTCGTACAGGAAGCAAGTGTTTGGACCACAAGCTCAGCAATGATGTTTGGCGACAATGAATTGGCGTTTATGGTATTCAACATCTGCGTGGCCAATTGCAGAGCTTCATCTTGCGGGAATGCTTCATTTGTGGTATTCCAGGTGGCATCAAGTTGCGTGCTTGGCTGCGGTACACCGCTGGTGCGCTGTCGTTTTGGGTCGAACAACACCTCTGGCGTTGATGGTGGAGCTGATCGCTTTAGTTCACGTCGTCTTGCTTGCTGAATTTCGTGACTTTTCGTGCCAAGTTTCACCAGGGCATCTGTCAAGATATTGGCATACGGAGCGGCGGCAGGTGATCTAAAAGGATAATGTGAGCAAAGATATCTGCTAACCAGACTTCTAACGAGCAATATATTCTGCCGACCTTAGAGCAGACATGAGGACGATCTTAATAGTACGTTCGACACTTCTTCTCTGTACCAAGGTGAGCGTAGTGGACGGAGTGTTCACCCACTGCACAAGCGTGGTGATGACTGGCTGTAGGTACTGCGGCCGAGCTCTTGTTAATCCAAGCATACAGTTAAGGTTCGCGGTGATGGGTCCAGCCGAGCTAAATCGAGAGAGGGCCCGTGTCAGAACAAATGAACACCAGGTTGTGAAGTGGCCCAATGATAATTTCGATATTTTCGGTCATAAATAGACATCATGTAAGCCCAGATAGGCCAGGCCACCCACAATGGACACAGCATTTAACGAGAAACAGGAGACTTACACGCCAGGTATAGAAATGAAACTTTGCATTCTATTGAACAAGCCGACAGCTTCGGCATTCAGTTCCTGAATGTTTATAAATGGGTGTTGTGGTGGACACAGATCGATGGACACACTGTCGGTCCCTATGGCGACCTGACATATGATGAGGTATTTTCGAAATCTCAGCCAATGGAGGATTCAGGGGCGGACTGAAGAGGGATACTTACCACGGACGCATCTTTCGGAGACTGCACCATGATGAGCTTATGTAGAAATCGCACGACACCTTCCTTTACACCGTCATTGGAATGCCCCAACAGAGCAAAAAGCTTTACTTTCAGCCCTGCAATTCCTTGCCATGTCGCCTGATCTGCCGGTAGCTTGCACCTTGTTTCCGTACCAAATGTGTGTTCAGCATGCATTCATAAGTTCTACTTCCTTCCTTGCTCCTTTCAAACTCGACAATTACTCACATCCATTTAAATATGAATGGATAAATGCTGGTGGCACATCGCACAATTCTTTTAATAACATTGGGATTCTCGTCGGTCATAAGGAATGTGAGAGCCTCTACACTACGTGCTGCAACTGTAGAAAAAGGCTTAATTTAAAGATTGGATAATTTGGCAGAAACAACAGAGCTTCGAGACTATGGGAATATGGGGGACAGATACATCTTGGACACCCGCCACTTGGGGAGCTTCAACCTACCAAGCATTCTAGCTTCATCCGGTACAGTCATACGACAGGTGGTATCCTCGATTAACCTCAAGACACCTACGCGCAAGTCGGCAGACGGATCCACAGCCAATCCCAGAGCAATAGGAAAGAAAGTCGCGAGTAGTGCAGGTTCTCGTTTCAGGACTTCATGAAGCTGATGTAGAACTGTGACTCGTTGACCAATGTCTTGTAACGTCCTTGCTGCATTGAGCAACATTATCGCCTGGTTCGCCGCCTGGTCGGCCATTGTTGACGGATGACCGCAATTTCGTTTGCCAGACGTGTCTGCTCTGAAAGCGTTGCATAAGATCCATTGCAGTTGCCATAGTCGCGAAACCACGTGGAGGCGCGAATCTGGCAGAAGACCCCAGTGCGAAGGAACAGAGATCAACAAAATCCTCCGCATGCCCTCCTGGCTTTAGGAATCCTTAAGCGAACCTTGGACAGTTTCGAGGTGGGTGCTCGTGCCCAGAGTGGTTGGGCAAGCCATGCGCCACGACATGCCGTTCCTGACCACTGTCTACTTTCTTTATAAATGTATCAGTGAAGTTTAGCAAACGACGATAGTTTTGCCTCTCAGTCGTCGACGAAATGTTCCAACTCAAATTGTAAGAATATGGTCTGGTCGTGACGAGCAATGTATCATGCAAGCGTTTATTTATTGTGTGAATGCTCCTATACCAGTCTTATTCCAAGAGCAGCTTGCCGAGCAGGAACAGTCCGAAGCTGTAAGTATGGAAGAATGCCGGGGCTTCACGATAGCGATCAATCGATACGTTGAAAAAAGTCTGGTCTGACTCACTTCCCTGCTGCAGATGCAACCGTCGGTGGAATTCTGCAACCTGAGCGGGCGAGACAGGTTTTGGCCAACCCTAAGCGAACTCGACGCGGAAATCCTGTGGACTTGCGTCGACTATTCCTATTCGAGCAGTACCAGGAAGTTCTATCGTCTCGAGCTGTTTTTGTGATGCAGAACAACAACTTGACAGCACAGGAGTACAGTGCGCTGAAGTCCGACTTTCGGGAGAAAGGTTTCGTAATAGCAACCATCCGTAACAACATTTTTGGGGCTGTTATTAGAGATCGCGCGGCGTCGTTGAAAGCAGCAGAAGGGAATGAGGGGGACTTGAGAAAGTTGGAAATGCTACTGGCTGGGCCATGCTGTGTAGCATTTTCTAATGCAACGGACGAAGACCGACCAACCTTGGCAAAGGACTTCACGGAGGTTGCGAAGAAGTATAAATCTAAACTGTTGGTAGTCGGTGCCAAGTTCGACGGAGGAGTGCTGACGGCGGATCTTTTGTCGGAAGTTGTGAAGCTTCCCTCTTTGGGTCAGCTGCGGGCAGAACTGGCGGGAATATTGAGTCAACCTGCCCAAACTCTGGTTGGTTTATTGCAGCGATCACCACAAACCCTATTGTCTACATTGAAGCAACATGAGGAGAACTTGCAGGGTGGGTCAGGGAAGGACGCAAACTAGAGTAGTGGGAGAATTAGAAATAGGCATTGGGTGGTGAAAGAATCTTACTTGACGGCACATTGCACATAATATATTGCATTATTCGACAAAATTTAAGATCTGAACAGACAGGTCTGTCGCAATACAGACGGTCAATGGGCCTGTGGGACTGCTTCACCGCATCTTGGCTTTATTGCTTTTCAATGCAGACTTTGGTCTATCAGACGATACATCTGGCAAGAGAACAAACTCGCCCCAGCTCTTTTTATCCTTCATCAAAGCAACTCCCCCTCGTTGACCTTTAAGACTGTAAAAAGCTGTCAGCATGCCTGCTCTCAGGCACAATATGCATTACGATACGTACTCGGGAAAGTCTTCGGGAACAACAATATTTAGGATGTCATCGATGAGGCATTGCTAAATAAAAAAGAAGCACCGTGACATCAGATATAGGACAAGCATCCGAGCACAAAACGTAGCACATTACAATTTCCCGACATACTTTCATCAATTTATCACTCGCCGTAGTGGCTGACAAAGATGGTGACGCATTCACTTCAATCAACCAAGGCCTAAGATCCGCATCAATGATGATATCGTAACCATAGCATTCGAAACAATGTTTATCGTTTGTTATCAGATTCTGAACAGCTCGTAGAGAATGCATGATGATTGAATCAATTTCATCATTCAGTTTTGATGTGATGGCTCGGCCACGGGTTGCTTGGAGGTACAGTAGAAGATTTTTGAGACTCCACTTTCCACCATTGATTTCGTTATAGTCTTCCTATGAAGGTTGTAAGACCCTGATTATTGGCTTACAATGCCAGGCCATGCAAACAGTGCATCATAGAAAGTGGAAATAATGTACTAACCCCATACTTTTGAATCGACACGTTAGTGAGATGCATAAAGTTGTTGTCAAGGTCCTCCACGTCGGACGTATACTTGACAGCACAGAACCTCGTAAACCCTTGTGTATATTTATATGCCACCAAAGGACGCCATGAGGTAACTAGAACGCTATTTCAGGGTACTCAGAGCACGTTGGGGCAATAGTGAAAGGAAATTGGGATAGCTGGATACTCACTACATCCGCAGATCGAATTTCTTCCCTCCGATCAACAAGGGGTTGTCGATGTACCGGGAGACCACATAAGTGTCCTTACAATTTGCGTAGGACCATCTAACATATCTTCCGTGTCACAGTCAGGGTATTATCAGAAATCAAAATAGACAATGCTCACTGCATCTTGTTATCCCTGGACCACTTTTTAATCTGCTGGAGTCTGTTTATAATAAAGATTCCAATGCCTCTTGCTTTGTCGGTGGGTTTCATAATCCAAACACTGGAAGGATTCTTGCGAAACTCTTCCGCGAATAGATTGTAGTCGCCCGGAAGGGTGTACGTAACGGGCAGGAAGTCTTGATGCGCCAAAACGTGTCACTTTCCCGCTTATCGTTGAGAACTGACACAGCATTTTACCTAGGTAAGGATACTTCGTCTCAAGCGCCAGCGCTTTGTCTGAATTATTTGCCTTGTCTCTCTCCAATTCTTTTCGGTACCGCTTGATATTCTTCACCATCAAATCCTTTTTAGTCAGCTCCTGGTGGTTTGGGAAATGGTTGATGATTCTGTAGACATTTCAGTGAGCGACTGCATACAGCGTTTCATAACAAGAGTTGATACCTACTGGTTCTCAGCCAGGCGATATCCAGATTCAGGCGACATGATTGTTCGGAAGTTGTATACATCTTTTGCCCATCATGACTGGATGTTGGTACATGATACGTTCCAAGAGATATTTAATACAAATTGTGTAAACTTACTTGCCCAAAAGAAGTTCCAGTCATCTATCAAAAATTCACTTTTAACAAACGACCTTCTAATTGCTGTCCTTTGATTCCTCACCTTCTGTTCCTCGGTGCCATCCTCTTTTGTCGAAATTTGTAATGAGACATGACTTATCAATATCTTGACGATCCGATCAATACGTCAATTCACAATGCCAAATACCATAGAAGCGAACATTGCTTACCGGTTATCCATCTAACGTTTCGACTCATTGACTGCAGACTTCCTATTGCATGCGCGCTCAAATGCTTGTCGGGGATGGACCGCGTTACGAGTCGCGTGGCTTAGATGGATCTTCGAAGCTAAGCACGCTGTTGCGGTGATGGGATGAGAGACATGGCAGATGACCAAAATGCTGCTCCGTTGTCATAAAACATTATGCTCGCCGCGACACCTACCTTGGAGCTTGCGATTGCCGATCACCTGTCAATCTTCGCGACGGGCGCACGGCACATATGGCCCCGCAAACTCGAGCAATACTGAACACAGACGTGATCCAGGACTCTTGGAACGGACTTGGATAGCAGTGTCCTCGGCATTTGGTGCGATGGCCGACCCGACACGTCAAGGTACGATTGAATCTCACTGCTCGGCGCAGTGCCCTATAAAAGTGTCTCAACCGCATGTTATGTTCACTGCAAAATAGAAACGGTTGCCTATCTTGGAGAAGCAACTGGTCCGTACTTTCTGGCACGTGCACGGGATAAGATGCTCGTTCATCCCGTAGGACGCCGTATATTGCGCGAGAGGCCTGTAATCAATACTACAACGCTGGATCTAGATCGGCTGCGCGGTTTGCCGGATGGCACGTTTGGGCGGGAATATGTACGTTTTTTGGATACCGAACATGTGTCGCCCGACACGAGAGTACCAGTAAGTCAATAGTCTAGGCTTGTTCAATGAATAAAAGTTCACATCGATCACGATGCAGGTCAAATTTATAGGAAATACCGAGCTAGCGTACGTGATGCAGCGGTATCGTGAGGTTCATGACTTTTGGCACACCCTCACCGGTCTCCCGACAACAATCGAAGCAGAGATTGGACTAAAATGGCTAGAGTTTGTGCAGAGTGGCTTTCCTGTCGCAATGCTTAGTGCGTTCGTTGGACCTTTGCGTTTGACATCGACAGAACGGGAGGTGCTGTTTTCTCATTATGTCCCATGGGCGGTGCAATGCGGTAGTAGTTGTCAATTTCTATTGAACATTTATTACGAAGAGCATATGCATCGTCCATTGGACGAGCTACGAAAGGAATTGGGCTTCATACCTTTACCTAGCATAGCAGATAGCGTGACATCCGGATATAGTGAGGCCGCTAAGGAGGGCCAGACAACTCAAATCAACTAGCTAACTTTTGCATGTTTCCTAATATCATTGTCTTCATACAATATCTCGTGGCGAATCTCTATTCTAGATGAGCAAAGGACTATCTAATACCGCGAAACCAGCGGCAACACCTCCTTCATGTGACGTCGAAGCTTTTGTCCGAAGGAGATGACCTCCGGTCTCATTCATGTGCACAACAGAACCGTCGCTATTAAAATGAGGCAAAAGTCATTCAGGCGTCTTTTGCAGGAGTGACCAATAGGCGTCCACCATACGCACCTGACCCACAGGCCATATATGCCAAGTTCGCTTACTACCTCTCCCTTAATCAATTGGCCTTGCCGCACCATGATGTTTTCGAGCGGAGGTGGCCTGATCAAATCCATGAGAATATACGCATTTCGTTCGGACACGCTCATTTTGGACAGAGCTTTCGGAATATCTTCTCCGTAAATGTTGTTACCTAAAAAGAAATTGCTCAGCTTATAGTTGCATTCCTGTACCGAAATATTCACTGGACTCTACCTCCACCCTCTCGCTGAGGCTTCATGACAAATCCTTCTGGATTTTCCAGTGCCATTTTTGCGGCAGCTTCGCCTGCTGGGGAGCCATCCAGCGAATACAATCCGGTGAAAGAATCCCGCACCATTTTGGCGTGCCTTGCGTCAGGCACAAACCTAGCTCACTAAAGATAAGCTGCTTATCCTTAGATGACATGACACAAGATCTCACCTTTCCAGCAACCCTGGTTTGGCCAAAATCTGCTGTACCTTCTTTGTACCAACAAGATGGTACGCAATATTTGGGCATTTTACAGAGCGAGACCGTTCGATCAAAAGACGCGCGTCCCATTCCTATATTGACATCACCATTTGAGTTTACATCTTTAGCTTAAGATGCATAAGGAGGAACACGACCTTTTGGGAGGGAAAATCAGTGGGTGCGTAACCGGCACGAAAGTAGGTAACTGCAACTTCCGATTGTCCACTGTCCCACGAGTTGGTATAATGCGGATGCCGATGTCGAAGGACCTCCACTTACACGAACAACTTTCTTTGATCACCCTGAAGCGTGCCGCGATCCGCAATCTCAGCTAACGTGCAACGTATTAACCGGATCTTGTGCCTGTAGAGGCCAAATGTCAATCGGTTGCCCCAACAGCTTCAGATCCAAACCGCATCCTATCGAACATACTCGTAGAAGAGATTGTATTCAATCCATCTTTGATCGAATGCGTTTCTTTCCCCTGGTTGCACAATCATGATGACGACAGCGCTGCACATGAACGTGACATTTATGTGTATCAGTTGGAGAGCACCTTGTCCTAATCGATGTGTTACTTCAGTACCTCGCTGAGCCATAAAGGCTCCAAGCCTTTGCTATGCCCTTGGCAATGTCTTTGATTGATGAATTACGAGGGAGAGCAGAAAGAGTAATATCTGGGGACGGCAACGACGAATCATTGAAGTAGTTGGTTCGATTCACCAAGAAGCTGATGGTGAGTGCGAAGATGAGTTATCAAATCCTCCATCAGTGGCGGGAACGTATTTACACATTACTTGTGCAAATCGCCAGCCAAATGAGACAGGCTCGAGAACGAGGAGGCAATAGTGTTCAGTTCCACTTGCTGGAGCACAGGCTCAGTTTTTGGCGGTGCATCCAAGGGAACATGAAGAAGGTAGTCGGATCTATGAAGTCCAAGGGTTATTGGCTTCACATGCAGCCATATCAGAGAGGTGATAATTACGTTCAACGCGCGGTTATGGTTATGTACCTGTGCTACTCCTTCCTGCTGGACATGCTTATAAATATCATAGAGCCGGCCAACAAAATCGTCGACTTTGGAAAGACTGTCGAGATGGGCATGAGTTGAGGGCAAGAAGTGTGTAAGAAAGTGAAATGGGCTTGGCGGTCTAGAAAAGTTTCGGGAGTATTTCACACCTCTCAAGCGTTTCGCGCAGAAACAAATCATCATTGGCCACACTCTCCACTAAGGCATTGAAAAGCGGCTGTAGTTTCAACGCTTGTTCGTAGCACCGCCGCGGAAATGGAGACGGAAAGAGGGCAAAAGGTGCATGAGTGACGACGGGAATAGTCTGGTTTCCTACTGACGATGGTGGGGGACGGACGACGAAGCCATGAGCCAAAGCCCAGTCCACTGCATGGTCCTTCAGCTCATCAAGCTGGTCCTGCGCGAGCGGTGGAGGATACGCGGGCAGTGTACTTGACGACATTGCTCGATAAGATGGTGAACTGAATGTTGAGTTGGTTCACGATCTTGCGGAAGTCGAACAATGAGTCATCAATTCAAATCGGGTTTGCTAATAATTCGGTAAGCGTAAGTTCACTTCAGTTCCAGTAGGTTATCAACCGTCCATGATACGGATTTTTCTAAATTCATCATCACATCTTTCATCAAAGAACAGAGGAGAAGGAGGGGGTCACAACATCGGATGCATGAGACAAGTCTGTTGGTATTTTGTGCAGGATTAGAATCGTAGGAAGGATAAAAAGCAGTGGGCTCAGGCTTGAGGTTGTGAATTTTGCAACCTTCGTCAACATGAAAAGAGAGCAAGAGCCAATTGGAAGCTGCAGTCATCGTTAGATCTTCATTGCTGCAGAATGCTTCTCGATCCTGGGAGCTTGGTTTTTTCGGCAGATGAGGAATCCTGCACAAAAGTAACTGTATTGTATATACTGCAAGTTACTGGTAGTCTAGGAAATATCTCTTTGCGTTGGTCATCTGGCAACCCTGGTAGAGCTGCCTTACACCAGGAAGCGCAGTGCAGCCATACTCGATCGCGCTGGCAAAAGCTTTACGAAGATGCCGTTAGTTACTGCCTGCATCCTCAGTAGCTGTAAAAGGCCATAAAAGGCCATAGTTTGACGTTCCTACACCAACAAGGCACTAACAGTCCAATGTTACAATTGACCTATGTAAGGTGCTTTCTTTTTATCACTTGTCATGTGAAATCAAAGGTCAGGTTATACCTTGTTTTGCTCTACATAGTTATTAAGGAATCGGCAAAGGTCCTCCCTACTCGGCACCATTCCAAGGAGTCTCTTTAGTTAACGGCGAATGTCCGTCAGTGATTTGTAACACACCCTTCTCTGTTGTCCCAAGCCACTGCTCTCGACGTTATTTACGGTGCAAGAATTAAGGAATCTAGAGGTTCCAGAAATTCTATCCAGGGCAATGCACCATCAACAGACAAAACTTCAGACATTTATGATTTCACGTAGTCTCAAAGAAACAGAACTACAAGTTGCAACCGTTCTAGGAAGGTGAACGCCGTCGGCCATTGGCAGATTGAGGAGATTGTCCAACACGCCGATGATCCTCGCTTCGAGTTCGAAGCCATGTTTTACTGATATTGATGGGTGCTGCTGACGTGTGCATGCACTGCCCCCTGGTGAATTGAATCTGTATTTAAAACTTGAAAAACATACTGTAAAACAAACGAAATATTTATGTGAGATTACAATAGATTTTCGGACTGGACGGATGTGATGGTTTAAGAATTTGGAGGTGTTGCAACAGTGAACACTAGTCAAAATCTTAACTCATGCTATCACCACTGCAGATGCAATAAGCACACATTCACGACACAGAAAATGCATGGTTGAATTCTCCTTGGGAGACAGTGTTTACAAAGTTATTATCTCGATTTGAGTTAGCGCTAACGCAAGATTTACAACGTTTGTGGATTCCAATTCTTCTTTCCTTGCACGCCGTCGGTTGAAGTCAACAAAGATCCTTTATTTGCTTTGACGGCTGTTGACCTGCTGGAACAATCGAAAGAACTCGCCGCTGTCGCACATTAGGGTCGTCTGGGCGATGAAACCAACGCGCTGAATCGACACAGACGCTGCACAAACGTCCTCCAAACAAACGTTTTCTTTCAAAGATGAAAAATAAACAAGTCCTTCTTCACCATTCAGGATTATATCCCGTGGGCCACGGCGTGCATTGACGTGGAGTTTCAGACAACAAAAACCGCCACGCTGCTGGTGCGAGCGTCGAACAAACAACTCCTCTTCCAGGGTTTTTGGTTGAAAATAGAAACAGCAGTGAATGGCATTACTGTAAGTAGCGGAGTTTGGCGGAGAGTCGAAAAGCCGACAGTGCGCAGATACTATAAACTGCCGTATTTGTTTCGCTCTTTGAATGCGGCACACAAAGAAAGAAAACCAACCAGCAAACATCATGTCAACACACCGCATGTGCAAAAACTTCAGTCCCTGTAATGGAGAAATGTCTATAAAATGGAGGGCCATCATCTCCACCTTCTCTCCCAGTACCAAGATCTCATAGAACCGTCATCACAAGTACTCACATTCAATAGCAAACATGTTGGCCTTGAAGAGCTTCGCCCTGTATCTCATTGCAAGTGCAGCGTCTGTTACCGCACTCCCTGCTGCCCTCCACCCCTTCCTCAAGCCTCCTGGCGCCTCTCGTGGACCATGTCCCGGTCTTAACATTCTGGCAAACCACGGATTCTTACCCAGAGACGGCAAGGGTCTGACTCTTCCCATTCTTCAGCAAGCGTTGTCGGACGCCTACAACTTTTCGCCAGACTTCACTGCAACCGTCTTTGCCATCCAGTCCAACCCCGTAACTGGAATCGCCGTACCCTTCGCCTTGGAGGATCTGAAAAAGCACGTCCCATTCGTTGTGGAGCATGATGCATCCATTTCGCGCAATGACTTTGCTACATCCCGCTCAGGTGACAACTACTCTTACAACCGCACCCTCTTCGCCAACTCTCTCCAATACGTCAGGGATTTGGGCTTTACTGAACTGAATTCTACGGCCATGGCCCACATCCGTCATCTTCGTGAGACCCAATCTGAGATGTACAATCCTCAATTCTCCTATGGACGTCTCTCTGTCAACCCCGACGGCTCACTCGTCGTCGATCCATCCATGCCGGAATTCTTTGCTCTGGGTGAAGCCGCCTTTATCCTTGACCTCTTCGGCTCCAACAACGGCCTGGCTGATTCAGACACTAGCATGGCGCAGATTGCTTGGATGTTCACGACGGAAAGCTTCCCATCTGGATACAAACCTCCCGCAGTCCAGGCCACCCTCACCACCGCTCTTGCACGCGCAGCCGAGATCAAGGGACAGCTGGCTTCGCTGCCGCCAATTCCAAAGGACGTTGCAGCAAAGTACTGGAACACGGATTTCTCCAAGAAACTTGCTTTACAGCTCGGTGGCTCGCTGCTCGACATGTCTTAAACGATGAGAGTGATTTCAGATTCATAGATAGAGTAGAACTAGATTCCCGCGATACAACTAGAACTAAAAGTTTCGAGATGGAGCATGTGTAGCAAGGGTAATGTTATGCAAAATATGACCAGTGTTATGGAGATCAGCTATAGATCTTGGTATTCTAAGTCTACACATTTCAAGACTCATACAAGGAGCTCTACAATTAATTGTACTAGTAATAAGATTGATTGCACCCATTAGAGAAGAGGCACATTACTACTTGGTTACTATTATTATCATCATCTGTTCTAACTGGAGCTTTCCAAGGTATCCATACATGTGTCCCATGGACCCTAAGTTCGATATACTTTTGTTGACCGATAAACTTGTCTCCCCGTCCGCTTGTCGCCCAAGACCAGAGGCGCGCAGTATTCGTGTTACTACCGCTGTCCTCTAATTCGTCCTTGACATCCGAGCCGCTTTAATTCCAGCGTTCGGCTCATCATTCCTCAGGCTATCTAGAAATCACTGTACAATTCCCTTGGTTAATGTTCCCTATGCGGGAAGTGTCCGATCCATCCGTTGTACGGTAATCACCCATTGTCCCTCAGTAATATGGTTTGTGGGTGAAAAATGTCCGCCATCAGCGGTACTCTAAGATGGGATATCTGTATTATCAAAACATATTATTTTTGCACTACCTATACTGACAAGCTCATAGCATCGTATCTGCGGACGGTCGTTCCAATAGCTGACCGCTCCGCGGCCTCACAAATACCATTAGCTCCCCAGCAGGTCCCAACCCGGCTTCCACCCCGCCCCGAACATGTACATTCTTCACCTCCCGTGGGGACCCTTCCTTCTCTTCTGCACCTTCTGGGATCACCATAACTTTTAATCGAGGAAGGGCGGCCTTCCCACAAACCATTGGCACACAGTTGTATGTCACTCTCATTGAGCTGAGAGGTAGCATTCGCGCGTGCGTTTGCTTGCACCCACTGAAAACGAAGCCTTCAGTGACTTCCATAGACAGCGACAGATGATGTATTGCAAGCGATGTATTGTGCAACTCGTATGTGACGGTGAATGGGGTTGTGTGGTGCAGCAACGGTGGGATGTCTGCCGATGATATGGCGCGAAACAACAATATCAGGAGACGTTATGATAGGAAAGGGAACATTAGAGAGAAAACTTACCAACGCAGATCAATATATCTCTATGCTGAAGGGGTACATCCGGTATTGTAAGTACTGTCTGAGCCCATGCTGGTTCGATATCTCCTGTTTGCCGTCTGTTGTCACAGAGAGTACATGAGAAAGACGGCCCTCGGGCCCGTGCGCAATCCCCACTGTACATACCTTCGCCATCGTACCACCATGTCCCCGACGGGTATCGCCTCAACTTCGGCGCCTGGGTCGACCGCAACCATTGCATGATACGCTCCGTTCCATACGTGTCCTGATTTCCAGCCTGCAGGCCAAGAAGTATTTTGTTCCAGCACAGCCCTATTGCCACAACCGAATGGAAAATACCTACTTTCAATGGGGTTTGCGGATGTGGGCAGCGTATTTACGGTTTCGACTAGCACGCTGCGAATACCGGGATGCTGAGCCTGTGTTTGCTACGGAAAATCAACGCATTATTACATTGGGCAAGCGCTGTAAGTGCGCATGGTATAATGTACCTCAACATTTCTTGGAATGAATTTTACTTCCGCGACTTCCATGTCCCAAGGGCCGACACATTTGACCGCGGCGACTATGCTGTGTTTCTCAACTAGTTCCAGACTGCCATCCGCATCCTGCAGCGACAGCAGTCCCGCCTCTGTTGTCTCAAATGGCATTCCATATTCTGAATTTATTGAGAACTTTGTCTCAAATCCGTTAATGAAATTCAATCGGATACTTTCATTTTTTCGGAAGAAAAGGTCTGGATGAGTCGATGGCTGAGGGGCTTCAAATGTGTTCGATAACGTGGCCGTGGACGAAGTCGTCCGGTAGTACACCGTATTGTACATGACCCGCTCGCCAGCGTTTTGCCTGCAGCGAAGCCAGAAGCGTTGCGATACGCGACAAAGCGAAGGAATAACGCCTAAACGTATTGCGGATATTGCATTTCTGTCGCTTCCGGCAGGTTGTGCGGGAGATGATGCTTCGCCAGCAATATCTTCGAACCTTTGCGTGATATGACTTGTTGGATCAGCACCATCCGTTCCAGAGCTTCTGAATTCCAGATCAAGATATGCCTCTATTTCCTCCTTTTCTTCATTTACGACCTCAACAACTACCCAGTAAACTTCGTCAATATACCCTGGGGGCGCATGTGTCAAATGAATCGATAGATTTGGCTGTCGCCTAATGACTCTGAGTGCTGCTTGTTCGCCATAACCATCAAGCATAACCCAGCGAGGGATCGATTCAGCGCCATCTATTACACACCATTTGCGCCTTGCCGATGTGTCTTCCCCCCGTTCAGAAAGATTGAAATTTAGTGACACTTGTCCGTCCGAAGCCGCCAACACAACTGACACTGTTGACAGCTTTAAATCCATCCCCTCTCCTGGTATCACCACTCCCTCCAACACTTGCGTCATGCCAGGAAGGAGTTCCAAGTCAACTTTCTTCGTCCATACTTCATGACCGTCGTCACCCTCCAGAGTCTTTCGTTCACAATTTGTAATGTCGAGCCACTTGACTCTCCGCCCAGACGAGGAGAGGCTACTTTCACCGCCTTCCCTGTCAAGAATGACATGGTCGAACCGTGCATCGGAAAACCCAATATGTATTTTTGAAATTCTTAGCGCAATAGGAGGTGATCTGGCTGAGGCGGCAGTCAAAACCACTTGGAACGGCGCGGACACCCCCACATACGTGCTGTGTTTCTTAAATTGAACATTGCACTGTAGGAAACCATCGATTTGGTCCATATCCACCGCCACCCTCAGTCCCTTGGTCATATCTTGTCCATCGCCGCGCAAAATGGTCATGAGCTCCTGTACAGCAGCTTCCTGCTCGGCATTTCCTTCGGCCCCACCCGCCATCCGCTCGCTCATCAGCTCCACGAGGCACTCAACCACGACATCCCATCGACCCAAGGTTCTGGCACATTGTACACTCCATTTCAAGACATCTTTGAGAACATTGGGCCAATGCTCTTTTCGATATGTTTTTCCTATCCGCTCGAAAAACTTGAGCGCCATCTCGTACTTTCCACTTTGCTCATACACCCGAGCTATTTCAGAAGCGAGGAAGAGGGTCATGCGCCCGGCCCTGTGCTTCTTGAACTGCTCGTAAGACTTTGTCAAGAGCTCAATGACTAAGGTAGCGTGATCTACACTTCGCTCGGAGGCCAGTGACACACCGAGATTGTGCGCATGCATAGGTGAGCTTGGCATCATGGCAGAAAATGGTGACCCAGATATTTCGGCTATAGGGAGCATTTAGCGGGTGGCGCTTGTCAGCCTACACAAGTTCAACCGTGATTGCAAAAGATAAACGGCAAGTACCAAAAGATCCCAGGCGAGCTTGTCCGCCTCGGACGGATGTAGCAGCCGACGGCGGCGGAGGCGGGGCCGACGTAATGGCCTAGGGTTATCATTATTATATGTCCTATTCTTACGAGCGAATGCCTTTCTCACCTTCTCGGTTTCTGCAAAGCGTTTCCATCGCTCTTCAGCACAACGAGCAGCAAGGAAATAATAGTATCCTGCATGCTGCACCACGAGAGAAGCATTCGTGGCACTGAATGGTCCAAAAACAGCAACGGGAACGTCTCCGCCAGAGAGGACATTCATGCTATTGTTGGACAGAGTATTCAAGAAAGATTGCGCCTGACCCGTCGCTGTGTGTGCTGCCGGTAGCGAGCCCGGCGGTGGAAAGGGTAAGCGTAACCCAATCTTCCCGGTAGCCAACTCTATAAGCTCCCCAAAGACGCGATACCTGATTCATACAAGTGACTCAGTCTGCGGATGCGGAGGTTGACCAGTGAAAATCATGAAACGTACTGCGTAGACACCCATGTCCAGTATTCAAATGACCCACCGCCGGTGAGGTTAGCCAATTGAGTTAATCCCGGAGAGACCTCCCACGTTAGCTCAGTACTTGGTGGACCAACAAATTCGGGGAAGCTTTTGCAATTGGTAAGATGCTTCTCTAATTGTTGTAATGCGGGAACAGGGCGGTCGGTGTACAGATGGAGTTTGCAAATCTAAGGTAGTCGCAACGCTGCGGATGAGTCTTAGCTTGAGCACATCAATCCGTTAATACCTCACTCTTGTACCGACCTTTAGATTAATGCAATCGACCAACGTCCGGGCTTCCAACCAGCGAGGAGTGAAGGGTTGCAAGAGATCGTTTGGAGCAGACCCTCCGCCTCCCGGAACGAGCACCCCACCGGAAATGGCACAGTGAAACAACTCTATTAACAATTGATATGCAGTCTCATAATGCCTAAACAGACTCTGAGATCAGCAGCTTGAAAACAATGTCACACAGCTTCCACGTACTTGATAGCATTCTCCATATCCTGTCTGAATTCAGCGAACACCGCCAATTTGTATTCGTACCGTAAGTGCCAGCCAGCCGGCGGTAGTGGTTTTGCTTGCTGGGCGCTGGATATGCTGACCATCCCTGGAAGGGATGCAGCAGAAGTAGACGGCGCCGTGCTTACTGCACGAGCGGAGATGGGCGGCAGTCGCGCTTTTTTCTTCCTTATGCGTTTGTCATGATCGCGATAGTAGCTACAGGCCGAATCATGCAGTGATTTTTGCATCCTGAATCAAAAATGCACTCAGCAAATAAGCACTCGTCTATATACAGGACATTAGCCCTACGTACATAGTAATGAACTGTTGCGGATCTGTGCTGGCGGACGGTAGAACGAACAACGAGCTTTTGAGATCCAACCCACAGGTTCGTCGAATGAAAGATACTCGTTCGTCAAGATGTGGGTCATCTGCGCACTAAATGCATCAAAATCCAGAGCACGGGCCGTGTCCGAATGGGTTTGGTACTGAGAGGACCTACCTGCCGGGTTCGTCTTTATTATGAGCACCACAGCAAACCTGATGCCCCGATCAGTTGCATTTCGCTTCTTTTCGTTGATCTCTGCGCAAAGTATGAGATCACGCTCGCGCTCTATGCTCATTGCTTGCTGTACGCCTAAGGGGTCACGATTGTCTAGCGTTTCTGTTCGCTCCCACAAATCGTAGAAACCCACAACTATTGCAGGTCTCGTTTCTTTCTGCCGTTGTATCCATGCAGGGAGCATAAGACCATCAGGATAAAGAGGCGATCCAGGAGTTAAAGGAGACAAATTGGAATGCTGAACTGGTGTTGCCCTTTGGAGTTTCCGGGGAGGAAAGACGTGTGCCTGGGTAAAGGATCAGAACAGAAGTCTTTTGTCAACCTGCCATGCGGTCGAGTCATCAAGAGCGTGAAAAGTACCTTGTCCAAAACGGTGACGTGAAAAAAAGCAGAGAAGCCTTCTCTCTTGGCTGCTGCATCCCAGATGCTCATGTTGTTCTTTGCCATCAATACAGAGAGTAGGACTTTCTTCAGCGACGAACTCTTTGGCGTGTCGGTAGTCCCACTCGGCGGCTCGACATCCGGTTCAATGAGACCCATAACCGCCATCAGCGGCACATGGTGAAGAACATATTCCAGAGGATATGACTCCATTGCGGCAGATGGAAACGTTAAGAAGCGACAGAAATGACTATTTGCTCATGCCATGAATTGTTAGTGCATGTGGGAGAGCGCGTGCCAGACAGTTGTGCTGCCTTTTACGGACACACGTCGCGTTCGCTGTCCATTTGCGATGATCACCTCTACGATATAACTTGCAACCAGAGACTGTTTGTTTTTGTTAATGTTTTCTACCTTACTTGGCTAATAGTATTCTAGTAGCTGCTCTTTAATCCGGTTCGCAAGATGTTAACACATTCCGTTTCTATTAGCACTCCAGCCGTGGATTTTCAAATCATTTACCTTGAATGTATGTCGTAGTTAGCAGGGTGATACTCTCGTCCAGTCCATAATCACCTTCATTGCAATAAGATCATGCTTTCCTCAATCTGAATCATCTGTAATATCCTTACCGACGTCTTGTCTCGAAAAGATCAAACAAGTATTCTTTTCTCCTGTGGGCGGTCCATTGGAAGGAAGGGCGCACTGAATATGTTGCAGAGAATCGACATGGACTCACCTTTAGGCAAATGCTTTAATTCTCAAAAATTTTATGTTCAGGCAAGCGAATAATAATATTCTGTATTCGACATAAGATAAATCAATGAATTGACAAAGTTATATGTCGACTACTCAAATGAGGACGGCCATTTGTTTATCTCCTACCAATCCTGTTGTTAGGCACTCTTATTCGTTAGGTTCAGGTTTGAAAATGTTCAAGGTAGTAACTAGTTAGCGCTAGATGTGGCCCTCTACTTGCTACCGTCTTCTACTACTCAATGGATCGGTATTGTAAGGCGGACATCGATTGCTATGTCTGTCTTAGAGACACATGTAAAACCCGTTCCCAAACGTGGTCAACATCGAGGGAAATACTTCGTGCCTTCTGCAAAGGGTATACTTGGGTAGCCGTTGAACGCTTGTATTATGAATTAAAAGTGCAATCTGGTTCACGCAAAGGGAGACGCCAACAGTGCCAAATTCCAATGTTTTGAGAACAAAAATACAATCACATTCATTGGCCGCAAAACCATCATTTCGTAAAACCGTATTTCAACATGTCATAAAAATACATATTGGAGAGCTCCGTCCGCCAACGATGATACAGCGGTGCCTCACAGATAAGTTTGCGGGTGTTTTCCTGGCTCGCAAGGAGCCACAAGAAGCACCCAAACATACGATCGAATCATGAGGATTCGGTCACCCTAGGGTATTGGCAGATGAATATCCGCGGGTCCCAGCCACCGGCGTCCAAGAGCCCGAAAAGGCTCTCTCCTCCTCTATTTGCCAGCAATCATGACCAAGACTACCAGCGTAACGGGAAGTACCGTTCCAACGGTGCATCAGATTGCCCCCAACAATGCCTGATCCGATGGCAATAATTGATGCCTGGTAATCTGTCGCTGACTGACTAGTGATTGATTCCAGTACCAGCAACACCGCCGGCGATATAACGATAATGAACAAAGAAAGAAAGGCCGCGAAGACAGAGTCCAATGGATATTGATTTCATCACCTAGATTCTCCTTCAATCAGTCGCAATGTAATACAATCCGCACTCTGGTCAACAATACGAATTCAAAGCGAGACCCTCTCTCAACGATTTTGTTTCAAGCTCGTACCACTTCTGAATCGTGCCCTTTCAGTCTCTGCTCCCAACATGCACTTCAAATTATCAATAGCTACAGGTGCATTTCGGGCAGATTTGCCTCGCAGACAATGCTGACCCAGACCGGATGCGGAACCCTGAGGAAGTCCGTTCCATTCTTGTCATTTCTAGCAGCCGGCCTATTGGCATCAAGAGTATTTGCATAACTCTGTGCCGCATGGCTTCACATCCTGCGTCTCCTGCTTCATCTCGACGCGCGAGCGGGCAGGAGATAAGTGCTTTGGTCTTCCTTCTTGGCACGGCGGAGCTTCGGTTTTGAGCACCCTTTATTACTTCCGGATGCTTCTTCTTTTAGTCGTTTTTTCCAGGCTTCGAATGGGAAAACTTTGCCAATGGCATTACATCCCATTCCACTCCCTCCTCATTCATCACTATTCCCAAACGCGTAAATGTGTGCAGCAACCCTCGAAAACCTCACGCCATTTCCAGTCACTTCCTTACATATGCTCCAAATTAATCCACCAACTCCCAGTCAAGTCTTCCACACGTTTCCGGTTTCTTGGGAGCGCTCTCTGCCGCGCATCTTCTTGTGCATTGTGTTGGTGGAAGGGGAACAGAGGAGTCTTCGACTCTGGGACCAGTTGATTTTCCACTTCTTACTCTGACGACGGGTAATAAATTGCTTTCCTTCTCCTCTTTGTGACCAAAGACCATTCCGTCAGTGACCTGAATAAGACCCTTACCGCCTTGGGCTAGCTTCACTACAAAATTGATAATGTGGATGAAGCTGCGCTGTACTGTCCTTTCGCTAAGTGTATGTGCATCCCTTGTGGTCTCCCCCATGAATTTGACCTAGTATGACAATCTACTATTCCACAGCTCCTTCTACTTAGGACCAGCCCTACACTGCTGCATATCCCCTGCTTGACAGCCAAGCAATCCGAGCAAAGCCCAGCAGGAGTGGGAGTACTGTCCCGCTAGGAACAATCGTAACGTTTTGGGCGTGTACAAGCCTCTTGGTAGCAGCTAGTTAGAGTACTCGACAATGGGTATCACTTCTCATATGGTCAGATCTGCTGTAGATGGTGCTCGGACGAAGGTGCGAAGACAAGAATATCTGAGTAGACAAGAGCTCGGACGCGGTCGCGTCACCCTTGTTGGACTCTGTTCTCAGTGCAGAGTCCTTGTACTTTGGTGCATTCCTCCTTCGTCCTTTTTGGTTCCGCCTCTGCTCCCGGCTCATGTACGCCCAACAACCTAACGACCTACCCTCGCTAAAGTTTACATCCATCCCACTGATCCAAGGTTACCCGAATTGGAACCCCAAGAACGTTCATTCTACATACCTCAAAACCGCGAGCTCGTTAGCTGTTGCGGACAAGGTTAACGATAATGTCCAACCGAATGTAAGTTGCTGTACCTCTAGGTCTTTTTCGTAATTCCGATGGGGATAGTCTCGGCAGAGTCGTAAGGGATAGGATGCCTTGCGGGAGTCTTACACATTGCCATGATTCCGTCCAGCCAGATGAGAACTTTTCCGACATAATTGTTATCCATGCCGGTTCCCGTAATCTTCGCGTGGGCAGAGCATCTGATGCGTTCCCAAAAGAAGTACCGCACGTTATCGTGAGGAAAGTTCGCGAAACCAGAGACAGCACAGAGGTCCATCAGACCAGATCTGCCAATCCGGGCGCAATCGCCCAAACTTTTCCAGACACAATTCGGGATGAGCCGGGCTTGTATGATCCCATCCAGGAGGATATACGGCATCGCATGCGAACGCAGAAGATCCGGGCTGTACCGAACGCGCATAGTCAAGTAGTGGGCTTCAATTCGCAGGCTACGCCAGAAACGATACCGGATCATAATGACCCTTATAAAATAGAATGGACAGAGCTCAACGATCTAGAGAGTTACATTGTCGGGCCAAAGGTACGGCTGTCGATGACCTGCTAGAGCCAGACCGCATTTATCCACCCAACACACTGACGATAATTAAAAGGCTCTGCGTATCGTGAGTCCGCAAAATTTTGACGAAGACGAGCCTTCAGATTCAGCAATAGTCTATCGTGCCTTTTATCCAATCCAGCATGGGATGCTAAATATGTCGGACTACACGTCAATATGGGGTTGTCTAGCCGATATGGAGACTATATGGAGCGAGATTATTGAAAGCGAACTCGGGATTTTGCGTTCTGAATTTGGATCATACAATGTCGTGTGGTTGGTGCCGGATTTATTTAGTAAAGCACATGTGCGTGAAATGACGACACTCCTGCTGCGTAACATGGGATTTCGGGGAGTAACAGCACTCCAAGTATGTCCCGTAGCGTTACTGGTGCGCTTCGTGAGCGCTCACTAACACTAGCCATCGCTCAACAAGGAATCTGTGGCTGCCACATTCGGCGCTGGGATTACAACTGCATGCGTGATTGATATTGGAGCACAGAAGACCAGCATATCATGCGTAGAAGACGGCATGTGTGTTGCAGATACAAGGTGGGTGCAAGTCAGCCTACCCTTGAGATGAGTGTGTGTTTAACTGATGGTTGGATATATTAGAGTCAATCTCAAATACGGAGGCGATGACATTACGGCATTCTTGATGAAACTTTTATTGAATAGTGCTTTTCCGTATACCGATTTCAATCCCAAAAAGAATGTGTATGATTGGCTCCTTGCAGACGAACTGAAGGAAAAGTTTTGCACGAATAATGAGGTGGGTTCCAGCTTATCTATCGCAATGGGCGAGCGGAATGTCCAAAGCTGAATGTTCTGGCCAAACAGATTGACATGACCGTGAACCTATGCAACTTTTGCGTTCGCGCTCCCGATCAACCAACTCTGTTGTACAGGATCAAGGTTTACGATGAGGTGGTGACTGCTCCCAGGGTGCGTATTAACTGCTCCGAACTGTAATATCAAGTCTTAAGGAGGCTAACGGCTCATCGCAGGTCCTGTTCCACCCCTACGTGATTGACTTCTCCAAAAAGCTACAGCATGTTGCTTTTCGCGAAACCTATTTGGATTACAACGCAGAGGATGACACGGAGGGAGATGAATTGCCGCACAATGCAGGAGTTGCAGCAGCCGCAGCCTACCGTTCTTATATCAGCCATCCGGCAGAACTCGCCACCAACGGGAAACGCATACGCGAGTCGAAAAATGCGGACAGCGACAAATTTCCTGAGGGTCATATTCCGAATACAACAGACCTCGAGGTGGATAATCAACCCTCTGCTGCCGATGTGCTATCAGTAGATCCAAAGCTAGCGAGTCCGACGCAAGGAGGAGCAATCCGTTACGAGGCTGGGGGGAATTCTGCGCAAAGTCCAGAAGTGACAATAGCAAATACAAAAGGATTCTCTGAAGCACCCAAGTCACCGGATGATGTACTTCAACCACCACCGATAATGCACTTCCTCCGACGGCGCCGGTTCATGGGAACGTTATCTGAGATATCCTTTCCTCTTGATGCAGCGTTGGCACACTCCGTTGGCCTATACGCGCAAACTTATGCAGACATGAAAGATGGCGACCTAGAAATACGCGTTCGAAAGCTGTGCTCTTCGATTCTGGTAGTGGGCGGCGGGGGAATGGTACCAGGATTGGCGAAATTGCTGGAGGAGCGGCTTGGAACAGTATTCCAAGGAACGCCATTAAAAGAAAGGCTCGCAGCAGCGTCAGCTACTGGAGCTACTCCCGCTCTGACTCCGCGCCTATTGCAAAACCCGCGCGACATTGATTCTAGAGTGCTGGCGTGGAAAGGCGGAAGTGTGTTCGGAAAATTGGACATGACACATGATCTGTGGATTGGACGCAGAGAGTGGGAGATTGGGGGAATACAGAAGACGATAGGAAAATGGATGTTTGGATGGGACTAGGGGTGATAATTGCCAACAATACGGAAGCCTGTGTCGGCAACCGTAGTCTGTACTATATACACTCTTGTAAATATTTGCTACAAATGACTTAGCGTATCTTACTCTGTGCATGCATGGCCACCTGCACTATCTCAATATCCGGCAAGAACCCTCGTTTAACAATACTCTCATATACCTTGACACACCCTTGCCACTCTTCTCGATATGCGTAGGCACGAAGAAGATGTTGATAACTAGCAAGATCCTCCGGATACAGCATGCTTCTCTCCTTGAACAATGCTTCTGACTGGCCAACGTCGCCATGCCGCGCATACAGCGACAGCATGCGGTTGAAAGTGGTCACAAGGGGCGCAATAGCTCGTTTCTGCGAGGGGCGATCATGCTCTCGGCAAAACTCGCGTAATTCATCCCACAATTCTTGCGCTGTTTCCACATCGTCTACTGCCTCGCATGCCAAAATGATGCCATCGTACGTTTCCAAATCTACATTCTCCCGTGCACGCCCATCTTTCAATTCTCCAAACACTTTGAGTGCCTTCTCAAGATCTCCGTTCACTCCATACGCTCGTATCATAGCCTCATAGACCTTACGATCTGAATACGCATTTGCAGCTCGCAGCTGATCACACAATCTTTCGGCCTCATCCATCCTGTTGGAGATACCACATGCCTCGATCATGACGGCCCAAGAGTCCATGTCGGCCTGCGCCCCCGGTACCTCCCGCTTCATTTGTTCCCATGCTCTGAATGCACCTCGTAGATCCTTACCCTGCCCATATGCAGCAATCAACAGATTGAAAGCGCGTGCGTCTGGTCGTTCACCGTCCGCGCGGATTGCCTTAAACGTCTCAGCCACACGACGTAAATCGTTATTCCGCAGATGACACAACATCGTCGCATGGTAATCTCTCAGGTCCAGACGGTAGCCAGATCGTCGCATATTTGCAAGAACACGGGCAGCGTGAATAGCAGCAAGGCTGGGAAGTGTATGTGCCGTCAACCAACCGAGTATGGTGCTGTGATCGTCTGCATGAAGGGTATCGTATTTACCCGCTCGATACATGTTCTTGTATACTTGCCAAGCCTGACGAATATTGTGAGAACGTAGCGCAGCGTGGAGGGCTTCAGCCGTTGACCCTGACGTGTCCATGGCACCAGTGACAGGACGCTTGCGCGGAGCGACAGTCCAACGGGCAACTGTTGGAAGGTCAGATGTGTCTATTAAAGCATCGGATGCAGCTCCACCTGTTTGTGGGTCTTTGGACAGGAGCGGCGCAAAGGCTCGATGCAATTGTTCTCCTATCGAAACTGAATCGTCATTGCGCTCCGTGGTAGCTATTCTTCGTACTTGCCCCGCTATTGACGCCAGCCGAGGTGAGGCAGCACGGTTACGACATGCCGTGCATTTAAAAAATCTTTTTAGCATTGTTATGGTCCGTACATTGATTGATGAGGGAAGACCAACGACAAAGGTCAAATCGCGTCGACTGGATGGTAACCGACGTAACCATGGCAATACGTCGGCCATTCTTGCAATTGCAAAAACTCGCAACACGACGATCTTCAGCTTCAAGGGACCTTCCTGCCATCCACCTAGGTCACCGTTGTCATTATGCGAACCCTTTTACTTGGCTCCCGAACTCGAGTTGTAAGAGCGTGGTGTCAGCAAGCGCCATGCACAACTCTCCAATCACGACCAATTTCATATACATCTACACCCTCCCCCCAAGACCTCGCCAAACTCTCAGCCTTTTCGGCACGGACGGGATTCCAGTTCTCCGACAATAAACTGCTGAACGAGGCACTCACCCACAAGTCCTTCCCATCAGGGCCAAAGTCAGCATTCTCCCGACTTCAATATCTGGGTAAGTCCTTTGCCACTGCTTTATTTCAAAATTCGTAGATTTTGACAGTGGCCTTGTCGACCTCTTGAAGGTGGAAAAGTATTGGGACTATATGTTACAGAGCATGTCTACATGAAGTTTCCAGAGTTGCCAGCGGAGTCGGTGGAAAGCGTGGTGAAGGCTTACATCGGCGACAAGGCCTTGGCCAGCTTGGGAAAACATTTCGGGATACCAACCGTGATGCGCTGGAAGGTTCGTGTAGTACCGGCCACCGATCTGTGGACGTATGAACTAATTCTGCTTCACCGTATAGGGTAACAGCGAGGAGACTAGCCAAATATCTGCAAATGGGGAAGCTCTTGTAGCGGGGAAAGTCTTGCAAGCGTTGATCGGGGCGCTGTATCAAGACAAGGGAGCCAAGATTACGAGACAGTTTGTCCATGCTCACTTCCTGTCGCGATCAGTGGATATAGAGTCACACTTGAAGTTGCTCAACCCCAAGCGGCTGTTGGTACAAATCACCAAGGCCAAAGGTCAAGTCCGACCGGTGTCACGGTAAGCACTTGATGGAATGTTAAGGGCCAACAGTCCACGCGTATTCTTATCAGCTCTCTCTTTTAGTTTGGTAAAGGAAAGCGGTCGACAATCTAGCTCACCTGTATTTATTGTGGGAATCTACTCTGGAGTCGAGAAGATTGGGGAGGGGCACGGCAGCTCGTTGGAAATGGCAGAAACAAGGGTAAGCAAAGTTATCCATTACAAGGGCCGCTCCTGGTGTGATAAGTGCTGATGGTCGCATCCTCACAATCTAGGCAGTAAGAGACGCTTTGCAAAAGCATTACCTCCAAGAGGTCAAGGACATAAAATTGCCATCAGACCTGGACGAAGACAGCATCACATTCTTCGACAAAGACGCAACAAATGCATGAAACTGTGGATAGCATATCCAAATAGCCAGTATTAGACAATTTTCCTTCCACCCTGCTACATAACACCGAGATGATTAGATGGGCTAGTATGGGGTTACAGGTCGGACGGCCTGTGAACGGATCGCTCCTGTGGATGGCGCATTCGAATATCATCTGTATTTATCGTTTCACACGAGCGAACTGTTCCCAAAGTATCATCTTGCATGTCCATCTGAGCAGCGCCCGTAGTTACCAAACTTTTTCTTACCTCAATCGAATTGAGCACCACTTCTTACGACGAAAAGCGACAGCACGGCTGCTTCTTATCAAACAGTGGTGCAGAGATCTTCCGTTTACCATGTGTGAGCA
Source organism: Spizellomyces punctatus DAOM BR117 (assembly GCF_000182565.1). Classification (NCBI taxonomy): domain Eukaryota; kingdom Fungi; phylum Chytridiomycota; class Chytridiomycetes; order Spizellomycetales; family Spizellomycetaceae; genus Spizellomyces; species Spizellomyces punctatus. Next base: position 1,025,597 of record NW_015971541.1, on the reverse strand, counting down.
TCTCCATTTATATGAAATGGGAAAGAATCTTGACATTCTTAATACGCATATCTATTTGGTAAAGTGCATACGGCTAAGCTACTCGGCGCTGAGTCCCCCAAATCCTCCTAACGTCTCAAGACTCTGGCTTTGCACACTTTCTATGCTCAACAACCTATGTATTCCACAAAAGTCAGTAGAAGTCCATTTACCGTCACCTGCCATGGATATCGTGATGTTTACCTTTGTCTTTGGGCAAATCATCTCCTCCCATGATACTGGAATCATGGTGTATCCGGCCATACTCTGTGCAAATATCACTCCCAGCTCGTTCTTAGCTGTCGAAAGATAATAACTTCTCGCATCACCAAGCGAAACCACTTCGGCTCTGTTGTCATGCCCTATTAGCTATGTACTTGCATAGGAGTATGGGTGCCCGCTTTATTGACCAACCTCACGACATCCCCTGGTCTAAAACTCTTGTAGATCTGGACTTTATCCCGCTCCGTTGCTCGCACATCTTGTACTCGAATGACGCCTTGAAAGTTTTCTTTGCATGGTGCTGTCCCGACTACCATGATGGTCATTGTTGCAGAGAATTGGTTGACTCGGATGATGCGGCCCGTTACAATAGATCCTACATCGGGTATTGGGTTGAATTCTTTGTGGCGTGTTACGGTGATTATTGGAGACTATTCGCGTTTTATCGAACAAGTCAGCGACGTGGGTGTAGGGTGACGTTGCAAAATGACATACTTACTTCGCCTTCTTTTTCTGGTGGTAATATCTGACTTATGCCGACTACTGAGGCGTATATGAAATCGTCCCTACGTTCAGGAGTGAGCGAGTGAGGATTTCCCCTTCGTGATCTTTCTGTCAATCAGCTCCATAGCCGGAACCCAGCTCGTGCGGCAACTATAACGGCAATGGACAAAGATACCACTCGCCATTCCAGTAGAACAGTTCTACCAAGCTCTCCCCACAACTCACTTTTGATATGTTCCAGAGGATACTAGACAAACGGAGGGAACGGACAAAAACCGGTCAGACTTAAGAATCGACCAATAAAGTCCTTCGTTCGTGGAGTACCTTTATAGTCGCCAGCGTGCGCTAGTCGCTGTCCAGGTGTTACAATATCGTTCATATTTGCGTTAATTGTTAACAAATGTTAACAGAGATCAAAGAAACAGCTTGGTCAAAGGCAAGATGCATATGTTGCTATAGCAACAAGGACAACTGACTGCGCAACGTCAAGATTCCAAATACCCTACCAGCATTTCAAAAGCTCGCACCCCACAATCTGTTCCCTATCCTTGTCCTTTCACTCACATTTTCCAAGCGTCTCTGAACACACTGTTTGCAGCATCACAGTAAACTATGGCCCGCCATCATCCCGATTTGATCTTTTGCCGAAAGCAACCAGGAATAGCCATCGGACGTTTATGCGAAAAATGCGACGGAAAATGCGTGATCTGTGATTCTTACGTGCGACCAGCGGATCTGGTGCGAATCTGCGATGAGTGTAATTATGGATCATATCAGGGACGATGCGTTATTTGTGGTGGGGCGGGAATTTCGGATGCGTACTATTGTAAGGAGTGTGTTGTGCAAGAGAAAGACGTAAGTTCCTTTTGGTTCAGACTTTCGTGGTCACCTTGCGGAATTCCTAATGTTTTACTGTTCAATTTTATCAGCGGGATGGTTGTCCGAAGATTGTGAATCTGGGGAGCAGTAAAACAGATCTATTTTATGAAAGAAAAAAGTATGGTTTCAAGAAAAGATAGCATTCAGTGGGGCTTACTAGGAGGAGTGAACGGAGAAGTGGCCATGCGGAAGAGGATGGGATGTACCTTGTTATAGCGTCAGTAGGCTGCTATGTATATGCAGAACATAATAATAACATCAATGAGACTGTACATTGGATTGCTTATTGCTAATCGTCGCACGTCTGATCGTATCCGCATAATGTTACAACTGGATTTGTTAACCAATGTGTCAAAGAACACTTGCGGTTGGCATGACCCATTTATTAATGTTACCTAAGACCGAAGAAGAATGATACAAGAAGAAAGAGATATGCCAAGCCCTCTCTTGCCCATCACAGCCGCGCACGAGATATCTACCCAACTTATTTCTCTGCTGGGGCAGTCTCCTCCGACCCAGTGCGAAGAGCCTCCTTCTTCGCAGCCAACCTGTTCTGGCGACGCTCGCGGGCAGCCTTGGCCTTTTGACGGTGAGCCGCAGCTTGGTCCCTGTAAGAATATGATAGTTAATTTACAAGCCACCAACGACACACCAAGCGAGAATTCCGGAACATACTCGAGAAGCTTCACACGGGTCTTTTCAGCCTTGGCCTTGTGGATGTACTCCATAAGCACACGCTTGTTCTTGAACACGTTACCCTTGGCCTTCATGTACAACTCGTGGTACCTAAGGGAACGCCGTCTAATGAGCTTCAAAGCCCAATCATCACTCATAGGGACCACAAGACTTACAGGTGACGGTCGATCTTGCCAGACTCCCGGTACTTGCGAAGAAGACGACGGAGAACACGCATACGACGCATCCAAAGGGACAGTCGTGGGCATACGAGCCTCGGCGGTACCTGATCAAACTCCCGTAAGTCTGTCTTCTTCGCCCCCTGTCCAACAACACAGAGAAATCCTTACCTCGGCGCTTTCCAGGACCGGTGTGACGACCAAGACGCTTGGCAGCAGCCCGCTCGCGGACACGGTAGCGAGAGTGCATGGCCACGGGCTTCCGGATGATCAAACCATCCTTGGCAAGCTTACGGATGTTTTGACCTACAATGTCCAACCAAGTTTAATTCTCCGCGCATTCCACATCCCCTCTACGTATACTCTCAAAATACTAACGGGAGTTGGCGTTGGAGATCTCGTTGACTTCGTTGGGGTCAAGCCAGATCTTGCGCTTGCCGCACTTGAGGACGGCAGCAGCCAGGCGCTTCTGAGTGCGAAGGTTTGCCCTGCAATGACCAGTGTTCTGTGAATTTCACATCTACAAATACGTTAGACAGCGACGAGAACTCACATTGTAACCTGAGTGTCAGAGCAGTTGATTCCACCCCAAATGCGAAATTTGGAGAACGGATGCTGGGAGAGACCGGCTGAGGAGGAGGAGGAGGGTGTGTCTTGTAATGGCTGCAATTGCAGAAAAAATGCCAATGGGGCGCGATTGGTCGTAAACGTGACTACCATTATGTGACTTTGCCACAGGCTGATCAAGTCACGTAATCGACAACGAGCTGTGTTGAGGAACTGGTTTGGACTTTGGCGTTTAGTGGAGATCCAATGTGGAGTCGTCACCCAGAGCCAAACGCAGCTGATACGCGGGACAGGACCGTTCAATTATCGACTGAGACTAGCGATGGCAAATCCAATATAGTGAAAAGAACGCCCGAAACGGACAGAGAGGCGCGCGACCGTACTTGGCGCGATAATTCTGAACCTCGGAAGAGAAGTGGTTATGCGGGCTCCTCACGACGCTCAAATCGTCGGGAGACGGGAGCTTTTGCTTCAAGGTTGGATCGAAGAGGAATTAGCGATGAAAAAATGTTACACTAACTTGACTTTCCGTTTACTCAGCAAATGTTACATTGCACTCTTACCCGACGAACTCTTGATTCACATTCTAGCAAACTTGGAGCCCACCGAAATGGTATTGCAGCAGGTCTGTGGGGCGTAGAAATGGAGCATGCTCTCTAAAGTGAGTGGATGCTTTGTAGAAAGCAGCCTCCAGAGTCTGCTCGCGATGGCATCGAGTGATCGCTGACGACGGATGTTGGCGGTCTGCCTTTGACATCTACTATGGATGTCTTCCCATCAGGTAGATTAACCTTCTTTGCATCATATTTTGGATAATGATCACTGTTGGACGCGGGACACTGAATATTTAAATGCTAGACGTCTAGCGGAAACTAGCTGGCGTAAAGAGTATTTGAAACGCACGCGACTTCTAAGGTATTATCCATATCATATTGTCACCGGAAGAAGAGCGTCGCGTTATAGCCTGTATTCCATTACATCCTCTAGGAGTTTTCAACGAGGAAAGCACGTTGTCCAATTTGATCCACGTATCGGTAAAATAGATCAAGTGTTCCTAGATTTTGAAGAGGGCAGGATGGCTTGTGGATCATTAGAGAAGGGTACGAATAATTCTTCTGAGCAGCTCATCAAATGGCCATCATAAGGCTAACTTTCTCCTCATCAAGGAATGGTGGCCTTTTGTCATCCCTCCACCGGGAGAGTGGAGAAAGGCACTGTCTACTTTAACGACAATAGAGTTCCCACACAAATTGCGGCCCTTCAGTTGGACAGGTAACCGGTATTGGGCATGCTTTGCTCGCTTTCTCTTGATAGTAACGCCATTTAAGGCATCGAATTGCCGTTGGTTACATTTCGGGTGGAGTTGCGCTGGTAACTGATTTTAGGGACAGGATCAATTATACCGTTCGGCGTTTTGCGGGGCTCCACTTGGGGCCTGTGACCTGTTTGGCTTGGGTGCCTAATCTTCCCTCCGCTTTCATTAGCGGAGGAAACGATGGCACCGTCAAGGTGTGGGATGTGGCTCAGTCCCAATGTATCCGAACCCTCCGAGGTACGTATTTGTGAGTTGTGGATCTTTCGGGGCTCAGAATTGATTCCTATGCTCTGTAGGACCCACGGCAGGCGTGGGTATCACCACACTAGCTTGCGACCGGAAAGGCTATGTTCTTGCCGGAACCGACCATGGTGATCTTCTGGTGTGGGATCTCGACCTAGCAAGTGTTGAATACGGCTCACCACCACTGGAAATGCCTATTCCCGCTTCCAGAGTGCTGCGTTTCGGTCAAACCACAGAAGATGCAAAGATAGTCTCCCTGCTGTATGATCCAACAGCAGATACGGCTCTGGGGATTGTTGGGTCACCCGCTAATATCGACGGGAGTATTAGGCAATGGAACGTGCGAACCGGAGAGGTGCTTGTGAACTTCATCGGGGGACATGCTGCTGAGATTTCTAGTGCGGCATGGGACAGGACGAATCCAGGTTCTTCATCACATGGCGATAATCGGATCCTCTTGGCAACCGGTGACGTTCTTGGCACCGTATCCATTTGGGACGTCCCGCAACCGAGATTGTCGGCGGACAGCACACACGAGACGATGACAGCTAGACCGGTCCATGTTATTGATGCCCACCGGGCATCGGTGTGTGCGCTTCATATAGATGCGTTCAAGGTCGTGTCAGGAGCCGAAGACGGAAGCGCGAAAGTTTTTGATATTCTCACAGGGCGCTGCATCCGAACATTGCTCGTTCGCCGCACGCGTGGTGGAAATGATGGATTGAACGCTGTCGGGGGCGGAGGAGTAGCGGATGGACGACGTATGGTGCGTTGTATTTGGGCTGGGCCGTATCAAGTCATTGTTGGGAGCGGCGACCATGTCAAGTCATGGGACTTTGTTACTTCCACTGCATCTGCCACGTCCGGTAAAGGCAAGAAAAAATCCAGCGCCCCAAATGGCCGACGTGGACCTGCGCGTGGACTTCGCGGCAATGCCCATGAAAACACTTGGTTGGAAATTCGTGATGAGGTTCGAGAAAGTCGGTTGGAGCGGGAATATGAGCGGGAAGCTGAAGAGTGGAGTAGAAAACAGGCGCAGAAGATCAATGGTGTACATCCGCCCACCGGCATGTCAGAAGAGGAATTGATAAACTATGCAATGCTCATGTCCTTGGAGGAACAAAAAGACACTGGCCATGATAAGGCATTGATGGATGCTTTGGAGCAGAGTTTGCTCGACGAGAATTCCGTCCCCCGGAATGACGACGAAGAAGATTTGGTATCAGAGGAGCCACACGTAGACTTGGACTGGAATCTTGATTCCACCACGGATCCATCAACAACTTGTTCTTCATGGGACGACTCCAAAGGATGGGGAAATCAGAGCCGCCGGGGGAGCCGGCTGATGGTGTACGGCAGCAGCACTGGATCCGCTAGCAGCGTCTCTGGATCGAGATCTTCTTTGTGGGAGCACGTAGCAGAACGGTATGAGGTGCGCGAGAAAGCTGGAAATAAATTACAAGGAAACGTAAAGGTGGCTTCGCGCGTGCCAACTGGTGGATATTCTTCGCAAAATAGGGGAACGGAAGAGGATGATGAGGAGTTGCAATATGTTTTAGAGCTCAGTTTAGTGGATAAATGATGGTCTATAATCTAATATCAGGCTAATGGCAATAAGACATACGCTGCTGTGTGGAATTCAGGAATTAAAAGCTGGAATTAAAAAGCTGGAAAGTGGGGCAGGGATGCCTCCCTGTCATCACATGACCAGGTACGATCAGGAAATGCTGACACATCTCAACATGTTGATAGTATTACAAACAAATCCTTTTTTGAAAACGGCTCACTAAAAATCATCTAAATTCTAATTGCATCTACGACATTGCATAGAGCAGGGGATACCCTTTTTGCACTTAGATACCCATGGCAACAGCGGCAGCAGCGGCCAATCCGGCAGCAGCCAAACCTCCAGCACCGACAGCAGAGCCAGAGCTCTTTTGGCTGTCAGCAGTGCTTGTCTTGGTGGCGGGAGCCGTTGTTGTAGAACGCGTCGTCGTCGATGTGGTGGAGGACGGTACAAGGGAGGTGGATGTGGCAACGGCTGTTGTTGTAGTCGTAGTCGCGTTCAGGCGAAGAGCGGTGAACGAAGCAGAGCCCATCTCAAAGTTGATGGTAGGGTTGAACAGGACGAGTGTGTCAAAGTCATCCCAACTGTAGGCGGCACCAACAGTATCAACAAAAGTAAAGGGCGCGCTGTCAATTCCAGTGCTTGCATTGTTCACACCGCGAGCAGCCACTAGCAACAGAAAAAAAATGGTAAATGCGCTGGTCCGCGGGAAATTGTAACTCCATCACACAAAATACTCACATACTCCCGTGGCTCCGTCAGTTCCACGACGACCATACCAAACGGTACCGTCTGTGTAGGGCTCGTAGACAAAGTTTCGGATAACAAAAGTGCATCCATCCAAGATTTCAGCGGTACCGCTCACTTGCAGAGGTTGGGTAATGTTGGGAATGGCTTGCGCGGCCTGCACAAGCGTTGCCTTCTGACCCACAAAACGCGTGTCGGTCTTGACACAGGGCTTGGCGGTGGTGCCTGTCAAGGCAAGGGCGGCAAGGAACAGCAAAGAGGTCAAGCGGGCCATTTGTGCTGATGATGATAAGTACTCGAGAATATATATAAAACAAGAGGAAATGAACAAGAAGGACTTGAGGAAGGAAGACAAAAGGCCCGACATGCCCTTTTTATATTCACCAAAAGTTGAGTTCTGGACGGTTCCATTAAACCAAAATAGTAACATAACGACCACAAGTGCTCCGTAAATGTGACTGTGCCACCACTAGTATCTCTTCCAGAGACAAGGACAAAAATAGCACATGTAGGAAGAAAAAATGTTGGTCAAAAAGAGCGGCTAATCGGAGGGTTGTTGGTGTGCTGGGGGGGGGGGGGGGGCTGAGCAATCGGGTTTCTGGGGGGGGAGCAGCAAGGATTTCTGAATGCAACAGAGGTTTAAAAAAAGATATTTTATTAATAGCTGTCTATTCCTGGAGGCATCTGGATTGGGACTGTTGTTTTAATGGCGATGCATGGGAGACTGCCCATGCGCGCGCAAGTTTGGGCTCATTGAATGGAGGATGAACAATCGTTTGCATGCGTTTGTTCTTCAATCAAGGGATATGGTTTTTCTTGTGGCCGGGATCACGGACCACTAAAGACTCTGCTGACGCGTCTTGCAGGCGACGCGTGCTGACAGTCGCTTTTCAACCGAGATTCTCGTGCCATCACCCAGCACTCCACTGTGAGCCATAGTATTGTACAGGCGAAAGCAGGGTCGACATGGAAGGAGAGGGTTGTGTGTATGGTCTAAGTCACCAAGTACGAATATGAGTATAATGTCTAAATGTTGAGCAAGCAAGGGTCTTAACGCATCTCGATGCACTTGTCAGGCTCGCTGCCTAAAGGCACAATTGGCAGAACAAGAACGCAGCAGGTTTTTTGTGGGTACCCAAGATTTGAAACAACGCAATGAGGTGTGATGCGGGAAGCAAAGCATTGGCAGATTGGGTTCCCAAGTGACATGCTGGCGATGGCAGCTCCTTCTCCTTGACTTTGATGAAGACGAGTCGCTGGTGACAACCCACAAGTTTGAACATGCTCATGAAATCTGGGGAATCGCTCCATCACCATCACAGACTGATCATGTTGTGACAGTATTCAAGGAAGGTGAGGTAAAAGTTCCTGAGCAGGACAATGTGTAGCCATCACGTCGCGCAGAGTTTCTGACGACAATCGTCGCTTGGCTTTCAGCGAATCACCCTGCCAAAGCATGTCTTTGGCGATTTGATGCACCAGAAGCCGATGATACTGGCCGGCTTAAAAATGATATGGGAAAGTTGGAACAGGTGACAGCATTCGAGCTGAGCACAGATTTGGGCGATATTAAAAAGTGAGGTTTATCTGTAACTTTGCTTTTATGCCGGCATCCCTTTAATAGCCCTTTAGAATGCTATGGGATCCAACGGGCTCCACCCAGTCTATGGTGGCACTTTGCAATCACTCTCTCGGTCTGTTTTCCCTGGATAGCGGAAATCCAAACTCAAAAGTAAAGCGTGCCATTGTTGATTCAGCAAATGTGAAAGTCCCATTATTCATCCTGCGATAGCCTTCTACCCTTATCCCCATAACATTATCGAGTGATAAGTCGGCAAGCCGGGCCTCATGTGCCATTTGGAATCCACACGGAACAGATGTAGTGGCTACCGGAATAGGATGCAATCTGTCTGGCTGGGACGTTCGAACGGCAAAGTAAGTTGTGTGGCAGTTTCCAATCACGGACATCTGGCATTTGTCAATGACATGATTGATCGATCCACAGACAAGCATTTGAGATACAGAATGCACACGCCATCTCTGTTAGAGATGCTGATTATAACCCAAATAAACCATTTCATCTTGCAACCGCTGGGGATGATTGCAAGATACGTTTCTGGGACACCCGTAACTGTGATCTACCCCTAAAGGAAATATCCGACCATTCGCATTGGTTTGTTTCCACCCTTGACGCACGCAATGGGCTTACGAACTGATCTCGATATTACAATCTGTAGGGTGTGGAGTATCTCTTTCAATCGCTTCCATGATCAGTTATTCGTCTCTTCCGGCTCAGACTGCTTGGTGAATCTACAGAGTATTATATCTATTTCCTCCGCCCCGCTCTCGGATGAGACGTCGGATGTTGATGAAGGAGGGGGTGAGAAATCGGACGATGAAAGGGATGAATACTATGGGTAATTTGAAGATTTGGCCATCACAGCAGTCGAAAAGCATCTAATACGATCATATCTTGCAGGAGACCGAGCGATGGGTTGGTTGCGGTTTATGACCAACATGAAGATAGCGTCTATGCGGTCGAGTGGAGTGCAGCGGACCCCTGGATCTTTGCTTCACTGTCATATGACGGACGTTTGGCTATTAATATGGTCCCGAAAGACCACAAGTATAAGATTATTTTATAGATTGCTAATTAAAGTTGATGGAAAGCTCAGACATTTTCTCTCTCAATTTTCGTTCTACGAAATGCACTGTTCTAATCTATCAGCCAAACCCCAGGTAGTTCCTGAATATGCAGCCCGTTGTCAAATCTCGTCCTGTATGTGGAGCATCAATGGTCGATCGTAAACAAACCAATAATGACGAGTGGATGGCACAGTTTTGCAAACATTGGCTGTTCTGTTTCCAGTGCTTCCCGCCACGTTAGTCGGCCTATCGGGTACAGCATCCAAAGCTGGGTGTGACGAGTTTGTCACGATGGAGAGGCTGTCATCTTTACCGTTTTTAACAACTCCATCTCGCCTCGGGATTCCATCTTTCAACGCGATCCGTGCCGTTCCCCGAGTGCCGAGTGTCCGTTTCTTTCACGAAACGCCCAAAACTGCAATGTTGATAGCATATCCTCGCCCCCTACCGCGCTGGACAAGTGGTATTAGCATTCTTCCACGTCTTGGTGGTTGTCGTCATGGCATTGTCCGCTCCCTTTATCAGCAACCTAAACATGGCTGGTGGGGAGAACAAAAGGGTGAGAACTGGTGGATTACAATGTTTCTGGATTACCCGAATCTTGTCGTTAATTAACGTTGACGTCGGAATGTGCTCCAGAGGCATTTAGGAAAGCAAAGGACATTTTGGTCGGGACACGGATCGTATGGTATCCGATTCCGATTTCGTTAGGAATCGCGTGCTTGGCTTTCATGCACTATCTGCATATTCGGCGGCGAGAAGAAAAGGACAAGGACCATGAGGCCCAAGTAGTGGCCTTGGAGGGCCCATGGCATGTGCGTTGATGATTGTTTGCGGCGAGGCGCTTCTATTGAGAATCGCTACTCATGTTGTCGTCGATTTCTTTGGCAGCACAGGTTCATGCATACGGTTATCTCCCCCTTCGTACCATTTCGCGTATGTGGGGCTGGCTGAACAATCTGACTGTCCCTTTGTGGCTTCGGGAGCCTCTGTACAAATCTTATGCGACAATGTTTGGGTGTAATCTGGAGGAAATGGAGGATCCTGATTTGACACACTACCCAAACTTGGCTGCGTTCTTCTACAGAACATTGAAGCCAGGGGTACGTCCCCTGGACCCAAAGGCACCGCTGGTAGGACCTGAATTATTGTGTGCATTGGAAGGCAATACACTTACGTGCGGCGCAGGTTAGCCCAGCAGATGGAACTGTCCTCCACTTTGGTCTCATCACATCTCAGCGCAAAGTAGAGCAGATCAAGGGTATAACTTATTCCCTGGATGCACTCCTTGGCCGCCAACGTAAGCCAGACAGCAGTAGCAATCCAACGGCGCTTGCCGCGGAGCCGGCGGAAGGAGAGGTTCTCAACGTGGCTCGTAAAACTCATTCAGAGTTAGTGGTATCAGAAGACGAGTTTGCAGATATCAACTCGATCAATTACTCTTTGGACAAAATTCTGGGCGACGAGCCGGGGCAGCACACCACCAGTAAGGATGGGAAAGGAAACCCCATCGAACATCCTCATGCGCATGCTGCTCATCAGTTGAAACCTGGTAATGCGCTGTTTTTTGCGGTGATTTACCTTGCACCGGGTGATTATCATCGCTTCCATTCACCGTCCGAGTGGAGTGTAGAGAAGAGAAGGCACTTCTCAGGTATGTACACCCACAGACTTGCTAAATACACATCGTGCCTTGACATGTGCAAATCAGGTGAACTCTACTCGGTCTCTCCCATTGCCGTTAACTTGATCCGAAACCTCTTTGTTCTCAACGAGCGTGTGGTTCTCTTGGGTGATTGGCAGCACGGGTTCTTTTCAATGATCCCGGTGGGAGCCACCAATGTTGGTTCTATCAAGATCGATTTCGACCCAGTGAGTCTGTCTTGTTTTGACACCAGCCTTGTCATGTATCCAACGTGTAACACGTTTTAGGAACTCCGCACAAACCTCTCCAAACGCCAGCTAAACCATCCGCCAGGTACATACGTTGAGAGAGAGTACCAACCTCCAGTCCGGTTACATAAGGGTGATCAAATGGGAGGATTTATGTTGGGGAGCACGGTTGTCTTGGTGTTTGAAGCACCGACCGAGTTCGAGTTTATGTTGGAAGCGGGACAAAAGGTGAAAGTTGGGCAAGCGATCGGCAAGCTAAAGTGATGTGATGGACAAACTGGAGTTAGTGCATGACGATGGGACATGTAGACGCAATATACAGATACAATGCAGGCATGCAATTTACAAATGTCATGACCGACTCGCCATCTTGTTCCATAGGAACAGGTGGCCCAATTGCTCTCATTCGTCTGACATTTCACTATGGTCGTAGAAGGGACACTGTGTAAGACACAGGGTGGTGGCAGATCCATTCTCATATTTACATCATCTAGCAATAGCTGCGTTTTAATTCCTATTTACAGTCCTTTGCTCTCGTCCAGCGCAACGTGGTTTTTTCGTCGCTGTCTTCTACTTGCCAAACAGGCAACACACCCAACCGCATCCGTTCTTTTCTATGGTGCCCGATAGCTTCTCGTCGAACTTGGTACTGGTGGTGGGGGAGGCACATACGATCCTCGCGAATACCCATATCTGTCATGTCCACTGCGGTATCCCATAGACGGAGGAGGTGGCGGAGGCGGTGAATTACCTCGTGAAAGTGGGACCGGTTTCTCATAATATCCATATGAGTGAGATGTCGGTGGAGGCGGGGGTGGAACTGACTGGTGCGATGACGAGCTATGGCCTTGCGCTGGGGATGTGGCGTCCACTGAGGGAGATGTCGATGTATAGCCTTGCGCCCGCTGTAGTAGCTCCATGGCAGATATTCGGAACTTTTCATTTTCGATTTCCATCATCTCATAGTCGTCTTCTGTGATTTCTTCGGAGGCTGTGATCCAAAACTCGGAGACGTCGAGGGCTTGGTCATCTGGGAGATTGATGAACCAGTCATCAGAAACTTTTGCCCAGGGTTCCAAGGCATTCTGGAGGAGAGTGTCTTCTCGATCTTTCTTTTGCTACAGCAACGTACATGTCAGGGTGCCGGAACTAGTAAGAAACCTACTCTGGATCAAGAGAGATGATCTTACCCTTTCTCTATCAGCATCCATTCGTCGATCAATTTTCTCTTCCTCGTAACGAACCGCATCCTCAAATGCACTGCCCGGCTCAAAATGATCAGGACCGTGTATTACCTCCCAGCACCAAACAGCAACCTACGGTTCGTCCAGAGCCTCCGCTTGATCTATCCGTTTCTCGCACAATGTGATATCCTCGTCAGGGAACAACCCACGGCGATGCCATCCCATTAAAATCTGTCACCAAAAGTACAGTCAGAACCAGAGACGAAAACACAAAGTTTTGGACAGCCTATTCAAGACTTGTTTTCTTACTTTCTTGGCCCAAACAACATTTGCATTCGCCGATCGGCTAGGTGGATCATCCTCTCCTATCTCCAACACCAAATTAACAACCTTGACAAGATTGTTCTTCATCCCTTTCCATATTGCATAAAAGTCGTGCGATTTTTGGTTTGCGCTCTCGGTGCAGAGTTTGTCGAGAATGAAGAGAAGGTTCATACGAGAGAACATGTGGGTCTACGGACGTGAGTGAGTAATGGATCTTTGAGAAACGGAAGAAAAAAGGTAGCACCTCTCTGCTTTCCAACTTTCCAAGAACGCATTCGTATATTTTTTCTGCATCTCGTCTGTAGTTGTTATACAGTTTGTCACGAACTCTAATAGACAGGAGTGAGCACAAAGCAATGGACGTTGAGCATGAGGACGAACATGTAGAGTTGATCTCCCACTGCAGTTCACACCCAATCACTTTCTCTCTCATGCACACCACTCTACACATACCGTTGAACCTCCGCATCTGTCCAAGGCTGTTCCATTTCATTAGTGATGTAATCATCCATGGACACTAGGCGGTGATAAGCGTCTTCGTCGCCATCGTCCAGTTCAGGAGAGCCGGAAATGGACATTCCAAGTAGTAGAACGAGGGAAAGGAAACCAAAGTCGCAAACGTGCTGTATCTAATAGAAAATTAGACCCGAAGATTGGTATGCTGGCAATGTAGATCACTGGCGAAAAACATCAACACTTCAAGTGGTTTATCAAGATGTACATCACGTGCCTTGCAAGTGAAGGAGCATATACGCTATTTTGTACAAAACTTCTCTAGATAAAGTCGTCAAACATGTTGGCCTACGTTTGTGCTAGACAGACAGTCCAACTTTACATGGCTGTAGTAACCTAGCTATTCCTTTCCCTCCACCCTTACACCTTTGGTCATGAACATCTTTGTCAATCCTGGTCCAGCGAATTGAGTTACTTGTTTACAATACGTATCAATCTGGTTGGTAATGATCAAGCTCTCCAAGCGGCTAGGCTCGTTCGCTAGTATCTTTGTCAAGGTCTGACTTGTGGGTTGAAGGTCCTCTTCCGTGTACGCTGGCGGGAGACCTTGCGCCGCACGCGAGGAGTTCTCCAACCTCCGCTTGCTGATAGTCTGTTGCAACCGCTGCTGTTCTTTCTGCAGGTTTCGCTGCCAGCCTTGCCACCTCCATTGTTCCTGTCCATGCTCCTCAACAGTTTCTCCAAGGTATTCCAAATGCTTTTCCAAATAACTTTCCAGACCCAGCTCAAGTTTATCCAAATTAGGGGAGAACGGAGATATGTTCGTTGGGATGCGGGGAGTGTAGGTGGAGGAAGGCAAGCTTAGGGAGTTTTCGAGAGACGGCGGGAAGGATATCTGTTCGTCGAGCTCGTGGAGGAGGGCAGTGAGAAGATGCGAATTGCGAATCTTGATAGGGAGCGACTGGAAAATCGATGTGGGAGTGAGCTTGTTGTGAATGAGGCTTTCCATTGTGAACTTGCGGTTCTGGTACAACTCCATGAACCCGTCACACAGTCGGAGGGCGCGCAAGCAGAGATTCCCCTATTAGCGCAAGCACATGAAAGGTTTAGCGACTGTGAACCGATGGACATCTTATTGTTATATAGATGTCTTTACCTGAGTGGTGCGAGTAGGATCATACACAATGACAACACTCTGAGCGAACGTCTTCTGGTAATTGTACTGGGTCTCAATCAAGGACTGGTTCCAGAAAGAGCCCAGGTATGTCGATTGGTACCATCCAACAGTGTTCGCATCATAGTTGAGTTTGCGCAAACATCTCAACATTTGCAGTTGGTACTCGGCCCCGTCCATCTCATCTTGCCCCTCGTCTTCATGTGACTTTGATGTGAAGGGGAAGCAGTTGGTAACTTCAAGCGTTCCAGTAACGTCTATTCCCAGAAGCTGTCCAGTGGCGGTCACAGGAGCGTATTCTCGACAGTGCTTCAAGATCTTGAGGACAACCAAAGCATCGAGCTGAACTTCATGAAGTGGCTTCGACTCGAGAAGGCCGGGATCGATACCTTCTAGATTGACCAGTCCTTCATAAGCCTCCTTGCGGACTGCAGTGGCATTGTTTGTTTTACTGGCCATGGTGGGTCGAATAAGCCAAGGTAATGTGCCAAATGCCCAGTTGCCCACCACTAGCTCCAAACTATGGTTTTCTTCTGGTCAGGGCACGTGACTCATGGCTGCAACCACCTTCTATCACGTAATCATGATTCTCCGATCCCAGTGCGTTCGAGGCAGCAAGGAACTCGATAGTGTATTGGCCCCAGCGAAGAATGAACACCTTTGGTCTAGTGACAACCAGCCTGGATACAGTTAACCACAACTAATGGGCTTAGTTACGCATGCAATACATTACAGTCGGTCAACTGGGTAACCTTGCACTCAGCACCGTGAGAGGATTCCTACGAGTGCTCCGGCTACCACGACAGAGTTTGTCAGTTCTAGGATATTTGGATACTCGGAAACCAGGATTAGACTGGATAATAAGTATGGAAAGATTCTATTAAGACATACTTGTGATCACGGCGGCAGCATTGAAAGGCAATGTTTGCTGATTGTTGGGGTCATTTGGAAAGTGAAGGTCCTCAGCACCAGATCGGCATCCTTCCTAAGATTTCTTCCTGATAGTCGAGGATAAAGATCAAAAGGAAAAGAGAGAGAAAGTGGGTTTATATAGAAAAACATGTGCTACAGGAGGAGAATGTCCAGTCATTGGATCGCCGCAAGGGCAGTAATTGCAGCCATCACGACAAGTGAACAGGTTTGCATGTTCATCTTCATGATCATGGGGTTTATTCAAATGACCGCAATGCCGCAGGAACTAGCACACTATATACTTGCGCATTTTGACAAAAGAGGACTGCAGGCTTCCGTCATTCTCACTCCTCCACTGGCCTCGGCTTCCCAAAAATCACCACGATACACGTTGCATTATCGCTGTACAGGTTTTTCTCTGTAGTTTTCACAATCGCTTTTGCAATTGTATGTGCGTCCCATCCTTTCTGCCTTCCAGCGGCAACGAGATCAATGACAGTTTGATCTTTCATTTCATTCCACACTCCATCGCTAGCCAGCACGAGCAAATGATGTACTGCTGGGTCAAGGTGTTTACTCGTGATGTGTGGCTCAACGGACACGAAATCGTCTTTGACGTTGGCCCCTGGACGGACAGCTTCAGACACAAGGGGATCGTTCTGATCAGTCCGAGTCAGAGGCAGCTTGTATCGGAAATCTCCCAATGCGCGAGATATATTTACGGCTCCTGAAAGAGATTGCAGACTGTCAGTATGGTGAAATTTGGATACCGAGTGCTACGATCCTACCAATTCTCCCAGAGGCAGGATTGACTTCTCCTCCAACCTCCGCAATTCTTGCCATTTCTTCTGGTTCAGTGGGCTTATGATCCTTTGTTAACCGTTCCTACATGACCAATGTTGAGCTCCAAGTCCACTCATCAGCATGAAGATCCCGTACTCACCGCTCTATACCCGGAATGCTTCCTATCATCTAAAATACCTAAAACTGCCCGAGCGTCGCCCAGATTTCCAACGACAAGAAGCGCTGCTGTCACATCGACAATGGAGATGACGGCAGTTGTACCACCCTTCTTTTGGCCCCTTTCTAAGACGAGGGTATTGAAAAGCTCTTCATCCTCTCTACGGAACGCTATGCGGATAGCTTCTTCGTACTTTCCCTTTTGAAATTCGGGAAGGAGAGCTAGAATTCTGTGCAGATGGGTGCGAGCATGTTCTGCAGCCGTTGTGCCGCCACTTTATGGGGATATCAGTAATCTGCTAGATACACGCGGATCATATAATGTCATCGAAACCAGCTTACTGTCCGTCAAAGATCGCATAAAATGCCACCTTGCGCTGGG
This sequence comes from Spizellomyces punctatus DAOM BR117, assembly GCF_000182565.1. NCBI lineage: Eukaryota > Fungi > Chytridiomycota > Chytridiomycetes > Spizellomycetales > Spizellomycetaceae > Spizellomyces > Spizellomyces punctatus. The sequence goes on along the minus strand of NW_015971541.1, from coordinate 1,008,753 downwards.
AGCCAGGGACAGCTGTGGGCGGGATAATAGTATACCGGTCTTCTTGATGTGGACGACGGCCTTGCACCTGGAATTAGAGGGAGTCGAAACCTGTCTGATATAATTGATTTTCTGCACAACTCTTCTAGTCCTTGCTCACCGAAGCAGCGCCGGCATCAATGACTGTGATTTTGTCCTTGCCTTCAGCGTTAGACTGGTTGCCTTCCAGCATCCGTAAAATAGATTTCACCAAATTACAGGCAGTTTGGCTCAATTTCAATTCATCCTAGGTAAGAGTAGTCACAGAATTATTACGCAACGCAGCCAGCAAGCCCATGCACAAGCCGGACTTGTGAGCCATATGGACCCCCTTCACAGAAAAGCCTTGGAGAACTGCTTGCAGTAGGACATGTCAGATGTTATAACACTATTTATTATTATGAGACTGTAGCTGATACAAACAAATATTCACATTAGGCAGCCTTCCGCCAATGAACAGCCAAGATCTATCGCAAATCAATTCCAAGTTCAGCAGTCGTTTGCAAACCTTGTTTTACAAGTTGGAAACTCCAAGGATGACGCTGGACCTGTCACCTTGTACACGTGATAAATACACGTGACTCTACTGTCACACACTTTGTTTGGCTGGGGGGGTGAAATTGAAAGCGGCGCACAGTGGGAAGCAGGGCAACCCACCTGACGAACCACCCCCCATTGGAAGCAAAGACCCAATCTTTGGAGGACGCGACGGCAGAAACATTTTACATTTCTCGGCGTTAGAGACAGAGAACTGTGCTCGCTGTCTTGCCAGGCACATCCCACTTCCTGGCGCACATCCCACCATTGCGGGGTAGGTGGCGCGACCCCCTTTCTTGTTAGCCAAGAAAGGTGCATAGTTTGCCGTGCTCGATGATTTGGGAATCTAATGATGCAATATCATTTCATCTCGCCCTTTCTTTAGATATATAGCCTCGGCGGTTACGCTTTGCCCATCAGGTTCTCGCATCCCTTTTACAACCCAAAATGCAGGCTCAGCAAGGCTCTGGGTCGTCAGCTCAGGGCCCTCCCCATGCATTGATGGACCTTCGAGTCGGCAACAAATTCAGGATTGGAAGAAAGATCGGAAGTGGAAGCTTTGGTGATATCTACTTAGGTACTTGTTTATGGATGACGTTGGTTGATGTCACTTGATGAGAGAGGATGGGAACTCCATGGAGCGAGGTCTACCTTCTGAGGAGTCCAATCACATGCGTTTGATTGGCAGGAAGCAGACTTGGAGGTCAAAGCGCATGCTTTCATCACTTCTCTTCGCGCGAGTCAAATTGACAAATTGATGGAGATAATTCCGTGCGGCACCCAATCCGTCGTGCCTTCTTCGTTGCAGCAGGATGACTGACTCCATCACCTGTTCCTTTCTCTTACCAGGTACGAACATCATCAATGGGGAGGAGGTTGCCATCAAATTGGAATCTGTAAAGGCGAAGCATCCGCAATTAGAGTATGAATCAAAGGTGTACAAAAGTTTAGCAGGAGGCGGTAAGTTTGACACTTCCTTAATTATGTCGATTGAACTAGCGCAGCATGGTTGACCAATTACTTCTTTCAGTTGGAATTCCTTTCGTGCGCTGGTTCGGGATAGAGTGCGACTATAACTGCATGGTTATTGACTTGCTGGGGCCCAGTCTGGAAGATTTGTTCAACTTCTGCGGTCGGAAATTCACATTAAAAACTGTTCTACTGCTTGCGGATCAGTTGGTGCGTATTCATGATACTTTTGCAACCCTCCCGTTCTCTGAATTTTGATCTCATTTTCGACCAGATCTCCCGCATTGAGTACATCCACTCCAAAAATTTTATACACCGGGATATCAAGCCGGATAATTTCTTGATGGGCTTGGGGAAGCGTGGAAACCAAGTCAATGTGATTGATTTCGGTCTGGCAAAGAAGTACCGGGATCCAAAGACACACCTACATATCCCCTATAAAGAAAACAAAAATCTCACAGGGACGGCCCGTTATGCGAGTATTAATACTCACCTGGGAGTTGGTAAGCCACCGCGTTCTTAGGCCACAGCGAATACTCGCCGGTTTAGTTGACTGATGGTTTTTGCGCAGAACAATCGAGGCGTGATGATTTAGAGTCGCTCGGTTATGTCCTCATGTATTTCTGTCGAGGAGCACTACCATGGCAAGGCTTGAAGGCTGCCACGAAGAAGCAAAAATACGACAGAATTATGGAAAAAAAGATGACGACCCCAACAGAAGTTCTGTGCAGGTAGGTTCGGTGGGTCCACGTTCCGCTCGCCGTTATTTTAGCTCATCCCATAATCTGCAGAGGTTTCCCCAATGAGTTCTCCGTGTATCTCAACTACACACGCTCGTTACGCTTTGACGACAAACCTGACTACAGTTACTTGCGGAAACTTTTCCGAGATCTTTTTATTCGTGAAGGATACCATTACGACTACGTCTTCGACTGGACAGTTGTAAAATACCAAGTAGGTCGAAGTCCATTGAAGGCTGAGCCATTTGCGAAACCATCCATGGTCTCCTCGCTAACAATATTGCTTTTCTTTATGAAGCAAGAAGGAAGGGATGCCTCTGGACGAGAAGTCAAGACCGAAGAAGGTGGTGACGACAGGTAAGAATTTGACCTGTGGATTAGTAATGTGATGATGTTATATTGATGTACCTCGTTGAAAGACACCACCATTCGTCCCGCGAGAAAGCTCGCCCTGCTGTCCAACCCGCCGCTGCTTCTGCTCGCCGACCAGCGGCAACAACCGGAAGCGCCCAGCGTCCCGCTACGACCGCAGCAACAAATTATGGTTCAAACGCTGCGGGTGCCCCCTACACGGGACAGCAACAGTACGCCTACCCTAACTATTACCAAGCCGGAAGTCCAGGACACGGTAACGCCCAATATGGTTACGGTGATCCGGCCATGACCCGGAATAGTTCACGGGTGGCGACTCCTGGTGTGAGTATGCAAGGTGGAAGCGCTGCTGGACAACAAGCAAGAAAACCCAGTGGCGGGGCGGGGCGAGGTTTCTGATGTGGTGTCTGTCGGGCAGGTAATTGGCTTGGCCAGTTGGGTATCGTCCATATCGGGATTAGTGCGCCAGGTGGTCGCGTACCTGCTAAGAATGTGCGTTGCGGGGTGATAATCGAGCAGTTCTGTTTGCTCTTTGGGCTGGTGGGCATGTAAGGGTGGGGTTGGGAAATGTTTTGATCGTCGGTGGGAGAGAAACGCGTCTTTATCAGTTGGCCGGGCTCTAATGCTTTTGCCAGTACGCTGTGGCTGTGTACGACGCGGATGAGGTCTGAGGTCGGTAGATGCAGGACATTCTGGTTTCGCGGATGCGCTTTGTTCCGTGTTGGGTGTATAGCTAGGTGTATGGGGGAGCTTTGGGAAGAGATTATTCGTATGAGTTTCTATGTCATGACGTGATCTTGGTTCTGGGTAACCGCTTTCTGGTTATGCCTCATTGATGACTTGGGCATGTAACACTTTTGACACCAACGTACGGGGTGTTCTCTATTGTATACTATTTACAGCCTGTCCTCTACGTCTCAAGTCGCCCGATCTCCCTGGTCCATTACCATTACCATTCCCTCCCCCATCTGCTCTTCTCTCCTCTGATTGCAACTCCCCGAGCGGTTCTATAACGTCCTGTCTCATTTTGTCCGACAATTGCTCTGTGCGTGTCTGGAGTGTCTCCAACTCCTTAATTAGGGATTGTGATCGCTTGTGAAAAGTTCTTGTGGCGTTGTCGCGGGTATTGCTATGTTGCGATGACATGGTCGAGAAGCGTTTCTGATGCCAGCGGATGTTACAATCAAAAATAATCGTGTCAGTGAAACAAACGTTTAGCACCTCCATATGCCGAATTTGCTCCCCTAGCTGTTGCATCCATACGCTCCATTTCATGACTTCTTTTGTATCGTTGCTGAAGCATCGGAGTTCTTTAGCAAGTATTGCTTCGCGAGCACCTGGCGGTTGTTTTGTTGATTTCTTGGGATCCAACTATGAGTTGGCTTTTAAATATAGAGAAGAGGCAATAGAGGATACTACCTTTGTTGCTCCTCGTTTAGCCTTTTTGCTGGGCATATTTTGTAGTGCTTGTTTACGCTAAGTTGAGTTTCCGGTAAACATCTCATACACATTACCACACCCCCATTCGTCAAAAAAACATACTTTCAGTCCACGCGCGCGCGTTGCTACACCCTCCATCTCCGCAACCTGTGTGGAATCACCTTCCCCCTCTTCTCTATCTATGTGCCGTATATTCTTCAATGACCGAGTAACAGAGGATGTAGGAGCTGGTGCAGAACTTTGTGTTTCTGATAGGTCTTCGGTATCGGGTCCTGCGGACGACATCATGGATTTAAAAATGGATCGCTGCGCTGGAGACCGGGAGGTTGGTGGGGGAAATGAGGGGTTTCAGGCTTAAAGTACATTCGGAGCCGAGTTATCGACTCCTACAGCGTTTCTTGAATGCTGCGCTGCGCAAGAGCAGAATGCCGGTTCTCCAAGTTTTCGATAAGTACGGATACTAGGTGCTTCTATCAGAAATGGCGCTCGAGATTAAAAAGTACTGGGTAATCGCCAGCTTGAACAGTGAACTCGAGATAAATAGTTTTTCAATGGTGAGGAAAGGTCAACCAGCATAACGCTGACCTTAGCGCGATCGGCCCTCTCGATTACTGTCACGTGATAAGAGATTACGCAACCGCCGACTTGGGATAGCCGCTAAAACCAAATGTTCGTTGAAGGTACAATTTCACATCTCTTCCCAAGGCACTATGGACCCTCTGAAACAAACATTATTGGAGCTACAGCGCAGAGAGGATAACAAGATATGCATTGACTGTGGTATATAGTGGAATTGTCGTTGATGAAGGGGAGCAACGGATGCTGATTACAGTGTTCAGGAGCACATCATCCCCAATGGGCGAGCGTGACTTATGGCATTTTCTTCTGCTTGGAGTGTTCGGGCGTACATAGGAGTTTGGTAAGAGGGTTGCCACATGAGAGAGCTACTGGCGGTACCTGCGCTGACGATGCTTAAATTTTTCGGGTTTGCGCAGGGCGTTCATGTGAGTTTCGTACGGTCAGTGACGATGGATAAGTGGAGTGAGGATCAGGTCCGGAGGATGCAGCTCGGTGGAAATAAAAAGGCCTTGGCCTTTTTCAAGTCGCATCCAGGTTGGTTGGCGTGGATTTATTAAGCAACCTGACATGACGTGGCTCATGTGCCGTACCAATTCAAGATTATTCTGAGGGAATGACCATTCAAGTATGTTGATAGAAAGAATATTTGTGCATCTTGCTCGATGCTTGTCTGAGCCGGTATATTTGTATATCGTTTTTTTAGGATAAATACCAGAGGTTCGAACGGCAGTCTTCCTTGTGTCCTATGGTGCCAAGCTAACCGCCGACGATTATATCCAGCGAATTTGCGCGGCAGTATAAAGAAAAGGTGCCTACTACTATTACTTCTATAACCAAACATCTATTTCATCAACTGCCTGTATTAGCTCGCTGCCGAGTGTGAAGGTCGAACATGGACAGCGCCGCCGCGATCGAGCACCAGTTCTCCTCGTCCGACTGGAACGCCGCGAACTAATGGATCGCCTGTTGTGCCGAGAAGCATGGGGAGTGGGGGCTCGGCAGGGGGATATACGGGTACGCAGAGCGCCACTACGGGGGCGCTTCCCGATAAAGCAAGGAATGAAGATTATTTTTATGTAAGAGAATGTTCTGACTGCGGTCATCGGTTTTTAGTCAGGCACCTTATTCCTCCTTTGTCAGCGTAAAGGCCAGGAGAACTCTAACCGCTCAGCAGATTTACCACCAAGCCAAGGTGGGCGGTATGCTGGTTTCGGAAATACCAACTGTTAGTAGAGTTTGCAACGCACCTGCTATCCTCTCGCTGTGCACTAATTCACGTGGATTCTAGATACACCAGCCAATAATCCCGGGTCTGCTAATCTCTTGGAGGACCCGCTTGCCGCATTGTCAAAAGGATGGAGCTTCCTGGCACCCACTGTGACTTCCGTGGTAGGGGTACTAGGGAATACGGTGGTAGAGGGTGCGAAGCTGGCTGTATCAGGGGCTGAAATGGTTGGGCAAAAGGTATCATTTGACCGGATTTTATCGTTAGCAACCTCGTCGTTATGTACATATCCCCATGTTTCGTAGGTGGCAGAAAACGTCATTCAACCGACCGCTACGGCTGTACGGGATCCCAATTTCAAGGATAATATAACGCGGTCTGTCTCAACATTGGGCAATAGGGTGAGTACCCAACTTGTGCAAGCACGTCAACCTACATTGTGCTAACGGCTGGCATTCATAGGTGGCCGAAGCTGGGCAGAAAGGGTTCAATTTTGCAACGAACCTCGTCAACCAAGCAGGTGGCTACACCCCAGCACAGCAGGGCGGATTTGGACCAGAGGGAACAACATATGGGACCGACGGGTACGATACCGGCGCTTTGCGCAACAGCTGGGACGGTCAAGGAGGGGACGACCTCTGGAGCGATTGGGATAAACCCAGCTCGGAGTGGTCACCGGGCAACAACCCCACTCCTGTATCAAGTACACCCGCTGTGACACTTGATTCGGGTATACAACGAGATAGCGGCTCCGTCACATCACGCGCCCGCACCCAAGTGGGCACCTCTGATGATGAGTGGCAAGATTTTTAGTTAGATTGAGCAAAATCCAAAGATTGAAGTAACAGCCAGGAGGGAGGCTGCATAGGAGGCATTGCCTAGGGTGGACATATGTTGACCGTACATTGTTGGTATAAACTAATTATTAGAATTGTGCGTCCATAAGCCTGGGCTCGGAAAGATTTGTTTCCTTGAACTTTTATGTCAGTGGGGTCACTATTAATATATATGGTAGTGCAATACAAGTCGTCTGTTTGGCAAACATGCGGGGCGACAACAAGAAAGCTTTTCCGGTAGTGAAGTCTAGGCGTCCAGCTTTGAGTGACCTTGTTTACAGCACGCGAACGGGACAAGATTTCTTTGGTTAATACTCTTGAACACAGCTTTGAATGATACGCCATCTACTCTCTTTTAGACGCTGCACAGAGAAGTGGTCATGTTTAGTATGTCCACATCTGTTAGGGTGATAGTAACATGTTTCCAACATGGAATTCACGACATATATGATGCTGAGCTTGTAAGAACCAGGTGCTTCTCATTGACAGTTGTATTGGCAATCACTAGCTTTCTAGACCAGGTGTTGTAAATTGGGATAGTTAAGCCGTGGACTGCCCCAAACCACTATACTTACTCACCACTAATGGAGAATGTATTATCCTCTGGCTCCAAGGACGGTTGAAAGCTCTCCAAATTTTCAACCGAGGGATATGAAGCATGATCATCACGTCGTCCGTCTTCGTAAAATATTTTAACGCATAGTCTTAACAAACGGCGCTGGGTCGATGCCTCGTTTATAGTATTCAATATTGGACGCGGTGTTCAATTAATTCCACCATCGAATATTCCATTATCGAATGACGTGTAATTAAGCTCTTCCGTACAAACCCAAAAAGCTTATCTCGTAAGTGTGGGAGACAATTTATGCGAGCATCATACACTACATATTTTGGGTATCAAACGAGCGAGGGTTTAGGGAAAAGTGCATACACTATAACGCACACATTCATTAAGGTTCAAGGATATATCAGCTTAATGACATTCGGAGAGGAAAACATCAAATGAGGATCCTGTTGATGATATCTGCCGTGTTCTTATGATATCCTATCACAGCATTCCCCTTTTCCATGAATCTTAACCCTTTCTGCATCTCTTCGCATGCTTTTCAGTCTGCCAACGTTGTCAGAGATTACGTGATTGCAAGTTTGATTGATCAATGCATTGAAAGTTCAGAGTCGGCAAATGAGGAGACGCCATTATAAAAACACTCTACAACAATGGCATATCCTCGCCTCTGATCTACTCCAGGACACGCAAAAAACGTATCGTTAAGTACTTGAAGATCTGTTCTCCTGCATCGCGACTTCGTTACTTGCACTATATCAGCAGTGCATCAAGCTTGTGTGAAAAGTTTTTCATCACACGATTTTGTGCATCGCGTGCCAGTTTGTAGCTGCCACCTTGGTTTTTAGATATGTCTAATCGATGTCACTCGATGGATAGTGTGTAGTTCTCTCTCATCTTTTGCCGTATTTGGGCTGTTTGCTGCCAATAATCCAGGTCAATGATTGAGCACAGTTATTGCTCCATCGTGAAAAGCCAATTCATCGTTGCAAATTCATATCCCGAGCATTATAATTGCCCTCTACATCTACTTGCAGCCGATAAAATAACTGAAGCTACCTAAACCAAAACTGGATCGGATGTTCTCGCCATCCCATCTCGTCACTTAATTATCAAACAAGCTACACCGCAGTCCAATTCAATCGTTCCAGAATGAACTCACGCTGGCTTGCTCAACCAGCATTTGAAGAAGCGCTAAAGCCGAAGCGCCCTCCAGGGACATTCACAGGAGCTTAGGAGTTCTCAGCTTTCGCAGAAGCTTCCAATCCAACCAAATATAGACCACTGTAGCTCTCTGGACCACTACTTATATGGCACCCCTGCTGCCTTCCGACTTCCCAGCCATTTTCTCGACAGTTGTCCGTTGCATTGCAATTTACTCTACATTTATATTCCATTTTGCACACCCACATCGCACATTGTCCATTGCACACAACAAACGTGGTAGCGATCGCACAACAATTGTACGTAGAGGAAGAGCTGGGCGCTTTCCAGAATTTGAGGAAGTGGAGCGTCTAGACGAGGGATGCGTACTAGAAGATGAGGAGTGGGGATGAGGAGTGGGTAGACGAAGAGCAGCTTGAGGATCCTGCAGAGCCTGCAGAAGCAGTGGAGCCTGCAGAGACTCCAGGGCTTGAAGAAGCGGTGAGGTGCCAGAAGCAGAACAAGTTGCCGCAGCACTCTGCACTCGGTTTTTCTGCAAATTGCACAATCGTTCCAAGCTGAAACTTTTGGGGAAGGAATCCAAAGTTGATGGCCCTTTTAAGCGGGAAATCTGGAACTTGCAGATTCGCTGCAGGCTGAACATTTGGAGAAGGAATTCCGAATTGATGGCCGAAACGGTCGCCATAGTCTGCAAGGTACGACTGTTTTGCAATTATTACCAGGTTTGTCATGTACAGTGGGGAACGTAGTCGGTATTTGATGTGGCTTGCTATCTCGATCATTAAGATACATGTCTATTCAAGCAACCATCGGGTGAATAGCTTGATACAAGTTGTATGTATTTTTAGAGTCGTGTTGGCAGACGTGAACCAAACCAAAGGAAAAACAGCAATATCAGAGTCTTTAGAAGTCTGGTTGTTTAATTTTAAAACTGAAGGTGCGGCAGCTCTTGTATTCAAACACTCTTACCTTGATCAGCACTTAGAGATAGCACAGTTACAAAAGTCTGCTCAATAGACGTTGATCGGAAGGATATTCCCGTGAACAAGATGGTTGTTAGCAGTTGGAATTAAGGCTGTGCGTTTTCATCTCTTGTACATTTAGCGCATGTCTTTCCATCCATCACATCATCCTACCAAAGAATGTCTTTAGAGTCTGTAAATGTCACAGAAACTAGTCTAATGCATGGAACTGCAACTCGAGCTGTTCAAGCCACTTTGTGTTGGCTGTAAGTATTATTTTATTCAAAGCTTGGTTATGTTTTGCAAGGAATTGCTTTTAAACAACTGTAACACACCATGCTCTAAAGGGGCGACGCAGCTGAAAAACGATTATTTACGTTCATGGGTAGCGAATCCTAAAAGCCTTAACTTACAAACAACCATCATTTATAACAATTCTCACCAACCTCAGACTGTCTAGATGATCTTGGCTCATCAATAAAAACACTACAAACCTATATATCCCACGACTCTCATGGCGAGACTGTGTTTGACAAACCGTAGGTTTGGTGGGCGCGTGGTCAGTGTATCGGGACCATCTTTGCAAATGAGATATCCTGGACAGAAACCCTCTTTGCATCTATGAGTTTGCGTACGCAGTGGTGGCGAACGTCCATGTGGTAGTTTTCCGACAAATTATTAGATCCTTTAGTGTCGCAGTAAACGTTGATAAACAAACTGAATCGACCGCTGGCCAAAATGCCCCATTTCTGTCATATAGTTTACCCTTTGCTGTCGTGCCCCAAATCGACAAGAAGATGCGATTCAAAATGTTGTTGGTATCTCCTACTGGCCCATGAGCACATGAGCAGACATAACATGATGAACTAGCCCCGAATCTAAAGGAGAGGGTTAGGGTAACCATAGAAATCATTCTGCCAATGCGTGAATCAAGCTGATACTAGTCATTGACACGATCAGGGTCGTATAGACTATCTCGACTTTCCCTTGAGACATATAGTGACCATCTGTCCATAAACACTTGTACCCTATTGCCTCATGTCATCCCGCAACCTAATGAATAGGGTTGGACTGAAATCACAGCTGTAGACGCGACGTAGCTAGAAACCACCACCTCCACACACTATGCTCTATGAGGGGCGAGGCGGCTGAAAAAATTATGTACCATTCAACCCTTTTGGTAGCGACAATACAAGCCTTAACTCACAAGCAATAGTAACTCACAAAGTATTCTTTAGTGGCCTAGTGGGCTGTAGGAATAACATGCTAGTGGGTGTAGTGGGGGTAGAAGTCAAACGCTCTAGTGGCCTAGCAACCAGAGTGTAGAACAGCTAGAGACCTGTCGGGCCTTGTTGATAGCTCAACAGTTATGTAATTCAATGATCGACACACTTACAAGCCACATTATCTAATACCTCCGCCCACAAAGTCTGTTTGCCACGCATGTTCTCCAGGTCTTTTGCGGCAGCAATCGTTTTGAAATGACTATCTTAGTCGTCATTTACAATGTGGAATGTGTGCCTCATGACTTTTTTTTTTTTTGGAAAACCCCTAGTTCTTCCCTTCAAAAACATTCAAGCGAATGCATGTTTCTGCCATTATTGTAAATGACAAACATGGTAATCATGCCAAGGCAATTGCCGCTGATTTATATATATATTTATGATTAGACTTGTCTGTGGTATTAATGGTTAATGGTGGTGGTTTACCAGCCGTACCCATTAGGTGGTCCAACTGGTTCAAGTGGTGGTAGTCCAAATTCAGTTGGTGGTGAATTAGCTGCTGTAGACAGTTGAGCAAATGGCAATGCGTGCCCTTGGCGTGACCCAACTTACTCATCAGGGTCATCCACCCAAGTGGTTTTCTTGGCCTCTATGCATATGTCTCAGCTACTCTCAAAGGTTCGCGGGTTGGACTGCCGATCGCATCACACCCGACCTCCCGCGCAACGGCTTCCAACGCGATCTACAAAGTGTGATGACATCAATACCCAACAATACAATATAATTGGGCGTTTCCTTACCCTCCAAAGAAACACTGTACGGCAGATTTCAAGGAGCCGAGAAAAACCGGAAAAGCAATTTGGGAGAAGCCACGTCCCAACATTGCCGGTGACAATAACCCCACTTTCCAGGCGATATGAACAGCGGAGTGTCCATTGTTCCCTCAAGATTACGGAGGCCCACGTTTCTACGGTCTTTCATAACTGACGCAGGATCTGATCGATCGCAAGTTTGGACGCCTTCGTTGCCTTCAGCGCGACCTCCTCTGCGACCTATTTACCTCTGGAATAGCAGCGGTTTGAACTGGTATATTGTGGTTGCCATCAAACCTGGGTAACGGAATGTTTCTGCTATGCTTGAACGGTAAATAGGCCAATAGGCGACGCAGCTAAAGTTTTTTGTGCGTGTGCTCGGAACACCTTAGTAACGCTTTGTAATGAACATAGGGAATGTTCAGACTGTCCAGGGAGCTTCGTAAATAACATAAGAAGTGTTCTGTCTGTCCTCGCCGTGGTGGCCCAAAATGGTTTGCAAATAAAATATGAAATTCTCAACATAAAATGTTCTATCTGTCCGCTGTAGTGGTTGCAATCATGGGTAGTGGTAAATGGGTAAGCAATCTGCTCGCAAACTTACTAATTATTGACAGTCCATCAGATCATTGCTTTATTAGTCTTTTACTCTATAGGGAGATACATGTAGATATGAATTTAACAAGCTTTGTAAATAACAACAAAATATTGTAGCTGTCCTGCTCTGGTAGCCCAAAATTGCTTTGTAAAGAACATAGGGAATGTTGAGACTGTCCAAGAAGCTTTGTAAATAACATACGAAATGTTATAACTGTCCCTAATTCCCTAGTGAATTAGAGGGACAAGTCGCAAGCGCTTTGAGCGCCGAGGGAGTCCATTCCTCAGGAGCGATACCCCTCCGTCCCTTTCTCCTCGATGTAATGTCTAGCGAGTGATAGACCTGCCTGAGGGCATCCCATGGTTATTTTTCTTGTTGCTAAAGTCTTTCGATATAGAAATTGTTACAAAAGGGGTTTTTGAGTGTATGGGTGGGACTCAAATTCCAGCTGTAGACGGCATAGCAGCTGAAAAACGCACCCCCACCCACTATGCTCCAGTACCAAATCTAAAAGCCCTAATTTACAAACAACTATAATTTCGTATCGATATATCCACCGGAAAAGTGGTTCGAATGGAAGTATACTCAGTGAGTGGGCAAACTAAATACTGGCAAAACATATACAACTAATGTGAACCCATGTGTGCGATGAACTTGAAAGAAGACCTGGAAAATGCAAACGATGCTGCAGTTTATTGTTTGTTATATCCTATGAAAGTATAGTTGAAATCAAACCAGTGCTTGGCGTGTCCGATGAATAGGTTTATAGGAGATGTATAACACTAGTGGCCTAGACTCCTAGTGGGTGAGGTGGGCGTAGAATTAAAAGGCTGCCAAGACCTTGGGGGAAAACGTCATGAGATGTACATTGCACACGCGTTCAAATGCTCGTCGGGTTTTCATCGTGGTACTCGGACTCGACAAAACATTCAAACGAATACATGTTTGTGACGATTATTGTACAATTCGAGCGTGGTACTCATTCTAAAACACTTGCCTCTGCAAGAGACCTGAACGAGATGCATTCCACGTTGTACATGTCGAGTTTGGCAATCATTCCAAGACAATTGTCCTTGCGAAAGACCCGGATGACAAGAGATGCGCAGAGCGATGCGCAGTGAGAACAATTGTGGGAATTTCCTGAAAACCGTCATGAGGGAACCATTCTACATTGTACATGAGAAAACGAACATGGTAATATTGCAAATCAATGGGACCTTGTGGATGATTCGGTTGTGGCAAGCAGACGTGGTGCGGACATTAGATAATGTGGCTTATCCATAGTGTGTGGGAAAATAGAAATGTCAGTGCCACGGAGCATTGCAGCCAGTTGAATTAACCACATTTATTGTGAACCTCACGAAGATAAACAAAAAGACGGGTCCAAAGGTGCGGCCAAGAACGGATTGCAATTACTATCCCTTTGCGGCCATCTATGAGAGGAATATTCTGCAGTTTGCCACCTGCATGACGCTCCATGACTCAATCTATCCACTCTTTTTTCTATATAAACCCCCCCGTTGTCTGCCCCCCATCTTGTTTCTATATCCCTCGACTCTCGAAGCATCTGCCCAACACTCACACAGCACTCTCAAGTCCATCATCATGAGAGTACTGCTCTGGTGCCGAGGACCTCGCCCACCCGATTACAACCAACTGGAACCAGTGCAGCCTCGGAACCAACAAAGCTGTTATTATGCTGCCACATTTGTTGAGCTTGGTTGGTAAGTACTGATGGCATTTCTTTTCATTCTGTCATTCTGTCGCTGACATGCAGTTTTTTTAGTCTCCAAGCCTTGTCACTGAACATCCTCTGGCTTGTGACGCTGCCCAGTCGATTCGCTCCTGGATGCAAGAGTCTGGCTTCAATGCCATCAAGAGTTCCAGATCAAGGCCTAGTAGGGACCGTGTGTGGTGGTGGGCAATTATCCGGTTAGAACAACCGTTACGTATTGCGTGTATAATTGTCTAGTAGTAGCTTAGCTTTTCCGAACCGGTTGTCGCGCGGTTTATTCCCTGGTGTATTGTGTTGTGACATTTGTTATTGCCAATACACTATAGTAGTCTCGATCATTAAATCGAGTGCAAGAGCAGGCTTTTCGAAAACAAAGACAGCACAGATGTGGTACTGGAAGCAAAAGCCCTAGTTTACAAACAACTATAACTTGTAATACAATATTCTAGTGGTCTACTACTCAACTACTGGTGGATATGTTTTGTCCTAGTGCTTACAAAGGATATGTAGCTTCTTGTTTAAATGGAGCCAGACCAAAGCTAATTATAGAAACGGGAGGATCTCGCGATATAAAGTAACCAAGAAGGGAAAAGAAGATGAGTATTCCTTTATCCTCACACCTCTACAACGATGCCTATCTTATTGACGTAGAGGCAGAGGATCCGTCTTTGGATCCTACTACCGCGCAACAAATTGCAAATGTCATTGTTTAGGTGCCAACGTCCCCAATGCTTCTCCGAGGGTTGTGTTGACCTTTACTATCTCCATCATACTGATTGCCGCCGTGATAGTACTCATTTGTACGGTAGGTCAGGTGGCCATTTTCGCTCCGATCTTGACAGCAATTGTGTGCTTTCTGGTTGCCCAGTCCATTGCAACAATCCATGTCTCGAAAAGGATGCCGCGAATCAAGCACAACTCATGCAGAACAACCGGTGGATGAAAAGAGCCATCACTCGGTACAACAGCGTCGTTTCCCCCCATTATCAAAACATCAGCAGTCCCAACAACTGCCACAGCAAGAGGGTGATCCGACTCGCCAATCTCAAATGTCCCCTGATGTACAAGGATCGCAAGTAATGACATAAGATTCGTGGGACTGATCGCAATCCAGTTTATCCTCATCTCTTTTGATGTTGAAAATCGCGCCCGTCATGACCTGCGCAAAGTGTATAGCAGTCCTTGTGTGTAAAGTCAAAGGTCCCGTGCGAACATTAGATTGGCCCTTCGCTAATGCCATGTAGACGATAAGTTGATCTTGCAGGTACTCGTCAACGCAAGATCTGCCCATGAGCTGTTTAAGAAGCACTTTTTCCGCCGAACGAAACAACTTTTCTCCGTTTTGGTACTTTCCTCCTAAAGCTGAAGCTCCAAAGATGCATCCTGTATCGGTTCTTGCTACGAGAAGTAGCTGCGATTGTGAAGTGTGCTTTGCTACAATGTGCAAATCCTCACAAAGCAAAACATACTGTGGTCGTCTACTGACTTGAGACGTCAATTCAGACAAGAATTGTTGAGTACAGCATCCCGTAAAGATCGCTTCGTATGATACAATTTGACCCTTATCCAAGATCGTACACGGCTTCCATCCCTGCCGACCTTGTATGGTGTGTCCGGTAACGTGGAGTTCCCCTCCACCTGCGGGCATGAACCCTCGTTTTACAACGGACAAATTCACGCCTGGGATGCTAAAAGCAAAAGACAAGGTCGGGAAAAGAACTCTTTGAAGATAATCGACACTAGGTGACAAAGGGACATTTGTGCCACCCTTTACAATAATTTGCAGATTTGTTGCCTTGTAAAGGACGATGGGTAAAGCTAACTGCAGAACCAAAGTACAAGCACCGGCGCTTGAGATCTCAGCTACGTATGTTTTAGGTCCTGCGTTGGTTTTGTCCATAGATATTTGGGGACGTGTGGGCTGGAAGGTGAGTGTGAGGGAGTTCTTTTCCAGACCGGACACAATTGCCTCTGATAATTGAGCAGCTAGGAGAATCCCAGTGAGATGTTGCAGCTGTAACCCAGGGTTCTTGCGGTTTCCGCGAATAGAATGAATATATATAGGACGCATTGACAACACAGAGTAAGCCACGCAATTTCGGAGGATCTGTCCTCCGCCTTCCAAAATCGAGCCGTCTATCTCAATGGGATCCATGACGCTTGGAATTCCGTCTGGGCTTGTGCTCAACACACAGCGTGGCTAGTGCACATTAGTGAAGAACATCACGTGCTTCATGTGACATCCTCTCCCATCGTCGTGCCCAATGCTGGCTAGCATAAAACCAAACATTGCATCAAGCCGCAGTTCCAGGCGTTTTCTTCTTCCAACAAAGATAACGCGCTCATTGAGACATTCCGGGTTTCACGCCAGTGGTTTCTCCAGAATGACGTCCTCGTTGCTCCCATGGCCACCACAATCTCCAGATCTTAATCCCATCGAAGACCTGTGGTCGGTCTTGAAAAAACGGGTGTATAGGCATAAATCCTCATAATTTAAAAGAATTGAAGGCCATCGTGGAGGAAGAGTGGGCGGCCATAACTCCTGAAAACCTCTTTAAACTAGTTGAATCTATGCCTAGGCGCACGGAGGCCGTTAAGGATGATGGGCGCGTTATTGAATAGA
This sequence comes from Spizellomyces punctatus DAOM BR117, assembly GCF_000182565.1. Classification (NCBI taxonomy): domain Eukaryota; kingdom Fungi; phylum Chytridiomycota; class Chytridiomycetes; order Spizellomycetales; family Spizellomycetaceae; genus Spizellomyces; species Spizellomyces punctatus. The sequence continues at coordinate 992,355 of NW_015971541.1, read as the reverse complement.
TAGGGCTCAAAATGTGCATACAGTACTTGGTCGATATGACTGTGCCACCCGCCGATCGCTGTCGTTGTCAGTCCAGACATGTCCGATACTGCAGGCACTGCCACTTGGGGTGGACCTGCTTGTATGCATAGTGTGTACCACTCCTACACATTTAATCATTGGGCACCCCAATATGTAGGTTATAATACTCGTAACGATGTATTCACCAGGGTTAACCAGGTATAATCCCACTGTAGCAACAGCTTAAAAATGGCGATACACAAATGTAACCATGCTCGTCAGCAACCACTGCTATGCTTCAATGGTAGATACATTGATACGACTGGTAGTGGTCCAGTGATTGAGGCGGCTGTACAAGTCAAAAAGGGGCCTACCACTCGGATCGAATATTTGATCGGACAAAGCATAGCAGGCATTGCATTGTGTGCGTTAACCAGGTTTGATGAATGGCCTACGTGAATAGTTGAATGATGGCAACCACAACACACCAGTTCAAACCCGCTGCTATGCTTGTTCGATTAAATCTTCCATACTAGTTGTCGTTGGATGAGGCGGGCGTAAGAGTCAAGATGGGGCGGGCCTAGTGGGTGAGGTGGGCATCAAAGTCAGGACGCTCTGGTGGCCGGGAACAAAATAGTCAGAAAGTGGTCAAAAACTCAAACCGCAATTTTTTGACCTCTTTTCGACCAACCACATTTTGAAAACGGTCATCACGTGTGAAGGACGTAACCCACAACTTCATATCCGTCATTTCCCTGGACTCGCTACCGGGTTCAACCTTCTCCTTGAGCCAATATTTGTATGGCTGACATGGGTCCACCCCGATGTTATTTCGAGCACATTCCATAGCCGCCATCATCGTTGTTCCTGTACCGACGAAGGGGTCGAGGTATCCCAGTGAACGAATACATCCGTACGAGGCGAGATGCGAGATCGAGAAGGAAAGCAGCGGGATGTGGATAACCCTAACCGAAAGGCAATGGAGAAGTCGGTAAAAGCTAGAGTTATTGCAGAAATATCCGGCATGTTCTTTTTGTACAGTAATTTACATGCGCGTCAGAGGTGTGGAAGGTGTGAGGAATGGCTCAACTTGTCCATGGTGCGTCTGTCATCATGACCCCGCCTTGCCCGCGAGAAAATACGCTGCCTTCTGCGTGTCCTGCATCCGAGAACCTCTTTTGTCATGCACTGCAACAGCGCATTTACCCCGCTCTGTCACCGCCCGGCTTTGCCCGTCTCGGCCTCTTCATACTGGCTTCCTGGAAGTATGGAGAATTTTTTAGGCTCCTGCCAGAAGAATTGAGAGCACCATAATCCACGCTCCTCACCGAGTCCAGAAGCTACTTCAAACACATTCAAAACGAGATTAGCGGAAATATATCGGGCGGCTCTATTTGCCTTAACAACACGCGGCCGGTTCAAAGGAAAGACGGCGCTCCCGCTCAAATAACGGCATTCCGTAATTTCATTTATTCTTGCTTTGCATGCTCGGTCTCCAAGAAAGTAGCAGATGCGCACCAGGTCTATTAAACAGTACCGCAGAGAAATTCTTTTGAAAGTCTATTCCCGAAACTTCCTCGTGTCCTTCGTTCACCTAGAACTGATTCTACAGCCTGTGAAGGCAAGGCGCTTAAGTATCAACTCGTTGGTTCCGTATATGACCTCTATATGAATAGAAGTCAATCTACCGTGCTTAAGTTCCTTGTAGTGGGGGAAATTGGTTGCACTCGCAGAGGAGGCTCAAGTGGAATCTCCAGTAAGGTCTCATTTTCACCTTCAACGTAAACACGTCGCAGCTCGAATGGTGTCGGTGGCCAAGCTACAAAGCTCAGAGCTACCGCAGCGATCACAAGCATGAAGACATCAGCGTTCCGCCATGTCTCGCTGCACCCCGCAATGTCTCTAAACGCCAGCGAATGCGCTCCAATAACGAGAGTGAGGCTCGTAGTCTTCGCCACTGCCTCGAACAGATGACACCGAATCTGGTCAGACCAGCAGACCAGTTCGTTCCAGCCTCCATTGCGATCAGGGCAACAGAGAAGTCTTTGGAAGGTGACTGGATTTTTTGAGCCGTTCACAGTAAAAGTCACTTCGAGTTTCTCAACGGGATGAGGCCAAGTCTTTGTTGGCGCTATTTTGTTGCAGCTGAAGGACGTGAAGACGATGTTGTTCTTGACCCAATCGAAGGCAAAAGCTTCCGAACGGGTATCTTGTGCTAAGTTTGTATCGTGAAATAGACACCAATTGTCGTGAAGAGCCCGAAAGATTCCTCGGAAAAAGAATATATGTGATTCAGCTTTTTTCAGATCGACTTGACTCCGTATCCAGTTCCACAGCCTACTATGGGTGTCATCCAACCGCGGCCGCAGTTCCTCCAAGCCCTTGAGTAGGTGAGCGGTCAGCCTTTTCCGCTGCAAGTCATATTCGATGACAAAATCCTCGGGCTCTTCCAGGACTTTTGGCTGCATCTCCGACCAATTCAGATGCTGCCCAACACCGGTACCGGTATGGATGGAAGACTCTGCGAAAGCTGACAAGGCTCTTCCAAGAACCTTTGCTAGCTCTTTATGCGTAGTATGTAGTTGCTTTGCGACTGTAGGCAATGCGGAGCGAGCCTCCCCAGGGAAGCTGCCCTCCGTTCCTTGATACACCAGTGCGTATTGCCCATCAGCGATGTGCATGTAGATGGCGCAATCCTCGTAAGCCAGCCGCTCTTGACCTGCACTGCTCCATGATAATCGACTCACACCGGTAAGGTAGACCGATTTTGACGGATCGATGAAGTCCATAACCCTGACGGTAGACCGCCAATATCTCTCAAGAAACCTGTACCCTACGTCGATCTCGATGTCATCATACTCCTCGAAAAGTACTTCGCAGCCAAGGGGTGTCCGCTTGTAGGACAAATTTGAGAGAAACCCTTGTAGAGCGTCGTAGGTCTTCTCTATGTCGTCATATTGTTGCAACTGGAAAAAAAAGAAAACAGTAAATGCGGACGTCCTAAGAGACGCCAACATAGTCCAAACTTACCGTGGACGGCAAAATAAAGATCCGCTCCAGCTCTGCAAATATCAAACTCAGGCCATGGAGCCGTCTATCCGCAATGGAGAGGCGTCTCCGCAAAGCCCTTGCGCAGGAGCGCAGATGAACCAAGTCCGCGAGAGATAAGTTCCGCGCGATGCTCATAAGGACGATATGCGGAAGTTCGCTCAGGGAAAGCATGATATGCTAACCCCTGAAGTTTGTCTTCCACTAATCCGTAAAGGTTTGTGAATCAGAGCCACGCAAGGAACCCAAGCGCGGTTAGGGACATCAAGTCGAGCAAGATGGTTAGTCTTCTTCAGGCCAATCGCTTCGTTGTGTCCGGCGAAAATCTCTACGTGCCCGGCTGTGGGAGGGGGTGGCCGCGCGACCCCCGGCCTGGCCTTTTATAGAGGGGGCCCCTCTTGCAAGGTGGCTGTGTATTTGATCTTGCTCAAACACAAAGGACACAAGGAGATATCCACTTTGTCGGGAATTGCGGGACCCGACAGTCAGAGGGCACTCAAATGAGCTATTGACGAGGTGACGCTGGACTACAGGATGAGACGAGGGATGCTCTGCTACGATGAGAGTAGCAGGCATCTTTCACATGAGCTGATGCATTGGCCAGGGGTGTCTATATCCCAGCCGTGCCATTCGGACATGTGTCCGATTATCTGAAGTTCACTACTCCCAACATACTTGACAGGACTTGACTGAGCTATGCACTGGGGGCATGTGCAGGCAGTATCAGGACATAGGGATGGCCACAGGGATAGTGTTAGAGCGGCTCTGGTGGACTAGTGGGTGAGGCGGGCATCAAAGTCAGGACGCTCTGATGGGATAGTGGGTGAGGCGGTGTCGTAATGCGTTCTTCCGCCCTTTCTTTGTATTTTCACCACACAGAGAACGGATTACTTGGGAATGTCGAGGTTTCTGACACCAAGAAACTCGACGGCATGCGGGGTCGTTAACCACTGTAGGTGATTCGGCACAAGTTTGTGTGTTTTCAGAACTAATAGCACCTTATTCTCTACGACGGCGCTCTCATATATTGCTCTGGCGGACCTAAACTGTCTCTTTGATAAACCCAAGCGATGTGAAAGCAAATGTCACAGAAAAAAGATGTTATTATATAGTTCTAAGGTTCTACCTGTGTCGCAAAAGTCTGTCTTATACTACGGCTTTCTATGGTTGCTAGGTAACGCGCATTGGCTGCTAAGCCACGCAGTTTGGATACTAAATCGCTCCAAGTTCATCGTGTGTGTAATCTACAGTAAACTATGGTGAAAAACACATATACCGCATCATTATCTTGTGGCATACAGACCAATTTCCATACGTTATCCTAATATACCCATTTTTGGTTTAAATTGCGGGTTTCCCATCCATTTCCTACAGCGGGCATCAAAGTCAGGACGCTCTGGTGGCCTAGTGGGTGAGGCGAGTATGAAGGTCAGGATGCTCTGGTGGCCTAGTGTCAGAGCTGGCTCTAGTGGACTAGTGGGTGAGGCGAGTGTGAACGTCAGGATGGGCTACTCTCATAGTTGAATGATTGCAACCACAATGTACTAGTTCAAACCATTCACCTTTCATTGTGACAATATATTGCAGCGATGGTTGCGTTCAAGAACAGAAAAAGCCAAATAGACCTTACCAGTTTGTTGCTCCACCCAAAAATATATCGAATCGCTACTTGCTTGATCTGTCTAGTTGAAGTCGGCCAGGAAATGCTGAAGCATGTTGCTTCCTTGAAGGGTCGTATGCTGCAAGCAAGTGAGGCACAGTGATGCAATGCGTTTATGTATTACCGGTCGGAAGGTTGAATAGGGTTCTACACTAGGCCAGCAGAGCATTTGGATTTAACGTCCACCCTCACCCACTAGGCCACTAGCACCAAAATGTGTAGGAGTTGTTTGTAAACTAGGATTCCGTTCAGTTACCAATGAACGCGTCGCCCTCCTCATCGATAAACTCTGCGTGGACGCGTTGGCTGGGGAAATTTGCCAGCAGATGGATGGATGCAACCTGTCTGGACATCTAACAGCTCATCATTAACATCCCGAATATTGTTATCGTTCAAAACTTATGGTTAACGTAAGGAGGTTAACGCGAGCAGAACTCCAAAATGCTCATCAACAACGTACGGAATCTTGTTACTGTCCAAAACTCATGAATAGCATCCCGAATATTGATACTGTTCAAAACTCATGATTAATGTTCGGAGTGCTGTTATTGTTCAAAACTCATGATTAACGTACGGAGTGCTGTTACTGTTCAAAAGTCATGATTAACGTTCGGAGTGCTGTTATTGTTCAAAACTCATGATTAACGTACGGAGTGCTGTTATTGTTCAAAAGTCATGATTAACGTTCGGAGTGCTGTTATTGTGTCGATCCCTGGTGGCCTAGTGGTTAAGGCTTTGTACTTATAAGGAAGGTCTCCTTATGCCATGCAAAGATCGCGGGTTCGAACCCCGCCCAGGGAATCATGTCTTCTTTGTATTTTTTTTTTCCGACCAGTCCTTTAATATTGGAGTGGTGTCTGTGAGGGGGACGAGCGAGTGGAAAGGGAAATGTCCGTGTGTCGAAAGCGTCAAAGGGCGGGCAGTGATGTATGAGTCGTGTCTGCAAAAAACATTAACAAAGGGGGATCTAAAGCATCAGAGGCGGCATGTATCGATGCATTCAAAAGAGCTGGTTTCTAGCATATAAACGTGAGGGGACGAGTGGAAAGCGTCAAAGGGCGGGCAGTGATCGATGACTCTGCAGTCGAGACAAAAGTGATATAGCGTGTGCAGCACCAATCGTATCGAATGGCGTGTGCGGTACCAGTCGTATCGACCTCATTTTACCGTTCAAGCATAGCGGCGGGTTTGAGGGGGGGGGGGGGGGACGAGGGAAATGTCCGTGTGTCTAAAGCATCAGAGGCGGCATGTATCAATGCATTCAAAAAGAGCTGGTTTCAAGCATATAAACGTGAGGGGACGAGTGGAAAGCGTCAAAGGGCGGGCAGTGATCGATGACTCTGCAGTCGAGACAAAGGTGATAATAGGATTACCTGTAGCTCTAGAAGCTTTAACTATACTACTAGCTACTTTATTTTTAAGATAGCCCAGATCGGAGGATGTCGAGAGGATCGATAGGACAAGTTGAAAACACACTATCGGTATCACAATAAATAACATCTGACAATTAAATAACATCAGACAGCTCTGATCTATTTATCCTATTTAATACGTCCGGCGTGTGCAGTACCAGTCGTATAGACCTCATTTTACCGTTCAAGCATAGCGGCGGATTTGGAGCTGGTCTATGGTGGTTGCAATCATTCAACTATTCCATTACAACGAGTATAGAGTATTTCATCGGACAGTGGTGGTTTGGATTTGAATTAGCCATACCGTCTTGAGTTCAGTGCCAAGGCAGTAGCGGTTTGATTTGGAGCGTCTCATGGTTTATACCCGATTAAAACATGCATGACCCGATTCGCACTGATTGCAGCTCCAGTCATCTTTTTGCTGGCGCAGAAACAACGTCAACGAGGGGTATGCCCCAACGAGTCGCGGACCCAGGTCTACAGACCTGGTTGCAAATATTAACATATACTCCTAATTCACAACCAAGTTATTTGCGATTATTTGCAATCGTAGGTCCTCCTTTACAATTGGCTCCAGTAGCCATATGTACCAGTATAACTACGACATATTTGGCTATGTTAGGTCGAATCTGCCAACCCACCTAGAGTATAGCTTACAGTCAATGCTACAGAAGGTGCTGGGTTTATGGATGAATTTGGTAAGGAATGGATGTGCCCAGTTTGTGAGGCACTTGGCAAGATGCTAAGGGAACTGTGGACAACGATTGGTTTTTTTTTCGATCTGGACCTTTTCCTAGGGCGGCGGGCAGGACGAAAGAGAGTAAGTCGGCTGGTCTACAAATTATTGTAGCGGGGAGAGCCGTTGAAAAAAAATGGATGGAAACGACGAGCAGCGACCCGTCGATACAGAACTGTCCGTTGTTCTTCATGCATTGGCTTCCGGGAGGCGTTAATGTGCCCTAAAACCGCTTCATTTCCCCAATGGTTCTTGGGTAACGATAGTAGTGGGGAGATGTGTTGAAAATAAGATGGATGGAACGAACCGTCGATGCAGAGTTGCCCGTTGTTCTTCATGCATTGGCTTCGGGGACTCGTTCAGGGGCCTTAAAACCGCTTCATTTCGCCAATGGTTCTTGGGTATCGACAAAAGAAACGCCGGACGATCCTATTTTCATTAAGTGCATCAATTTTGACGCAATGCCCATTCTGATCTTTCTCACCCATCAAACCAGCGTTGGAAGCTTCTGAACCTCAGCTACACTGCATTACCGGCTGGTCCACAAATTGTGGCCGAGGGGAGGTGTGGGCATTATGATCAGAAGGCTTTGTAGCGCACAAAGCCATTGGTACAAGGATGACCACCCGCACTACCGATAAACAAGGAAGCCACGGCTGATGACAGGACGTCGCCATTCTCCTCAGCAAGTTTCTTAATATCGTATGCCGTTTGGTAATTCTTATTATTCGTCAAGGCATTCACGATGATGATGAAGACGGGGAATGTTGGGGAATGGGATTATTCAAGGCATTCACGAATGATGATGGAGGTGGGCATGTTGGAGAATGGGATTATTCAAGGCATTCACGATGATGATCGAGATGGAAGTGTCGGGCAATGCGATTATTCAAGGCATTCACGATGATGGTAGAGATGGGGAATGTTGGAGAATGCAAAGCAGGCAGTACAGAAGGGATTGGCTGTGGGACAGGCTGGGGCTGATACTTGTCCAAGTCGACCTCGGCCGTATCCCCTGTGACAATGCATTGGGACGCTCGTGATGGTGGAATTGCGACCAGTTGGCAGGAGGAGCTCAGGGTATGTCGGGCTTCCCTTCTCTGTTCTTGCGCAATCAGATCAATCGCTCGGGTATCGCATCTGTCAACCCGCCTACAGCTCAAAATTGACAAATATGTAACGAAGCAAAGGGCGTAAACAGTGGAGGAGCACCGATCGAGCTCAGCAGTTGTTGGATTGTAATTATATGCACCTCATGAACCGGAAAGTCCTGGTGAATGGCGCTCCGAGGGTACGGCTGTTGGGTCGGCAATCGTATGGACCCACATTCTCATGCCACGGTACAGGAGCTCTGTCCCGGACAGCAGCAGCAGCAGTCCTTGGTCGACGGCAACCCCGTCTCCTCCTGCCAAACGCACAGTTCGTACAAGGAAAGTAGATTACAATTTGACCGCGACATGTACAGATATTAAACAGATCTGGCTACAAATGTTCATTGTTATAGTGAGTCTGACACCAGGAAAAGATCACATATTTGGGTCCGGACATGGTCAGACTTGTAACCTGTTGAAAGATTTGTATCTTTCAGCTCCACTGCGAGCCTATGAGATAACTACTTGGCTAGTACTTCATATGCCACTCATGCACATGTATAATTCAATTTGAGCCACTCTAGTGAATGGATTGACACGAATTGAACAGCACCTTGTGTCCAGTACTTTGTTTTTAACAAGTTTAAAGTATTTACAAGAGTTCCCTTCAAAAGCGCTTGCACTGATCTTTGACTTCTTTGTGGTTCTCGCTAGTTGACCACAACTTTTCTGTGGAGTCGCAGAATGGCTCAGGTCACGACAGTCCCTATTGCAGCCGTTGCGCTGGAAGATATTCCCGTCGTGTTTTAGGTAAGTTTACAGACTTTACAGTTATAGCTATTGCTTTGTTTTTCAGCTGGGTCACATCTGTTCTACCAAATCCCGCTTAGAGCACATTAGGTGCGGTGAGTTGTGTCAGCTGCATCGCGTCTGCCCCCACATTGTATGGACTCCGAATGTGAGGCATACAGTTGGGTGATGGTTGATGATAATTGCGTGCGGAAATGGATAACAGGCGTGAATGCATTTGCTTTTTGGGCGGGAGTGTTTTTCTCTTCTGTTGCATGTCACAGCGGTCGGTGCATGGATCGCCTTTCTGCTTTTGCAATAAAGCAAGATGCGCTATTTCATGCACGCGTCATGGCACTGCACGCTGTGTCCGCCCACCCACACAAAACACAAAACAGTAGGCGACGGCAGTACCATCTGGCGCCACCAATATAGTATACTTTCATCTCGATTGATTTACTCCACTGTAACCCACACAGATCCCCACAGAGAGAGTCTCTTTGCCCGGTGTCGTCCTGACATCCCACGTCAATCTCGTTCCACTGCAACCATTAAGAATGATCTCAAGTCTTTGTGAAACGTGATCGGGAGCAAGTGCTTTTCCCTCGGAGTCGGGCCACATCTGCCAACCCACATACTCATGCCCATGAGTTCAAGGGACAAGGTAGTAGCGGTTTGATTTGTTTATAGATGTTCGCCTAGAATATAGGATTATCCCATGCCTTTGTCAAATTGAACCACAGGTCACTCGTGACATAAGTGACCTCCATATGACAAATAGCATAACTCATGTCCATGAGTTCAGTGCCAAGGCAGTAGCGGTTTGGTTTGGAATTATATGTATGTGGCTACACGCCATGCATTTACATGTACAAAGCAAATCTTTCGTATCCCACGCATTGAACAGTGGTGGACAGTGGTGAGAGTTACGCCCCTCGCACTTTATAGTTTGTTTATACTCGTTGTTTATGCTCGTTGTTTATACTCGTTGTTTGTACTCGTTGCTTATACTGGTTGGCCTACCGGTACGAGATAAAGCCAGTTCCAATCTGACGAGTAGCTACTATACGACTTGGGTTAAACTAAGCTGGGCTTTCTCGTATCCAGGGTTGGCAAGCACTGCAGCCGTAAGGCCTTCTAGCAAAGTTGTCTTTTGGGCCGCTGTTGCATCCACGTCATGGCTTCCTCTGGGCTTACACTAGGGGCTTACTGACGTTGCCTAGTACTTTATAGACACATATAATTCAAATCGAACCGCTTGACCGGGGAATGCGTCGATCGCTGTTGTAGAGGGACAACAGGACGGCATTGCGTATCGATTTAAATCTTATGCATCTGGTTAGTATGCCATCAGTATAAAAACAAATCGAGTAGGTTAGTTTATCACTAGTACCACTAGTAGCTGTCAAGTACCTACGAAAATGGAGTTTAGGTTTAGGGGACCAGTAAGTTCATATAAATCTATATGGTGTAGAGGGACGACATATAACGGATTTATGAGTTCTGCCTAGGATTTAGGCGTCACCGCGTCAAAGTTACAGAGCCCAACACAAAGGGAATCTGTAACGGCGGCGAGAGGCGAGGTGGATCGGTTGGGGTGAGCCGAGCAGACTATGGTATGTGATCAGTTCAGAGATCGTACGGCCGGTTCTTTTAACCAATAGTTAATGGGAAGGACTAGCTTTAAGGTGCCATGCCACTTACGGGCATTGTAGTAATGTGTTCTTGCCGCGTTTTGCTGTGGAAACATCATGCAAAGAACAAATCACTTGGAACATGTAGTCTTCTGACACCAAGAAACTTGACGGGGTGTGCGATCGTATCCCATATATGAGAATTGGAGTGAGGGCAATGTATGATAACTAGGAATTTACTGTGTTCAACGTATATGGCTCTGGCGGGCACTTTGTCTCTTATTACCCAAGCGATACGACAGCGTTGTTAAAGAAAGCATTTGCTATTCTGTACTCGACTCGTTACAAGAAATCCATCTGCGTAAAACTAAAGATCACGCCTACTATCCAAAAGTTGCTTTGCTAATAAACTCATGCTGGATGACTAACAGTAGGTGTGGTAAGACGAGGGCGACCCGGTCGTTTCGGTGGGGTAACAGATCCAGTGACTCGGTATCGCAGGATGGTATCCGAAACCGTGGAACGTGGTACAGACAGAATTTCTGCAATTTCTCTGTTGGTGCGACCTGCTTTGTAGGCTCCAATGATTTGAGCCCTCACAAAATCTGAGAGTTCTTTCCGTCGGTTCAAAGGATAATCCATTATTGTTTGCTACAAAAACGCTTTTTTGCTTTGAGTCTTGTGTTTTTATAATCTTCATTGCTATGGCCGTTGGTGGCGGTTATCATTCCAATCAAAATGGGGTTAATTAACATGTGCCGCTGTGCTTGTCCGATGACATACAATGATCACTATCTGGCTATGGCAACAGAAGGGTTTCTTGTATTTACGGTTTTTAGGAGGTTTCCGCAGGCATGCATCATGCACGAATACACATCACCGTCTTTAAAGTTGTGATGAAATTGGGCAATTTGAAGGATGTAGTTTATGCAATACAAAATATGAATAATGGATCTAGACCCACCCAAGCCAGTGTTGCCATGATTTGCTCGAGTTCACCGAGGAATATGGACAACTCGTTGCCTCTTGTTCAGAGACATGCATCATCATCACGCATAAACTGAGTACGTTCGTTACATAGCTCAAGACAGAGAGCAATGGCGAAAAGTAATTTCAGTATGATGACTATTCCGACCGGTGGGCCAAATACGACTACTAAGAAAACACACGCGTCGATTGCGCATGTCCCCCACGCAAGAGGCGAAGGTTTCTGGTATTTTTATGTGTTGATCGGGAAAACGTCGATGCGCAATTATGTACTGCGGAGCTAGCATCTATGATATGGGGAAGCCATGAAAGTTTAGGCTTCACCCTTATTAGATACACATTTAAACAAACCATCTACAGGACACGCTACATCCCATTCGCACGATCAGGAAACCATGTACGAACTCAAATCACAACGAGGTACCGAATTGACGTATGATAGCAAAGATGTCTACGAGTACAGAGATGGAAAAAAGTACGCACTGAAACAACTTGGAGAATACGCTGCCGTCTATCCGCTCCATGTTTCTTCGAAAGAACCTAACGGAGGTGACGCTGAGGAGAATGATCCTCCCTATCACCCACATGACGCGACCGAGTTTTACTGTGACTTTTTTAAAAAAGGGTCATATCTGTATTCGCTGAGGAGAGACAACTATTATCCTTCAAAGGAATGTATGATCGAATTCTACAAGAACAAGTATGGCAAGGTTGTCTTTATCTTCAACAAGAAACATGGTGCTATTGACGTGTGTGATGCCGACAACGGAACAACGCTACATACGGACGACCGCTCCGACAAGTTTGTACAGGGTTACAAACGATTGGGCGATGCGTATCTGTTCTTCGAGGGATGGTATTGGAGTCCCGTCTATTATTCGGCATTGTACGAGGTGGACAAACTCATCAACGAAGAGAATTACGAACCAGTCGTCATCGAGTGGGAGGGCGAATACTCGCCAGGGTTTGTCCCAACAGAAACAGGCATGCTAAAGTCACAGTATATTGATCGAGAATTCTCACCAAAGCAAGTCATGGATAATCATGAGAGCATCGCCAAGGAATGTCAGAGACTACATCGAGTCAAATTCTTCAATGAGCACCGCAGCAAAGATAACTTCCTTCGAGTGATCTTGAATTTATCATCTGAGCATATCTCTTTCGAGAGCGACGCAAAGAAACGTCTAGAAGATCTCCTCAACGCAGACGTTGACTCGCTCAATATCACTGTCACAGAAAAAGTATCTGGGTCAGACTCGACGTCGACATACGATGACAATCTCATTCGGGGAATCACATTTTCTGATGAACGGAAAGTGATCGGCTCCTGGCGAGAAACTATAACGAGAGAAGATGGCTTGCGCTATCTCACACCAAAGATCCTTTTGCCGTTCGATATGTTTGGAGGGTATGTTGATGGTTACGTTCGCAAGATATCTGTAGATGGCTTCCATCTACGCTTCCGATTCGATTATGTGCTTAAGGGGGCAGATCCATCATCTGTCACGGTAGAAATCGATCAAGATCTGACAAAGGAAGAAGACGGTGAGGGATACAAGGTGTCAGATGATCTACCGTGCAAGATAATGGTTCTGTGATGCTGCCTGCTTAGTGTTTATCCCATCACGAAAGGTGGAGGAGGAGGGGGGCCGATGTAATTAGAGGAGGGGACATTCTGCGTCCAGCGTCTGTTTTGAAGAGGATCTAGTAGGCTGCTGTTGTTAAGAGAGCAATTCATATGGACTTGGACATGCCACCATCCGTGGATTTGCCTTTTGGCAGAGCGGACAGGTGTACCACAATCCGGACATTTAGGACCAAAGAGCAATTGGAGGGCATACGACTGTTACGGGAGCCGCAGCGTCGAAAGCGGGTTTAGATACGGTAGTAGACATAATATTAGATATTTCTTTTGGCTTAAGATGGGACTCGGGTTGGCCCCCAAATTGTGTCCATTCATCCATCGCCCAAGAGTATCATCCTTTTCTGATCCTCTAGGATTCCGAACACACTACAGATATTACAACCATGGTGCACAATTGACTCAACAAGGCACATGAATGGGAGTAATCCAAGTGTCATTATACTGGGCAACTAGGTGGCAAAGTTCCAAGTATACAAAGAGATAGGTAGGTGAGCCAACGTGCTCCGGGTAGTGAGATGGCACTAGCCATGCAGGTCCGGACATCGGGTTAGTTGGACATGTTTGTCTCCCAGTGGTAAGATGCACATGCGTACCACGCTAAAACTGGTCGCAAAGTCGTCAAATCCCACTCTCTCCATAATTGACGGATACGGATCGTATCCCGACTACAAAACTCCTGAGGAGTAAATCCCAGCCAACTACCCAAGAAGCTGCTGAGGCAATATCTCGGCTCAACTAGATTGCTTGTTGGCTCTTGTTAATTTGTACATTTGGAACAACGCATCATGGTGTTCCGGAATTCAACCTGGAGCATTTCGTATTTCTACCCAGCAACGTCAAGCGCCAACGTCGACCTCTTACTTTACAGCTCAACTGGCTGCACCCATGTCGCGATGATCGTCAGCATCCGCGGTCCTCCCACACTCCCTCGTCCAAAAAAGTGAAAACTAGTTCAGAGCTCGCGCCCGTATGTCAAGCGGATCCACTCATACGACCTTACCAAGAATGAACACACTCCTGACGCATCAAGCAAAGAACTTGATCAGAAACCAGCACTGAAAGACTTGGTGAAGCGGAAAGATGTCAGTGCCATGGCGACTCGAAAACACAAGCTCTTCAGCAGGGCAGCCCCATGTTCGTTTTCCTTGGATATCAGTAATGAACCAAAGTTCAGAGCAGCCGTGTATGCTGCTCAAATAGCTACGACAGGTCATATAATAATCTTCATTGATTTCATCACCTCTGTTATCTGCTAACTCTTTGATCTCTGCAAACCATTTATCACACTCATCAACCGGTCAGCTTGAGCCATAGACAAGAGCAGGACCCAACATGGAGGGAAAGCAATTAACCGTCTGTCCTCGGTGGCAGAGACCACAAGCCGGGAATCATGTAGTGCGAAACTATTGACCGCATGCGAGTACCTCACCACCAGCAGCACTTTTGACAATGGATCTGTGTTGCAAACATGAATCGAGAGGACAATTGTTATGCGCGGGCCAACAAAGCAAAACATGACCGTCGACAGGTCTGCTTGAAATTCATGCCGCTACGATAATGGGAAAATCGCTACTTGTAATCACAAGAGTCTGAGGTCGCCTCATCTATGCACTCATGCCGCTATGATAATGGGTCAGTCGCTACATATAATCACTAGAGTCTGAGATCTCCGTACAATACGCATTTATGAGGTTCTACATTACAATCGCCCATACCAGACCACCTATTGCAGCAGCAGCAGTAAGAGAAGATACCAACCTCTCACTCCCACTAGAGCCTTGGCCACTGGAGCCTGAACCACCTTCCAAGTTCCCTTGAGCGTTCTTAAATGGCGGCTTGATGCGGGTATATTTTTTGCCCTCCTTGACAAAGTACGTATAGTTTAGCGCTACCAAAACATCGTTATAGGCATCGCCTACGCAGCCTTTCTTGAAATCAGGATAAAATGGCACCCGCGCTGTGTTCAATGGATGAGTAAATACGAACGACGCAAGCTTTGTTCGCCAGCATCCACTAACCTGGCCCCCACCAATATTCCGTGCAATAGTCTCCATACTGCTTTAACGGCTCATATGTAGGGTATTCCTCAAAAGCTTTACACATACACTTGGCCAAGGTTTTGAACGCATTGTCGTGGGCAGCAGACGGATAAGTCGTATTCGTTTCAGTTGTAAGACGGTAATCTTCCGTCACAAAGTCGAAATTACATTGCCATTCCGCATCAACAAGTTTCTTCGGGCATGCTGCATTTAGAGTAGCATATGAGATTGATGTGTACGCAGCATGGTTGTGTAGATAGTACGTACTTGGACACTCGAGCTGAGGGTCTATTTCCTTGTATTTGCAAGCTGTGCGGCAGATTGGCACAGATGAGCTTGGTAGCTTTAGCAAAGGAAGCATACTAATACCTACTTGCATTCCCAGTCTGCGCCCAGACGGAAGCGACCATCACAGCCAAACATATGAGGAGAAGACTGAAAGAACCCATTAGTTCCAACCAGGACTGCGAATGGACGGTGAATGGCAAAAGGCGGCTTCAAGGACATCCCTGTTGCTTTTTAAATAGTTCGCTTCCCATCATGTCAAATGTTGTTTTGCCCATGAAAGATGCGGAGCTATGCCAACATACCACAAAAGTCTACTGTGAGCAAAATTATGCTTTTCCACAAGTTACGCGCGCAAAACTTTGTAAAAGGTTCATCGGGAAAGTCTGTCTTTGGGAGCCTGTTGCAGGATACAGTGAGGAGGGATGTGTTATCCGTATTAGTTATGGGGAAAGCGGCATTGAATTTCAAAATAAGGATATGGTTGAACTGTATGGCAAGTCGGCTTAAATGAATGTCACCCAATTGTACTGACGTCCACCCCAACAGAGGAACAACAACGAATTTTGATGATCATTATTTACCAGAACTCTAGCATAAGAGTCAATTGCAATCGCTATCGTTTCTTTTTTTGCAGGCTTTTGCTGACAGGCGTTACAAGCAGCGCTTAGACTGCATCCTTGACGTAGACTTGGGTGAAAACAACAAAATGAATAAAATGCGCATATTCCAATATTCCCGTCTCGTGTATATTCAAGCGTACATGGCCTCATTGCCAAACAGAACAACGCTGACATCACTCAATCAAGTCAACTCAGACCAGCTTTACATGAGCGCATGAACAATTAAGGTTCTCAACCCAATGTGACCCAGTCCTGCTCGCAAAGAAAACTGCCATTTTCAATGCATTCCTGGACACCACTCTCCCTCAGCTGTGCGCTCACTATGCATGGGCATGAATCCTTGTACACTGGCAGAGACGTTTCCATATCAAAAACAGGCGCGACTGCCGAAAGTGCAATATGAAGCCGTACCATAGTTGCAGCAGATTGATGACTAAGGGAAACCCAACCTCTACGGCCTTATCAGTTCGAGATTGGACATTTCCTAAGTTGATACAATCGAATATTGATACCGTTCATTACAAAAAAAAATATGTATCCTTTACCTATGCTACCATACCTAACACTATACACGAGTATTATTCAATTAAACCCCTTCTCAAACCAACAATTAAACCTCTTTCCAATTCTATTGCTGGGTATTGTGAAGCATATTGTCCAACAATTCATCCACTACATCGCTAATCAATTGTTTCTTTGCCGACAAATCAACACGGAACAACTGCCCAAGCAACTCTCGAATAGTTTTTTTCGAGATGGTCATCAAATCTGACCGCTCCACGATACGCCTAACTTCACTGATGATCAGCTGGTCAGACGGAAACTGGTTGACCACGACGTCTCCCGCAGCTGAACTTGGAGGCCTAGAGACCTGCTCCATTTCAGAAGCATAATTCACTTCGGCCAGGGCTGCACGGTCTCTCCGGCGAATGAGTCCACCAATGCTGAGTTCTGAGGCACGGCGTTCCATCGGGTGTGGCATAGGGAATTGCGGCCGGACAGAGGTTGCAATATGCGGCTCAGAGGCGCGACGCTCAACAACGTGCGGCATTGCCAACGCCGATTTAACTGTTCCCATGGTTCCGATACTAAGTTGGGAAGCCCGCCTTTCAGCAAGAGGTGGCATGGCAAATGGAGGTCTGTATGCTCCTCCGCTCATGGACATTTGCGAAAGGCGACCATCTGCCGTTGAAGGAGCAGAGTACTGGGATCGGTTCCTTTCGCTTCCACTAAGACTAATATCGGATGCCCGACGGCGCAGCGCGGGATTTGGGAAGCCCGTATGAACGTCCCTTCCCTTATCGTTTCCGGGTCCTGAAATTTCAGAGAATCTTTGATCCACTGCGGTTCGGGTCAAAGTTCGCCTTTGCTCAGGTAGCACGCTATCGTGATAGCCTTGAGTTGCACCGGTCGATTTCATGGGAGGATTCTGGACGATACTTTCTGATAAGCGAACATCCCGTGGAACAGGAGACACAGTAGATGCAGGTCTGGGGTTGCCTGAATCAAATGAATCGGGTATAATGGATGCACGAAGCACAGGCGACTGAGGCCCGACATTTGTACCAGTGGGAAATCCGCCCTCAGGCAAACGGATGTCGAGGCGCAGAACCGGAGACTGACGCTTGGCAGGATAACTGTCAAAGGACGCATCTGGTGAACGGTTATCACCGAGCGGGATTGGTGACTGACGCCGCACAGTAGAACTCATTTCGGGGGCGCGTATCTCGGTGGACTCAACGGGCACCATGTCCGTGTTGTTATTTGCTCGCATGTCAGCGGGAGGTCTGTAATTCTGCTGCGAGGGCGTTGCATAATTCGCCATACTGTAGCGGCTTGTTGCAGCCGGGGGATTCATCGCTACCGAATCATTGTGCGGGCCATTGTTGTACCTTGCAAGCGCCTGTTCCAATGTTGCTTGAGCGCGACCAGACTCAGAACTCGTCGAGGAATCCGATCCCTTTTGCATGTGTCCATACGTTGGTGGTGTGACTGGTCGAGGACTCCCTGCGCGGCTAGGCGATTTAGACACGTATTCGAAGACAACGGGACTCCGACTGCGAGGCGCACCCACAGGTGCCAAAGACGGTGTGGACGGTCTCGAACCAGTATTATACTCGGGCGGACTTTCGGAGCGCGGTGACATCTTTGGTACTGGACTCATGATGCTACTCCTGACGTTGCTTGCGGTCATGGACATGACGCGGTGACTGAGGCGGCGTTTTTCGGTCTGTTCGCGCTCGCGCTTTGCATCACTTTCCTGAACCAGTTTTTCTTTCGAGTATTCTCCCCACTTGCGCTTCGGAATGGAAGTGGGATCGAACATTCCGACGTCGGCCACCATGGTAGTCTTCCGTCCATCTTCACCGTACACAACGCGGGTATTACCCCATGAAAAGTCATCAAAGTGCCAGAAAGCATACAACGGAAGATAGAATGTGAAAACCGGGATAGCAAAGATGTAGATCACCATCCACAGGACTTGTCTCCACTGTCGCTTCAGTAGGAATACAATCACCTGCAAGCCGTAAATAGCGGCAAGCAAAGCGATCGAGATGATAGGAAATCCATTCTCGGCTGATACGAGTGCGTACACCAGGTAGGCAATGTAAAGAATGGCCGCCGGCTGAATCAACGTAGATAGCAAATCCAAGAAGACCACAAAGCGCATGGAGCAGCAAAGGAAACCGCAAAGTCTCCGAATAAACAAGAGTTCGAACAAATTGTGTACGGTCGAGTTAATCCATCGACGTCGTTGCGACGACAACACTCTCCACTTGTCCGGGGCGCTTGTCTTACATTTAGCGTGACTGATAAACGTCGTCCTCATGTGCGGGAACCACTTGATTACGAGTGTCGTCAGGAAACGATCCTCACCGAGATGGAAAAGATTTTTCATGTGAAGGGTGTCGATGCGATTTTCTTTGAAGTCATCTATGACTTCTGGCGAGATGAGCAGTGGGACGTTTTTCGGAGAACGGATTCGGTAAACGCAGAAACATCCTGGAAGACAAGTGACGGCACCAAAGATAGCCTCGAACGCCTTCGTGAGATGATGCGATATGAAGTATTCATACACTTGGATTTTCGTAATCCACGTATCGCTCCGATTAGCCAAGATCGTTTCTCCACAAAGACCAATGATTGACGTATCATGTATCATACTGTGTACCATTTGTCCGAGCGAATCAGGGAATACTTCCGTATCGGCATCTACCATGAATATCAATTCGTACATGGATGGATGGATCCCGACCACATCAGCCATTGTCCGGTATAACTCAAGCTCGAGCGGCTCCATTTCCGCGTCAAAGTGCACGCGAGACAGGAACTTCATCAACAGCAACTGAGAGTCACGTTTACCACGGTTGCCAGGACGCGCGACTTCTGATTCTTTGCCGACTTTGACGACGACGATGAAAGGCACAACGTGTTCGGTTGGTCCTTGTTTTACTGTATAGAGACCGGAATATACCTTGGCTCGATTCAATTGCATGTCACCTTCACCAACGGACTGGAACAACAGAGGTTCTGGGTCATATTTCGGGTCGACGCCGAGAATGTCCAAAACGATGCGCGGTGTTGCACGGGTATTGCCACTTCCAACAACCATTCCGTCACAAATGATGAATAGCAGTTTTCGAGCATCGTCGTAGTCCATACATGCCAAGGATTGAAGAGATTTTCGAAGTGATGCCTCACCTTCCGTATAACAAGGCATTTGGCAAATGACGAACCTATTCAGCTCTGCTTTGTCTACCTTGGGAGGGGAGGTAAACTGCACTGCGACCAAGAACTTCATGCCGATGATACCTATGACGATCATCGAACTCGCCAAAAGGATATAGTTTGAGAATTGACAACCAATGTCGAGACGATGATCAACAACTCCAATATAAAACATGTTGTTCATGCAGTTCATGATCGCTTTGGCGCCGCCAGGATCGGCTCTAACAACAGACGAGACCCAATCGTTGGTTGCATCTGCACCTTGGGTTGCTTGGAAAATCCGGTCAATGGCACTGTTCTGAAAAAAGGGGTCCGATGTGTATGTAGTGACATCGTAGATTTTGTCAAACAGTACAATCCAAGTTTTGTTGAGAAGCGGTTGTTGCTGGATGTAGTCCCATTTGAATGCGACATCAAACTTGGCCAGGTGGGAGAGGGTTTGGAAATAAGGCCTATCGGTTGTCCGATGAGCCAGGGATGCGTCGAGTGGGCGCTTAACAATGTTGTCCCAAGCAGGAGAGGGTCTTGACGCCACACCAGGGCACATGTCGTTGAAGTAGTCCGTTTTATAAAACATTCCTGAGATGTCCTTGCCGTAAGTCTGTTGATACTTGCTCATGTCCGCACCAACATTCATATGCCCTCGATACAAGTCTTTTATCTGGTATGCCTTTCCGTATCCGTAGACCCATGGATCATCTGCATCTGTCCTTTTCCGAATTTCATCCAGGGACAAGACCTTTTGTTTTGGACAGATGATACGGGGTAGACCAATAATGAATGCCAGTAGCGCGATACACATGAGTCCAATGATCATGCACAGCGCAACCTTCTCACGCCAAGCCATCTGCACATCCTTACGGGGCATTCTCCCTACTTTGGATATACAACACGAGGGAATCCACCACGTCAGCGTCCAAGTACAGCACAGCCATCGCTTGCGCGCTGAAGAGACTGGTCGCTTTTCTTCTTTCTCAGCTTCGGCTGCTAAGGCCTCCTTTTCAACTCGAGTCACGTACTTCACATCCACATCGGTGCTGGTTCCCATATCGACATCACTCTCAGTATCACCATTGTCCGGGAACGGTCTGGCAAAGTTCTCGACGAATTGAGAAGTATGAGCGTTCCATGTCGTCTGGTGGTTCTCCTCCTCAAAAGCTCGTAGGCGGTCATGGAGGATGCGCCAAGCCTTTTCAGAGAGAAAAACCCTACTCAGCCCCAAAGCCATATGTTCCTCGCTCCAGCCCATCTCGCTGGCAAACTCCTCGCAAAGACTCCCAAAGTCAACTTCGTCGTCTTGCTCCAGTGGCTTGTTCAATACCACGGCATGAAAGCGTGAAATAAAATCTTCGTGAGTGTAGTCAGCAACATAGTCCCCAGCTACCCGAGTCTGCACATGGTTGGTCACTTGATGATTAACCAAGTCAGCCTTCAAGATAGCAACATCCATCTTGTCGCTGACTGGGGATTCGCCAGAGTCGACACACAGAACGAACCAAGGCGCCGCATCTTTTATTGCAGATATGACCTGACTGGTTGTTTCCGAAAACTTTGAGATGACTGTCTTATCGTCGTAGTAGTTTTCGCTCTCGCCATAGCCATCACTATGCGAAAACAAATTGCGCACAAAGCCATTGGCACAAGGATGAACACCCGCACTGCCAACAAATAGGGAAGCAACGGCCGATGACAGGACGTCGCCATTCTTCTCAACAAGCTTATTGATATCGTACGCGGTTTCGCCATTGTAATGCTGAATTTGGAAAGTGCGGTTATTAATGGGAACTCCGTCCACTATGACCGGTGATAAATGCTCGTAAGTCTCGATCATTCCTCGGGGTATACCAGCATCAGGAGAGCCTTCAAGGAATCTCCGTACGGATTCTTCATCAATCAAGTGGAGCAGCCCGGCGTCGAAAGACAAAAGATGTGCGAGAGCGGCCGACTGATTTTCTTGATTTTCGACAGCGAAGGAAAGCACTCCTTCATGGGCATAATCGATAGACCGATCCTGAATCCAGCTGCTCATATGAAAGTGGAGCTGCTCATTCAGCATGTTGTACAATAACCGGTCTAGCTCGTTATGGCCGTCCTTTCGGAAACTAGGGATTTCAAGTACTCGGATACTGGCCGCAATCTCATCCTCGTAATTCTTGCATAAACAAGCATTCATTTTTCTTACGAGCCAAGCAACCAATTCTGAGTAGATCGTAGATGCAAGAAGGTCACGCTGAGCCGCTGCCCCTTCGCTTGTCAAGAACATGGAGATACGCTCGTTTCCTATGACCTTGGATTTATAGATAACAGCATCCTCCAGGTTTTGTGGGTGTACACCGAGCAGGTCCGCGGCAGTGCAAAGGGCTTCGTAATTTGCCACACTACAAGAGTCCTGAGGGCGTGTATCGTCATCCACGAATGTGACGTTGCCAAGATGAAGAACCGCCGCTAGGACCTGTGAGATCTGTTTCTGAAGTTTCAAACCGATGCGGAGATGCTTCAGCGCCTTTTGAAGTTCATTGTAGAGTTTGCAGTCGTCATCGGGTGTATGGAAGAAGGGCGAACCTTGGAGGTAGCGGAAAGATGATGCGTCGCCAAGTTTCCAACGATTTCTTTCCAACGCCGTACTGCCGGCCAGCAGATAGTAGAAAACTGGATAATTCTCTTCTTTGAATGGCGTGCTGCTGGCAAACCGAGACTTGTCTAAATGGTATGCGATGGACCCGACACCGACAAGCTTCCAGTTATGGTCGTATTGATATTCCACATATTTGCAAACGAGAGTAGCACTGCGGCTTCGCAGAGTCCGTGCGTGAGCAAAGGCTTCAAAGACTGGATCCATCAGAGTTGCGGCGCGAAGGATCTTCTGATCGTTGACATCGTCCGTTGTAGTAGACAGCATCATGAGTTGCCACACAAACAGCTTGCGGATTTCCGATTTCTCACTGGCATCATCCCCTACATAAAAGCGAAAACGTCAAAACGATAGTTCATACTCCCTCACAGCAAACATAGCTTATACCTAGGAAGACAACCGACTGGTTGCGGTGATCTCTAGTCATATGGTAGAAACATGACGCAGCCAAGTCGAAGACATGAGGGGGTAGATCGCGCTTGTTCGGTGACATGTCAATCACCCATCTTGCATATTCAGCTGCTACTTCTGCCGTCGATTCGGCGAGGACCCCCGATCCGCCCAAAACCAATAGAGCGTTCTCTCCCAGCTTTGTAAAGTAATCGCCATTTTGGTATCGTTTGCGCACAGTTGAGAGAATATTTTCAAGTGTGGGGCTTGTAAGGCGGGTGAGATAATCTGACGATTCTCCATGGGCCACGGGAACTGGCGAATCCCTGTGGGGTTTCATGACGCAAATGTACAATGGGCCAACAATAGACGTTCAAAATGCACTTGCGTGATAAGTATGCTCAGATCTAGGTAGCCAAAGAACATTGAATCTCTGCTGTGAAAATCGATACTAATCAATATTACTTTGTGCACGACGTCTACCTAGGTTCTCATTGATTGAGATGCCAGGGATGTCGTTGACGACGGACGTAGATTGTTGTGGCAACTTGGGAAAACCGGGCACACTAGTATATGTAAGGGCTAAAGACAGAGGAAAAATGGCTTTCAAGTTTCCGGGACAACAACGGGGGGCAGCAGCGGTGGACGCTTTTGAAAAGGCAAAAGCTTGCTATATGGGAAAATGTCTCCAGACAAGTAGCTCAAAAGACCCAAATTCACTGCAAGGGGAATGCAGGCAATAAGGGCTTCCAAGCCGAGCTGTTAATGTAGAGTGGTAATCGCTCCTGACGCAAAAATACAAGCCTCATCGCACGCCAGTGACCATGTCCAGGTTCCAACACTGGCAGTGCGCCCGAAAATCCGGCGCCATGAACGTGACAGTTGCTCTGCGCCATATTGGGGTGATTGTCAAGAAGAAGAAAAAAAACGCTGGTTTCTAGCAAATAAACGTCAAGGAAGCGAGCGGGACGAGTGGAAAGGAAGATGTCCGTGTGTGGAAAGCGTCAAAGGGCGGGCAATGATCGATGACTCAGCAGTCGGGAGACACGGGCGCGCGTGCTTTTTGACATTGCGTTTTCGTCGAGCGAATTGTCTTCTTTTTGACATTCTGGCACACATGGAAAACCCTTGAATAACGGACAAGAAGGAGGAGCAATTATCTCCAAGTGTACAGGTCCATGGCAGGAAAGGCATGCCGGATGGGTCAACCCACACCCGACACATTTCAGCCATCCTTGACCTTCATCAATGGCAGCAGCCCTGCAGCAAGTCCTCAAAGGAGAGACCGGAGAAAAGACAATTAATTGGATAAAGCTCCCTAACCCCCTATCCCGGGCGTCAGCTCAACAGCGTATCTACATGTCCATCTACAGACATGAGCCACGCCGCAAGGTGGACGGGTGGGGGGGGCAAGAGGACAAAATTTCTGCCATGCGAAGATAACATGGCGGGAAAGAGAGAGCAGCGTACGAGGAGAACAAGGAGGCCATTCGTGGAAGGGGAGGGAGGCACGAGTAAAAACGGTTCATCTCGTGCTAGTTGGCCACAGATCGTTTTTCCAATTTGGATGTTGACATCTTTGTGAAGAGCGACAGCGAGCTGAAAATGACATATCACTTTTTTCCTTAATTCCGGCTTTCCTTCTCAAAGAAACGCGAGTTGGGTATTGGACCTTTCAGTTCAAAACTACGTAGTAGTATCCAATCTGTTCAATCTGTGAACTGGCTAGCGGCTGCTTCATCAATGCACTTCCCAATCATGTCGGTCATACCCACCACTCTGCTCGTACTTGTCTTCGCCCTACTCACCACCACATCCATCACCGCCGCACCCGCACCCGTACCCGTACCTCAAGAGGGAAAACCCGCCGACATCGATTGCATGGTCGCTTGGTCAGAGTACAGCTGTTGCGCCGAAAACCTCAAAACAAGTACCGGCAGAGTTCTCGTTCATGCAATGGGAAATGGGAAGGCTTGTCCCATCTCCTTGGCGCGGAAAGAGTACTGTTTAGCGGGGGACGAGGACTGCACTGGAGCGAATACTGCATTTGTAGGAGCTGCGGCAAACAACTGGGTGGTGGGCACGAGTGTCGCGGGGGCTGTCTTGATTGGATTACTTTGAGGAATGGGTGCGGCTAGGGTTAGGTTATAACGTCCTTTGTAAATGATACTTCGTAATACTTGTAATAATGGGCCGGGTAGTATTGGAAATACATGTACATTGATATCAGTGGCTATTAAATCGGTTCATAAAAATGGTTGAAAGAAGTGGTGTCCTGCCATATAGTGAAGATCTCAAGATACAAGGACGCTAAGGTACCTACATTTACAGATATTCGTCCTAGATGATAATTGGCGTCTGAGACTCATGGAACTTCAGATTATCTGAAACGTATATTGGAGTATAGTTCAAAAATTACAAGTAGTCCGCTCACCCCAACGATGTGTATATCAATGTACATCGGTAACTTCTCACTATCAACAGACTTTACATGAAACACAAGTCAAAAAAACCACAATATACCATGCCTAATATAAATTCCCTTCATATACATCTCTCCTAAATTTCTACATCAATAACGATTGGCATATAAGGAAACGGAACGCTGTTGTTGATTCCTAAACCACGTCTGAGGCAACCCGGCGTTGCCGTTAGTCCGAACGTCCATGGGAGCTTCCTGCTGATCCATGTAACGATAATCGGAATAAGCTTGAGCGACAGGAGAAGGACTATAAGCGGAGCGGTGATGGTAGGGAGGTTGGGGAGACCGTGGGGGAGATGGCACATTACCGCTGTGGTTGACAGGATATTGAGGAGGAACAACTTCATCGTATCGAGAATAGGTTTTGGATGCAGCGAGAGCAGCAAGGGGCGCTTCATCTTCTTCATGATCGACATGACTCCTAGTGTGCTGCTCATCTTGCCTCAATTCCAGGTTCGGCTCCGGACGAGGAGTACTCGCTGGAGTTTCGCCGGTCTTTTCTTCCGGTTTGTCTTCTTTGACTTGAATGATCTGGACCAAAGGACCTGACTTTTTATGGAGACCATTGCCTTTCACGACAGAATAGGTTGCGAGATTTCCAGCAAGAGCAGAGGATGGGCGAGATTCGCTATCGGGGGACTCACGATTCATGGTCAAACCCATGTCGGTGTATTTCTTCACTTGCATTTCCTCATGCTTTTCGACATCTACTGCGAGCTTGGGATCCTTGGAGAAGTATTTTTGTTGCACCCATCTCGCTAACTTCTGTCCAAGTTTTCCCACAGGCTTTTCCACAAGGAAATGGAAACAACTTGCAATGAAGAAGCAGAAAAGGAATACAAACAGAACCCCGTCGATTCCTTGAGCGTGACGATCTTGAGCAAGATGTATGACTGGAGGGTGCGTCAAATATAGAGGAAAACTGATATCTCCGGCGAACATGAATACGCTCCACTCGAAGAAGTGTGCAAATGATCCATTCCGCGTTGCAAAGCTGACCAAGAAACAGATCAAAGCCGATCCCAAGACTGGCCAGTCGTGCATGTGGTCCGCGTACCAGCTGATGGGTTCGCGAGGTACGTACATGTTGAGAATCTTGCGGCGGTACCATGGGAAAGAGAGAAAGAGGGTAATAAGAAGCGCCCAACATATCAGGTCACCGCCAACGGAGATCCATTTAGTAGCCTTCTTACTCCACTTCTGGTTGATGTTTGGACCTTTGAAGTCGTAAATCACGTATCCATATTGAGCAAACATATGATATATGAACGCCGCAAGACTTCCCAGCCAGAAACGTTTGACAAAGGGTGGAAGGTGGTAGTAATCGTATGCACCGTGTGCGGACCAAAACAGAGGGGCGACAAAGCAATTGAAGAGCGAAAGAACAAGCAGGAGAAGGAGACGACGGCCGAATCGATAGTACACATGCAGAACACGATTGTGAAGCCCTTTTCGGTAATGCTCTTTCATCTGTATTTCAGCACACCCGAGGCCGTAAGGATAGTTTGGTGGATTCGGCTTGATGCCCATGATCCACTCGCCAAGTTTGTCCTTCCTTTCGGCCATTTCAAACAAAACAATAAAGAAGGGCATGACAAGATAATACTCAAATTCGGGTGGAATTGTCCAGAAAATCGAGTTGACATCTCGAAAGAAAGCATATGAAATAGCCGTCGACCAACTGAAGGGGGTGAAGTTTCGTAAATCAGCATACGCGGTATGAAGTTGAGGGACCGCAGCGATGATGAGCAGGATAATCCAATACAAGGGCAAGATACGAAAAACACGTCTGATCAAATACTTGATCCACCGCACACTGATCCAAGGAATAAGGATGCCGTTTTCAGACCATTTAACGTATTTTGCGTCCGAAGGTTTCTGTCGTTCGGTGAGCGGTCTGACCGTCAACAGGAAAGCCGACAAGACAAAGAAGAAAATGACAGCAATGTTTCCCATTTCGTTCAGGCCTTCCCAGCCGCC
The DNA here is from genome assembly GCF_000182565.1 of Spizellomyces punctatus DAOM BR117. Lineage (NCBI taxonomy): Eukaryota > Fungi > Chytridiomycota > Chytridiomycetes > Spizellomycetales > Spizellomycetaceae > Spizellomyces > Spizellomyces punctatus. The sequence goes on along the minus strand of NW_015971541.1, from coordinate 965,193 downwards.
TACGTAAACCTTTGCACCATCACCGCTAAACAAGTGGGAAGCAACCACTCCCATCGCAGCGACTCCACGTAGACCTGTGAGACATTTTACAGAAAAGAAAGGGATGCTTTTTCGGACTTCCTTGACTGGCTTGATCTCATCAGCTGCTTTAGCGTCTTTCGCGGCCGTGTCCGCTATCGGTACGTCCAAAATAGTAGGAAGTTTTTCGTCTACTGCCATTTTGCTGTCAAAGTTCAGCTTCACAGGTGGCCGAGGACCAAGCGGGGCAAACCAGCGTTGGGTGCTTCTTGAGCGAAAAGGAGTCCAATATCACTTATAATAATGAAGGGGAAGCGACAGTCAAATAGTTGATGCTCCTTTGGCGTGGTGTTCTCCTCAGGCATACCCCTCCTTGACGTCGTTTCTGCGCCAGCAAAAAGATGACTGCAGCTGCAATCAGTGCGAATCGGGTCATGCATGTTTTAGCCGGGTATAAACCATAAGACGCTCGGAGTGACTCGCGAGACAGGAGTCCAATTTTCTCCCGCTACCCAGCTGGCGCAAAAAGCAAGGCAACTTGCATGAGAGTGAACAATTTACTTTTCCCGTTTCTTTCCCGCCCTATCGCCCGTCATCAAAGAAGAAAGGCTCAGCCAGATGACCACGCGGGGCGAGTGTGAAAATGTAACGAGAGGGGGGAGAGTAGGAATGGGAGACAAGCACACGGACCGTTTTTGAGTTATTGAGGGTTCCGACTGACAGAAAGGAGGCTGAGAAATGGAGCCACGACTGGTTGGGTGTCAGATCGAAAAGGCTCCAAGATTCACCCTCGTTGAAATCAGCAGGTCGCAATGTTCACTTCCAAGGTCATCTTCGAAATGAGTTCCCTTTCGCGTCTGTTACCACCGCTGTTGATAACGGCGCTATGCCTTCTTCATGGCGCATACGCTCAATACACACCATACTTGACTGTCAAGCAACTGAATTTCACTGGAGTAGTTGGTCAGCAAAACCAACTTTTGTTCCAAGCCATGTCAGACGACTACGCGGTAAAGAACAGCTTTACGCGACTAGCCTTAAATCAACGGTTTTTCTGAGCTTATCCGATGTTTGATTTCCAATAGCTCAAATGGGAAAATCTCAAAGAAGTTTACGGTTGTCGTCTACGATTCGTCATCGCCCACCAGTCATTCAACACATTGATCCGTCAATGCCCCGAAGAATTTGGCAAGATTGCCAACGACTCGGATACCTTTGCGATATATCCAACGCTACCCTTTGCGGGGGCATATGCTATTTCTGCACAATTCACATTCCTTGTCCCGAATATGACTCTTAACGTATCAATGCAGCCGACCGAAAGCACTCTATATGTCACCGTGCCTTCTGGTAATGCAGCCATTCCTCCACCAAAGTCGATTGATCAGCGGGTGACGGGAGTGATTCCCGGGCCGAACGACACACTGCCAGATCCATGGATTTATCAAGACCACGCCGTACAAGTTCCTGGACCGAATGACAATATCGATCCAAAAAGTTGGGTCACGAATGGAACCTTCCGTGTGGTACTTTCGAGCCCACAGAGCGGCTCGATCAAAATATCATACTGTCGACCTTTTACGGCCAAATATTATGTAACGAATTCCACCGGACATGACATAGCAACGTCCGGATTCCAAAAGTTTCACGGTCAAGATGCTCTTATTACATTGGTGAGAGGAGACGATTTCACACGATCTCAGCAACTGCTAGGATATCGACAAGGAGACGGTGTGAAGTGGCAGCCAGTGTGCTCAGTCAATCAGGATCCCCCTGCTTTCGACAGAACTTCGAATACCATTGGTTTTGGGCTTTACTTTTTTAAGGGCGGCCAGTACAACGTGTTTGTTCAAACAAAGATAAATGGGTATATTGTAACATCCAGCTTTCCTCTGAAGGTGTCTGACGAGGAGCAACCTGGGATAAATGGGGTTCCACTCTCAACAAAGAGATTGGCGTCCCAATCAAATTGGCTATGGTCGTGGGTAATAGCTGCGATTGGTTTGACCATTTGGGAGTCCTAATATTTGATCGACACCGCCAAATTTTGGATTGAAATTTGGTGTTTGAGATATTCTCCATAGTGGATATACATAGCAATAATATAGGTATCATATAGTAGACAGTACAAAAAAGTGGGGAGACCAAAGGTGAGATGGATAGTAGATGTACAATGTGAAAAGAAAATCTGTTCACAGAGATTCACTATTATTGGTCACTGGGAGGGGATGCTTTGGAGGACTTGACGGATCAATCGCCCAATGTTTAGCCATAGTAAATCGAATGCGTTCATCCTCATTCCAGTCCGCCCAGTTAAAGGACCCAGTCCTGATACGAGATCGAAGCACTGGACCTTGAACGGGTGTCCCCGTCTTTAGGTTTATCCTTCCATGCAGCTCGTACTGCTCCTTCTTGACCCAGGTTCCGAACAGGAACTTGGCCTGATACTCTTGAAATGGATCAACACCCTTTTCTGATAGCATCTCCAACTGTTCCTCCAACCCTCTATTATGAAGCTGCCTTGATGTGAAGTACGAGTGAGAAATGTGGGATATGCTGTTCCGGAATCCATCAAAATTTGATCGCCAAAAGATGCATTCCATGGCAGACTTTGCGTCCGACGTTGGTACCACTCGGCCATCGAAATGTGCAACGTGTGCTAACATCCGTTCTCGATGTTGTGAAGCAAGATCGTCCCAGTTCTGCGCAGATAGATAGTAGTTTAAGCGTGCTGTAGCGTAGGATGCCGTTACGGAGGCCAACTTCTGGACGCGCCCAGAGTACATGTGCTTTTGTGGTGTAACTGGTTTGGATGGTGGACTCGTCACTGCCGGCGGGAAAGGTGGTGCGTTTGCTGTTCCAACTGTTCCAGGAGCGATTTCAAGTGCGTTGTCCGCTGGCGCAGGTTCTGCCACCCAAGCTGGAGGAAACACCAACGATATCTCATCCGACTGGGAATACCCCAGCACAGCACCAAATCTCCACATCAGATCCTTGGTGGTGTCAATCAATGCATCCGTCAGGCGCTCATCAAATGGCTTTCGCAGGCCTTTGGTGAAAACTCGGAAAGAGACGCCATCGAGTCGTATTATAAATGGACTTTCGGGAGGTACTGAGGGATCTATTGTATTCTCCAGAGCTTTCAATCTACAAAGAGGTGATATGGTCAGTACGACTCAACATTGTAGAGCACTTTGTCCGCCTTACTAGGGAGAATTGCCAATTACGAACCTGTCCCCAAGCTCGTTTGCATACATTGAATACAGCGCATCGGCGGCGGTCTTGGGTAACCGGTGTCCTGCCCTTTCTGCAGTGGCCATTGTTCTTACACGCACACCCGATCGTCTGATTGGTAGCCAAAGAGACTTGGAATGTGTGCTGCTGAATGGGAGGAAAAGCCGCATTGTGGGTAAGCAGAAAAGCCTCAGAGCCCAACGCGTTCACCAAGTCACATAAGGCGTTGTCCCCGCAACAGCAGATGTAGCGCGTCCAATGCTCTGTCTGGGGGAATTGTCGGCTGATGGGAACGATTGGAGACTTTCGTTGACTTACTTTTCTAGTAGATCTAGGAGGAATCGCTGAGGATTCTCCAACAATAGAAGTACCTGATGAAGGTCTTTGATTGCTGATTGTGCTTGTGAATCCATGCAACCAAAAGCTGTAAATGCTGGAATCGAGCTGTAAATGGACAGTAAATGGCCATTCAATGATAACACCTTTATTTAACGACCGACATTTTTGTAAATTCACATGAAAGTCTGCGAGGTGCTGCGGAATTGCCTAGAATTGGTTAGTCGCCAGCCAATCTCCTTCAGAGGAACCGAAACGAGAATCCGTCTTTTCTGTGAGACGACGTTGGAATGAAGGAAGTAATGTGCTGCAGCCCAAGAAGAAAAATCCAGAAACAGCAATTCTGCCAATGAATTATTGTATGCCATTGATACAAAGCCGTCCAAGACGTCTACCGCATTTGCGACAGCCGACCGCGTTCTCTGACAGCGTGCAACGAGGGCGAGAAGCTGCTGCTTACATTTCAAAACTTGGAGCCATCCAGTTGATATCTGTTCTCATGTAACTGATCGGTCGGAGAATTTATCTTAGAACTAAGGTTTCTGCTTGGGGTCCTACTTCAGGTTTCCGGTGAACCTTGGATCCGAGAGTGAACCTTGGGACTAATTGGAAAACATAGGCGAACTGGTACCGCAGATGGAATTTAAGGTTTTTGGGTTCTGATCGAATATTCTATTTAGAAGCCTGCTCCCCGTAACGTCTTGTAATCATGTTCTTCATAGAAATAATGTAAATCCGGAATCCCCAACAGAAGCAGACAACAGGAGCACCGACTGAAAGGGAACTAACATATGGCCATAAGCGGAAGCTTAACAGCAGATGCGCTATATTGGGAGCAATTACCTGCATATATCGACGGTGATACTCGTAAACGATGAATGGGACCACGAGACATAGACCAGTATGCGAGCGAGTCATATGGCCACCAAACCAGATTGCCTATTGAACCAGGTAGAATCTACCCGTCATGTATTGAATGTCTTTTCCGCAACCAACATCGTTCAGGATGGTGACTATGACGACAATAATTGAAATGCCCAATGGACATTACTGGAGAAAGAACCTGAAAAAGAAAATATCGAATCCCATTGGAAAACAACCATTCCATAACACCATCATCTTGCCTATTTTTATCTAATGGATTCCTCACAGTAGAGGCACTGGTAACAATCCCCCGCCAGTGGTGTATTCCAGACGCCCGACCAGAACCTCCCCTACCGCTCCTCACGGATAACAATCCGAGCGAAGATGCTCCCTCGAGAGCTTAGAGGAGCTTCAGAGATGCTGCGATTATTGTGACGCTCACACCCAAAGTCGCAGAAATACCCTGCCAAGTGAAAGGTTAGCACAGAAATGATCTAATACAAGAGCGGCTTTTACAAACGAACGCAGCATTGGATTCTGTCCTTATCCTGTATTCTAGCACTGTGTAGACTAATTTGCCTGCTACATTAAGGAGGCCTCTTTCATATACATGAATTGGGGAAATTAGTTACATTGGAAAGAGCAAGAGCCTTGCGCCCTTTATCCACCATCGTAAACTTGGATAAGTTGGATGTAGGTCGTTAGCTGCTATCGAACGACAAGAGCTCTATATAATCTCAGCAAGCATGACATGGCGTTATTTACATTTCCCTATTTTTCTAACGGTAGTTCATCAACGTCAGTGCCAGTATGTGTTTCCACTTCGGACTGCAAATATTCTGTCGATGTATTCACCGGACAAGCACAGCAGTGGTTTTACTTGGCTATTACTTTATCTGCCACCCATTAAAGCATGTAATTCAAATCCAACCACTTGTTCGGTGATCATATCGATGCGAGTTGGGGACTTGACAGCAGTAGCTCAAATCACCCCTGTAACTGCCCCGGTGTGCATCACAGTCAGTTTCCTGAAGCGGCTCCTGCCCAATATTTCTATTCTTCCTTGCGGATCTTACATCAATGCCCTCATTCAAGAGACGTATTACTTAAATTATGTTAACCTTTACCAACCAAGACGGGCAGTTCATTGCAGGCGATGTTCCTAATTGTGACGCCACTAAAGAGCGCCAGCACCCAGAGGCAAGAATGGGGCTGGTAACTTAATGTCGGCTCCGGTAAATTACAAATCTTTGGCCAATCAAAATCAGTCTGGGTCATCCGGCCACGTTGGATGATGGCGACCTAAGACTTTCAGCCAATCAGAAAGCGTGCCGAAACCTCTATTTTACCAAATCAAGTTTAATTTCAGAAAAAAAGCCCTGGTAATGCGGAGTTTTTGGACCAATCAAATTAATCTTTTGCTCCACGGGTGTTCATTTATGTCCCCAAATGAAAATATTTAATTTTACGCGTGAATCATTATACCGTAAAAGCTACCAATATTACCAAATGCAGATTGTCGGTGGGGAGACTAACGTAATCTGTGCGCAGTAATGCTGCGCGTTATTTCGCGACGTGTTGGGGGGCCTCTGAAAGTTATAAAAAGGCACCCTTCCCTCCCCCCCAAGCTCTTCATGGACTGTAGTTCGCGCTGTTGGAGCGACTACTTACCCACTGTGTGGGTAACCCAACATGTCTGTGGCTGTTGGGAGGGCCATGGAGGATGACTTGGACTGTAGTTCGCGCTGGTTGGAGCGACTACTTACCTACTGCAGGGGTAACCCAACATGTCTGTGGCTGTTGGGAGGGCCATGGAGGATGACTTGGACTGTAGTTCGCGCTGGTTGGAGCGACTACTTACCCACTGCGTGGGTAACCCAACATGTCTGTGGCTGTTGGGAGGGCCGAGCCGGATGAGCAGGACTGTCGTTTGCGGTGGTTGGAGCAAACACTTGCCCACTGTGTGGGTAACCCGATGATGTCTGTGACGGAGGGAGGGCGTGCCGGATGAGCAGGACTGTCGTTTGCGCTGGGTGGAGCAAACACTTGCCCACTGTGTGGGTAACCCGATGATGTCTGTGACGGAGGGAGGGCCGTGCAGGATGAGCAGGACTGTCGTTTGCGCTGGGTGGAGCAAACACTTACCCACTGTGTGGGTAACCCAATATGTCTGTGACTGAGGGAGGGCCGCGGAGGACACCGACTGCAGACCGCGCTGGAGGGGCGGCTGCTGGTCCCAATGAAGCCGCCTGCGGGCTGAGGGATAAACCCGATGATGCCTTCGGGCGGAGGAGGACAGTGTACTTGGATGAACAGGACTGTCGTTTGCGCTGGGTGGAGCAAACACTTACCCACTGTGTGGGTAACCCAATATGTCTGTGACTGAGGGAGGGCCGCGGAGGACACCGACTGCAGACCGCGCTGGTGGGGCGGCTGCTGGTCCCAATGAAGCCGCCTGCGGGCCGAGGGATAAACCCGATGATGCCTTCGGGCGGAGGAGGACAGTGTACTTGGATGAGCTGGACTGTAGTTCGCGCTGGTTGGAGCGACTACTTACCCACTGCGTGGGTAACCCGATGATGCCTTCGAGCGGAGGGAGGGCCAGGAACAGGTGGAAGGCGGCCCGGTTGTGAACGTTAAATTTGAACAATCGAGCCATCTTCGTCCAGCCTTTCCATTCTGTTTCACAGACCCGCTTCCTCGTCAGCGAATGTCGCCACTCGCACTTCTCATCTCATATATTGCTGCTTGGCGGTCCAGTAGCCCATCTGGCTGTGTTATGGAATTGGATGCTTTGCTCTGGCAATCATTTTAAACACACTACCCACGGTGACCAAGCACGTCTCAGGATCCCAAGCTGGCTTGGGGGAGTGGATGTGGATGTTGGGATTGGCTCCTTTTCTTAATATATACGCCGACGCCTCTCGGAGGTAGTAAGTCGAGCAGGACAGGATCGAACTTCAGCAAACAACGAACGAGGTTTGGACCATACTCGATGACAACGGCTGGTACGACTTCAATGCACAAGACCTCGGCGCTACGAAACCACGTGGACGACAACGCGCAAGCACGCAGGACCATGATGAATCGGCTTTCTTGCAAAGTGCTGCTTACGGCTACGCCCAATTGGACGATCAAGGGTCAACGATTCAGACAACGACGACGTCGGTTAAACGGCGATCGGAGCAGCCACGCCCCTGCGTAGATACTGGAAAGAACCCACTTCGATTTGTGCGGCGTTAACCTGACTCGGGGCACCAAAGCTAGGACGACGGGCTCTTCCAATGCTGATCACAGGGTTCAGGAGTGACTAAATTGGGGGTGATGATGCTGCGGGATTAGTCATGAGTCCAAACAACTGTACTGCCTCGAATAGCGGGACAGGGCGGGCACCCTAGAGTTCGTCATAGCACGCTAAAGCGATTATCTAGCTAATCCTTCTTGCATCTTTCATATTTACGAGGGGCGTAGGCCATTTACAGCTAGGTTTGCGCAAGATGATATAGGGTTGTGTGAGCGTTTCGATGCTCCTGAGCTCCCTAGATCGAGTTCACTTGCGTACAGTGGGTCAATCTGGTGACTGGGTTCCGAGGGCCAGTGTGAATATCCTGGCAAAGGTCCACATTCAATGACCGGTCCATCGTTTGCTTTCTGAATCCTCCACGCCGGTGTCAGCATGGTCTACCATACGTGACCTGAGGTTCGAGTCCCCGCCCGGTATTCTGTTCTTGTTTGAGTCCATTGATTGCGAGGTGGGCAGGGTGTGATACTTAGCGATGGTTTTTGGATTTAGTCACCTCCGTATGGTTTTGGACGAGGAAAGCTTTGTAATAGCCCGTACGGTACCATCCTTGTAAATAGATTATCTGTGTGCATGCCGTACTGTGACCTGACCATGTCTGTCGTAAACGTAGCGTTAATCTGTGGGAGCTCTATTACAATCTTTCGTCATGTCCAAGGTTCTTTTGAGGGGCAATGAATGGTATGTGGCAGGCGAACTGAGATGGGATTCCGAATGTTTGTATGAAATATGTACCACGGCCCTACGGGAATCGCGATACCAGCAAGCGAGATCCGGTGGGCATGACTTGCAAGAACGGCCTTAGCATGGAATGTAAACTGGTCACAAATCTTGCAAGTCATACGAACTCAGATTCGGAGGAGGGAATATCGGTCGGAGCCAAGCCTCAAGTGAAACTGTGCCTCAACAAGATCTTGGGATTGGGCAACATCTCTAATTGCTCTCCACAACTACATTTACTGGAACCGTGACATCCAGAAAACCTATTCAGTAGATAACGCTTTATGGACCGGGACGCAAAGTTAGCCCTACTGTTGAGCATATTTGACGACCGTTCCGAAAGAAATCTTCTCGACGCTTTGGACTTTGCTCAAGGACGTGTTGAGCAAGCTGTGGAAATACTTTTAGGAAATGCGGAAGGGCATGTTAGTGGAGGGACAAACAAGAGAAAACATGGTGCAACGATAGACGAATTCTTTGGGGGAAGTGAACGGGGGGGTAAGAAGATGCATTTGGACAGACATGTTGATGTCAGCGACGACGCAAGTCAACCTGGGACGACGACGACTAGTTCTCCGGGTAGCCGAAATGCGTTTGAGGTTCTATGTTCAGGGTCCCTCCATGCAGAGGATGCAAAGGGTGTATCACTACCTCCAAGGACTCTGACGGCCAAGGAGGTTGCAGAGCATATACCATGCCAATTGGTTCTGGATGTGCTTCCCGAAGAATTAGCCGCTTCACTGCTGCAAAAGTTAATGGTTGAGGCAGAGTCTTGGAAGATCAAGCGTTTTGTCATGTTTGACCGTGGTAGGTTATTGTTTTCATCCCTTTCAAGTTGTAAGTTGTACTCAGTGTTTTGGACACCAGAGGTCGAATCACCGCATACAACGAGCTTTTACACCGACGAGCCATACACGTCCTCATCGTCAACACCAGACGTTGAATACTATTACGGAGGTAAAAAGACAACAGATGTGAGGACCATGTTTCCGGAACTCGCCCAAGCTCGTTCACTCATTGCCGAACGAGTAAATCGGGCACTTGACGAACGCGATCATGTCCAAGGGGGAAGACATCCAGCGGAATTGGTCGGAATATGGGAACCAAATATTGTTTTGGCGAATTGTTATCGTGGTGCGGCCGAGGGAGTTGGGGCACACAATGACAAGGTGCGGGAAAAGCGAGTCATTGGGGCTTGAGATACATTGGTGTTCAATAAGGGGTTTGGTTTTTTTTTTTTCTCTTTAGATGACGTACATTGGTCCTCGTCCAACTATAGGATCATTGACGTTGGGAGCGACTCGACCATTCCGTGTACGGAGAATTAGACGCCCAGGAGGACCTGTACCTCAGACTTTTAATATTATGCTGCCTCACAATTCTTTGCTTATCATGCTTCCTCCCATGCAGGTATGGTATCAGGAATAGGTGGTCCTCTACTCGTCGGATCATTCATCGTCTTTTTGTTTTTTTTTCACCAGGAGGAATACAAACATGAAGTGCCAAAATGTAACCCGAAACTTTTAATTCAGCACCCAATATCCAAGGACACGCGAATCAACCTTACATTCCGAGTTGCAAGGCCAGAGTATCGGGACAATATACCCGTCTGTCGATGCGGAAATCCCACCGAGTTGAGGGTTGTCATCAAAAAGGAGTCCAACCTCGGTCGGTACTTTTACATGTGTGCAGGTGGGGGTAATGAAACGTCCGGTATCGAATCTGGATCCAATTGTGGATTTTTTGAGTGGTTAGATCTAAAGGGCAAATCATAGAGCTAAAGATGGTCAATCACCCTTTGAAGATTTGCCAGAGTCATTAATGATATTTGTGAATTTGGCGCGGATTATAGTTTGAATAACATCCTAGTCGATGCCCTATGACGCCTAGCCAACCTATGCAACCGCCCGTAGTATACCCCCGCCCGCCCTAGCCAGAACTTGCTGTACAATATACATGTTTCCTTACGCTGCCTGACCGCTTACGCTGGTGAGTCATAAAAAGGCATAAAAACGCCTGCCTTTGTCATCTCTTTGCCGGCTTCGTTGGCGACCGCCCAGTCTGCTTCATTGAAGGCAGGGTGGCGTGGATGCCATTCAACAAGGAGGACGTCAATGAGCTTGTAAGCCCCTGTCTCCACAAGGTGAGGAAGGACCTCGTACTCTGCGCCTATTTAAGATCCTGTTACTACCATACATGGATACGACAGAACAGAGGCATCATTGAGCCGAACCTTCAATATCCATTTTGACGACGACATAGTCTTCTTTGTGGAAGTTTTTTATGAGGAACTTGGAAAAGTTGACGGATGGGAGTTTTGTCGTGCCCTGTTTATTTGATTTTCCGTCTTGTGACCATTGATAGATACTGGATCCCTGTCAAATGTCCAACAATCACAGTCAGAAAACACTTACGACTTTTGACAGCGCTCGACGGGCTTTTTGGAACTCACCCAAAAGTCGTTTTCTGTCGACCACGTGTCAATTGACATTTCTGTAAAGCCATCCTTGGTGGAAACGATCGTGCTTGGGTAGATGTGCACTTTAACTGGCTTTTCCTTCTCAGCATAAAAGGTTTTTGTTTGCTCGAGATCTTTGGTAAACAGTGGGTTTGCTTCAAAGAGGTGGCACTCAAAATCCGAGTACTCGAAAAAGTATGGTTTAGGAAAATCCTGTACCCATTTGGAACCGGGTTCCTTTTGGAATACGCGGATAGAGTCGCCCCGATTGGCACCAAGGTCAATAAAAATGGGGCGAGTTGGTCTGGAATTTCCCTTGTTTTTGGAGAGTTTTGCGTACTGATCCTGTGCAGCCTGCGACAGCTACGGTAGAGCGTTGACGGCCATGAGAATTCACTATACTCTGGAGCGAAAAGCCAAGAACGGTCTCTATTACCTTTCCGTATGCTTCACTAGGAGGGGTTGAGGAGAATGATGCCAAGAACAGCAGGATAGTAATGACAAGGATGCCCGCCACAACAAGGGTACGGGCAGGGAAGCGGTTTGCACTGAAAGTGGCCATCTTTTGTGAAAAGAAATCCAAACCTTGGAAAAAAACAAGGTCAAGACTGAAAAGAACTTTTATACCCAAAATCTAAACTGGCCAACAAAGTCGACAGTGCAAAGCCCTTTTTGCCCTGGCCGCTTCAGATAAAAAATCTGAAAAGCCGACATGCGGTCCAGAAAGCGCGCTTTTTCACACTTTTGCGCAGTGTTCCGTTTACTTAATGATCACTTGCAAGCCCTCAGCCTGACAAAGCGCGACCCGTGTTTACATAAGCATCATATGCGGGGATTTCGGAGCCGCTCACCCCTAAAAGCTTATTTCCACACTACGGTTTCAAAGCATTTGTGTTTTTGACGGTTCTTTACTGACATTTGGGCTTGGATATGTCAGCAAACAGTACAGTCTGCAAAAGGGGGAACGTTCATGGGCAGTTGCATGAACACGTTAAATTCGATCGACAGGAAGGCAGTATGGCAAGGTCGCTGCTAAAGAAAGCAAAGCATGTCGTCGAGACAGGCTTCTTGGGGGACACAATGATGGATGGCTTATATCTAAAAGACAAAATTATCTACACAAGCATCCGAGGAGAAATATTTTCCTTCTTGTGGTAGTCACCCTGTTTTCTTCAAACACCCTGCGAGTCCAAGTTGTGTAAAAGTTCGTGGCACCCAGAGAGCGCCGTTCGTGTATTGAAACCAATGATCACCACGTCCCAATCACCGCCAACAGTCCTACGGCCCAACCCTGATCAACCAGCAGCATTCCACATCTCCTTAACGGGCAATTTGTTCCTTGGACAGTTTCCCTACAATTCCCCATTAACTAGGATTCCCACTCCAAAAGCCAAAAAAAAGTAAATAAAATAAAGAGTACCTTTTCTCATCCCAACATTCCCGCACTCCACCCAGCCAGCATGGGCTGTTCACCTTCTCCCATGCTTCCAAACCCGTCTTCAACAACAGAGAGGGCAAGGTGATGCATATTCGTCGCCAAAAAAGACTTTTCCCCCAAACTTTTTGTTAACCACAAATGCACATCCACATCGCGCTTGACCTCCGCCAAATGTCGTACATCCATCGATGTCTTGGAATCCATCACAAGAACTAATAAAGAGTAGAATACAAAATAGCATGACCATTGCGTGAGATATTTAATTTCCGGATTAATGCGTTTGAGTTTGTGGAGTAATTGTGAGACTCGGCGTGCGTGGGATAGACAAATTGTGAATGTGTTTCTGAGGCGGAGGTTGGGCGAAGACTGGGCTTGCTGGCCGTCGATGAGGAGAGTGGGGATATGAAGGGCAATGTTCAGGCAATGCCAGACGAGATGTTGGGAAAAGAGTTGCCAGGGAGGTGGGTAGGTGCTTGTAGTTGAGGGAGTGAACTTGTCATAGGTGTCAATGTTGCGAGCCCAAGTTGGGAAAAGCTCCAAGACGGATTGAAGTTTCCTGTCCAATTGGTCAATTTGCGATTGGATTTCTGGTGTCAGCGTTCTCGGTTGGGGTGCCATGCTGTTCCCACTTGCTCTATTCGCTAATCTACCACCGTGTCTGGTTCCCAGCACCGCTTGCTCGACATCCCAAATGGTACCCCTCAACCTCTGAATCCGCATATACAATCCCGTCAACGTATGGGCGATTTTCGCAACATCCAAATGTGTTCCAGGGATAAATGCGCTGAGCACGGGAGTGTCTGCTGACGAAGTGACAGAAGTCCATATTAAATCGGGTGAGACGGGCTTGACGGACCAGGGAGCTGTCGACGCGTCCCAGAAGGGTAGCAGGTGGTGAGGGATGATGGGGATTTGGTCGGATTGATTGCAGTCTATTGTGTCCATCTAATGTTTTTATTTTTTTATTATAAGTATTCCCCCATTTTGACAGCGACCAAAAAGCGAACACTGAAGGTTCAAATCACTCACCACAAACAGTCCCCACCATGTCCGTCGTCGCTTCTCCTTTTCTAACCACGTTAACGGTCCATGCACCGTCTCAATGTCTGGATCAATATGCAGCTTTAACTTGAGAGCCATTGTGATGGACATCTTACGGAAATGGCCGGACCATTCGGCTGACAGATTTCAAGAATAAGCGACGCCGAAACAGCAACGGTGATACGAAAATTTAAAAAAACAAACTTACTCTGATCAATCACTGTGGCCGCAACCTTGTAATGCCCCAACGCAATAACAGCATCGACGCTCGGCCTTTCGTTTACCTCACCCAACATCCTTAGCCCCTCCCGAAAGTACACCTCCCCAACGCGATAAAATGGCCAGCCCCGTTCCTGTGCATACAGCTTCAAAAGAGCATTGTCACTCGTGGAGGCCGCCATGGCGCATAGACTGTAAATCAAAAAGAGGGGCTGCAAGTCAAAAGTTGCAGTAAATGTGGCTTCGTGGATGGGGGTTTGAAGCCATCTGTGGCAGACGTCTGAAAAGTAGGCACGCAGAATATCCTTGATGACGGGTTGAGTGAAGAGGTCGCTGGAGCTGACCAAGGTGCCGTAGGCGGTAGGTGGTTGACTGGTGCTGTTGGGATTGCTGTTTTGATGGTGGGTATGCGGTATATGAACGGGAAAGAACTCTGACATGCCAATGGTTTCAGGAGACGTTAGCGCGGCATGCTGATCTATTTCCTGTTGATGGTGTTGATGGTGATGATGGTGTTGATGGTGATGATGGTGTTGATGGTGTTGATGGTGCTGGTGCTGGTGCTGATGGGGCTGATGCATCATTGAAGAAGGTGCTGAGAGTGGCTGCAAATACTGGGGCAAGCCGCCAAAAGACGTCGTCTCAACCGTAACAGGCCCCCCAGATCCCGAACTTCCCTCCCCCGCCCAATCTCCCTCCCCATGTTTCGCCCAATCAGTCGACGGACTCTCTTCCATCCCCGTAAAAGATTCTTCCAGATCTCTCATCTTGGACTCTAGCATTCGAATATATCCCGCAGTGTCGTACCGTCGCTTCTTGCGTCCATCTCGTGGGGCAGAAACGGAGCGTACCTGCCGAGATCCGTACGCACACTCGAAGCCCCCTGCATGGCATCTGCCGCATGTCGGGCGTTGTGAATCGCATCGGTATTTGAGACGGTAGCCTAATTCATGCCATATCAACACTAGAAAGTGACCGCATCAATCGATTTGTGATTAAACGGCAGCACCTACATCGATCACATGCCCAGACTTTGGCCGGATCTGTCGGCGTCCGATGCTTTGAGTTCCGCTTGGGAGGGTCGTCCCCTCCACCACTGCCACCACGACGTTCCACCGATGATTGCTCGTGGTAGTTGGACGACGCTGCCATCGAAGACCGCGGAACCATGGAGCACGTACGACTGGAGGTAACAACTTTAACCCAACCAAACCCAACAATTGTTCTTTTGTGTACCCCTGCTATCTCTTTAGTCCTGGGTCAAGCGGTGCACAATGTACGGGGGGAGACTGGTTCTGACACGAACGTTCTTGCTCTGTGAACTCCCAGCTATGCACGCAACCACAACCACCAATTAATAGGAAAGTCTATCGATAACCTCAGCAGAGGCCCGGGGGAAGAGAGATCAAGGGTGGGAGAGAGAAAGAAGAGAAGAGAAAACACTGCGGAAACGACAATCTCCGTCGTCTGTCCGGATCCGAACCAAAATTGACACCTCAACAAATCGACTCAAATACGAAAAGACGTCTTAACAACAGTAAACCTGCCTACGAAGCAAGTTTAGATCTTCGGAAATCCTGGCGCCCTCCAAAACAAAAAAAAGTAAAATAAATACTGAACCCATCAAACAATTAGAGGTAAATAATCGAGGATGTGGTTTTGAGCGCGAGTGTACCCGCGATACGTACGTGCACGGAGAGCGAGAGGAGAAGGGAAGGAGAAGCAGACAGTACTAGTTCGGTGAGTCAATTTGTCCGGCTGTGTTCACGTATCTGATATATATGCTTGTTCACTATCTGATGGCCTGAATGGGCTACTTTTTTTTTTCTTTTACAAATGTGTTTTTGGAGGAGTTTTCTTTTAAACTTGCCCAAATTTGGGAGGAGGGGATTTGTCTTTTGAGCTGCGGTGGGGGCAACGCTGGGTGATGCTTGCCTGCAATCCTTGCAAACGTTTTGTTCAAATGAGTTCATTTCGTACCTGGATCAGAAAGAATGCGACGAATCCTTGGCTCACTCAGCAAATGCTGTCAAAATGCTAGCCAATCCGTCGGTTTACCAAGTCATTTACCAACCCATAGGGCGACAAAACAAGGGCACAAAGAGCGTGAAAAATGAAACTGGTTACTTGGTTCCACACCTAAAAACTTTGAACCAAAACTCGTTTAAAACCGCATGACAACCAAAAGATTTGTTTTCTATTCAATGTCCAACTTTTATAAGGGGAAAAAGGGAAGAAAGCAAATCATATGCAAATGGCAGGAAAATAGCCAAAATAGTCGATAACAAAGGACAAGGAGAGCAAGATGGGCCTAGTGGCAATCACACAAAAGAGTTTTTTTTCGTATTTTTCCCCGTGTCCAGTTAGTATTGTTCAACGAAAGAAAGAACATCCACACGAAACCAGCAAGACCAAGATGAAGCAAGTTCGTCGAAATACACGAATCACGTCGAAATACACGAATCACACACATCAGGGAAATGCAACACACATACGCACTTGATAGATCATGCCATGTCAATGACCCGGTCATATGTAATGCCCCCCCCCCCTTCTCGTCATTCATCCGTATCATATCTGCAATAGCCAAAAAAGTAATTGGGGAGGCTCCTCGTATGACCAGGCGACCTAGGGACCCCTTAACCATCGCTCCCACACCGTTGCCCATCAATGGTGAAGAACGCCCTAGGGGAAGAAAAGAAAATGGGGAAATAGGGCGCGCGAAGCAAAACGTTTTTTCAATACGCCAAAAATGGGGCAAGGTTTAACTGGCTGGATGTGAAATTCGAGTGGTTCTTCTTTTTGTTTTTGGGGCCGCGTATCGCAGGACGTTTCCACGATCTGCCCTGAATGCGGATTGGAAACTCCTTGTGATTCAAAAGTCTACAACAAAATCGCCGGAAATCAGCCAGTCTTTAATGAACAAAGGCCTCCCAAAAAAACAAATTTGTAACGGGCTTCTCTTCGTTGCACCAATGGGACAATACGATGAATGACCACAATCACAGGAGTTCCCGGTCCGTTCAGCGTCTCTCACTGGAAGATTTCCTTTTTTCGTATTTTCCTCAGCCTCCACTCTCGTTTCACGACTCCATTGCGTACAACCCATTTCCATCCCCACTGTTCAAAGTCTTTGATGTTATCATCCAATGCACGTCTTTCCATTTCACTTGCCCAGTCCTCGCATTGGAACGTTAGGAGGAAATCTTGAACTCGAAGCGCAAATTCATCAGCGTCCCCCACAAATTGGAAATCAAAATACTTTTCCATATTGGTCTGACAGGGCTCCCGGTTGACATAGATGGCGAGAAACGCGCCCAGGCCATCCAAGTGGGTGGATCGTGCTCGTTCTCTCCGGAGAACAGCCGAAGCGGCTTTGGCAAAATCCCTGAAACCCGGTATGGCCATGCGTGTCCCTGCAATCAGGAGACCATCAATGTGTAAAAGGTCACCCTGCATATTGGTTGCAATCTCCGCGCCTAAAGTGGTTTGTGTCACTAGGAGCCACACGTGCAACTGACAATCGCCGGAAAATAGCCGTCACAAAAAAAAAAAAATTGGTACGCACCGTTCCAGACAGCTTCCCCATATCTTACGACCGCGGGTAAAACGGCAGGCACCCGTCCGGACGTCCGCTTACCCGCCTTCTTCCGATTTTTCTCACATTGTCCACATTTAGGACAGCTGGAAAAAAATAAAAGATAACATACAATTATTACGAATAATTCAAGGAAAAAAAAGGGCCAATTTCATCACACACGTAGGCAGAGCATCGAAATCAAAATCTTGGCTCCAAAACTCGTCAAACGGCGTTGGCAGTGCGTACTGTGTTTCACAAAGTGGACATCGAAGGCGATCTGTGCGTGATTCACAACGAGTCATTCCATGTCATTTGCGACTAAGCATTCGTGTTCCCTTGGAACCCAGAAGGGAACCCAAAAGGATGGGGAAACTCACGCAAATCACCATGCATTTTCACCAGCTTTTTGTTGATGCCTTCCACGGCTTCATCGAGAACATCTTTTTTGTAAAAAAAGGATGACACTAGTTTGTCATGCTCGTCCCACCGCATGTTCAAAAAAAAACACGTACCAATATTTTGTGAGTAAACTCTACGGATATGCCCTGCATGACACCATTTCCCCAGAACCTGATGAAAGGGTGTGGGTCTGCATGACGGTGCCAGACATGCCCGTGCATGGTGATGTGCAATCTGATAAAATGCTCGAGCGTTTTGCTCGGGACTATCTCTGAAAGAGTGGGCATCAAAACCTTGCTTGACAGCCCGTCCAGTGACGCCCGCAAACAGCCCATTCGACGAGCGATAGTCCTGTGGATAACACGCGTGAGCTGTGCTACTACAGGTATAAACAACCATGGCATGCAGAGAGATGAAAAGTTACCGATATGCCGGCAGAGGTTGACACTCCAGCTCCGATTCCAACCAACATGTTTCTGGCGTTCCAAATGCTTTTAGCAATGGTAGCCAGGTGTCGGTTAACGTCTGGAGAACTTGCATCAAACTGCGTACATATCATTGATAAGTATATATGATGGCTTACAGGGGTGAAAAGAGAGAATCCATACCGTAATGCATCCAGTTCCTTTGTGAGTTGGCGCTAGACAGGCCGGCCGCCGGGCCTTTGGGCTAGATTTTGATTCGGTAGCCACCTTGTCCTTGGGGCTGTCCCCAAGACTCACATACAACAGATCCTGATCAACACCACACCCGAAGTTAAGGACTACCAACATGACGGTACATCTGATCAAAGCACAGAAAACGCACCCTGGTTCGTCGTCGTTGCGGAGTGCTGTCGCCCGAACCTTTATCACTAGCAAGTTGCTTGTGTACCTTGGGTGCTCTACAAGCTGATATATCTGTCTCCTTTTTCTTGTTGAGAGATATAGGAGGAGGGCAATCATCTTTCGGGTTTGAATGAGCAGGATGGTGCCGTTGCGTCTGTATATTAATCCCCAATAACGAGAACAGTCAGTATCAAACGTCATTCTCTACGAGAGATGCACAAACCTCGTGATTGCCGAGCAAAAGGGACGTATCCTTCTCTCGGGCACTAACGTCTCGGGAACTAGCTTCTCGGTTACTAGCTTCTCGTGCCCGTGCATACTACTCCCCACAAGCGAATGCAGCAAATCAGTATCAGATCTCGCCCTCACGGAGAGATGTACAAACCTCGGGATTATCAAGCAAAAAAGATGCATCCGTCTCTGGCGTACTCTCTACAAGTGTCTCTTCGTCGGATGCATCCGACTGCTCCGTTTCATGCTTCTTTATACCAGGCAGTACCGTCAATATATCGTATCCGATGTTTGCGTCGTGGCAGGTGAACTGGGGCGCGATGCCAGCGGGTGGAGATGTGTGAGCCAGTAACATTGGGGATGATGA
The DNA here is from genome assembly GCF_000182565.1 of Spizellomyces punctatus DAOM BR117. NCBI lineage: Eukaryota > Fungi > Chytridiomycota > Chytridiomycetes > Spizellomycetales > Spizellomycetaceae > Spizellomyces > Spizellomyces punctatus. Next base: position 946,160 of record NW_015971541.1, on the reverse strand, counting down.
GGTTGTTGCAAGCGGACTGGATGTGGCTCTCGTGACATCCATGGCTCTCCTTGTGGTCGTTGAGGAGTCGTCCGGGATGGATGCCTCGGTAGCGCCGGTATCGTCATTTGTATCCGACATTGAGCTGTACGTCATGACCTGGTACTCATCCGAGTCAGATCCCGCCTCTCCGTCCCCTGCTACTACCGAGCATTCACTGGATTCCGAATCAAATTGGTCCTCACGGGGTTTCAGGTAAGCAGGTGGTGTACTTTCCATGTACCGCTTATACCATCGTTCCAAGTCCAATCCAGCGCTCTCCGAATCACGACGAGGTGTAATCCATAGCGGATGATTTTCCACAACGGAGCTCTGGGGTGCAAGTACGTGCATTTGTTCGAGAGTTGTGGGTTATTGACAAAAAGAACAAAATGGACTTACGGTGTAGAACCCTTCTTCATCCAAATTGTTCCAGTCCATCGGTTCTCCAGGCATTGGACAGCATCCTATCCTGTAAAGTGCTGTAATGCTGTCTTTTATAGCCCTTTCCAACATCACACGCTGTCCTTGCGGAATGTCCCATGAGGAAGAGCTCGGGATGAGAAGTTCGCGGGGGATCCTTGCTTGGGGCGGAAGGTTGGGTGGTGATGGTAAATCCCAGAGGAGGGTAGAGTGGGTATCTGCGCCATGAACTTTGCCGTACTCAAAATCTTCATCGGTTGTGTCGTCTATCTGGGAGTGATGGTGGGCATAAATCGGCTAATGGTCAATGAGCAACAACCGAGAGGGACATACCACTTGATTGCAAAGATCCTTGTTGGCAAAGGAAACAAATCTCTGGCCCCCTACATCCCGGTCATCCTACCCGCACCATAAGTATATTGTTTGAGAACAAGATGTTCTCAAACATTATAATATATATATATATATGCACAAAGACCTACCTCAGACAGCCACCCTAGTCTTCCATTAAGATCCTCCACAAGGGTGTAATTGGTCTGTTGTAGGGAAGCAATCCTGTTAGAACCATCCTGGTAGGCGCGGAAAAGCACCTGCTCTCCGTCCGGGTCCTGGAAAACCGTGTAAAGTGGGTCAGAGGGACGGGAGGAAAGTCAATGGTAACTCATCTCTTACCTGTAACAATAACCAAATCACGCACAATTGGGAATCCAACCAAGACCAATAGGTACTGTTCGCCAACATAACCTGTCCGTTGGCAACAACGATACGGTCAATCAAGGATTGCAGTGATCCATTACAGATTGGTATCATACCTTTACACAGCGGTCGTTTACTGCAAGGTCAGGATCTATTGTTGATATCGTCTGTGTCCACCGATGGGAGTCACATAAGGATCCACCGCCCCCTCCCCATTCCTGAGCTGGTACTGACACGGTCTGCTTGCATTGACCAGAGTCCCGTGAGGACCTATCAACCACTTTATGCTTTGGAGTAGGTGGTGATTGGCTTTCGCGTAACGACGGCGTCATCTGCAATACATTGTGAGTTGATGATAACCCGGGAGTGTATGTCAAGTCGTTGATTACCACCTCGTCGCGTAGGGACGATTGCTGAACGTTTATGGCAATCTTTTTGGCAGATCGGGCTTCAGGAGCCGAGCTACATCGTCGACGCTTTGTGGCGGTACTCGTCTCCGCCTTGTGTATATCATGGGAAATATGAGCAAGTGCCTACCATGAGATCGCATGAAAGAATAATCGATTTGGTGGCACCCTACCTTGGGAGGTTGAAGCGATTGGGCACGGCGTTCCATAATGTCTTTTGGTCCACGCTGGCCGCGCTTGGTCTTTGCAGCGGACTTGGGCGGAACTTTCTTGTCACCAGTATCCACCAGCAATGGCTTCAGTCGCTCCAAAGCAAGACATCCCCATATCCATTCGTACCAATCCCCACTGCAAGGGGGACGTTCCGGGCGCTCTACAACTGTTTTTTTTAGACGAACAATTAAATCCAAATATCCGTGCTGTGGGGTCATGTCGTTGGTGCCTTCCGGGTTTACGGGTGTCGAGCTTCGCTTGGCAGAGTGTTCGAGGTGCAGCCGATACGGGAGTTTTCCGTGCCTGTAAAAAGTAATACGTCAATCAAATGTTCCTCAACAATGAGCTGAGATCTCTTTTCACAGGAAACCCCGATATAAAAGCGTGGCCTTGCCGACCATGCGCAAGATCACTGTAGTGATCTTGCATGGCTGCACGCCTCAAACTAAACTATAACCATAAATGCTTAACACTTACTGAATCATCTCCCAATCAAACACATCTCCCACGAGACGAAACCAATCCTTAATCGTCACATGCTCCCTCGTAAAGTGGGGCTCCTTCAACACGGTTAGCGTCGCAAGGTGGAAAGCTTTTGCGCGATCGGTAGGGGCATGCACGACTTTTATAACAAGTAATGGCCGCAACATGGTTCCCATACGCAATGAATCATTCAGTATCTGTACACTGCTGCGTTCTGAACCATGTAACAAAGCACCCAAACGTTCGTGATCTACAAAAATCCCAAAAACCCCGCTAGCTTGGGAACCAAAATGATCGGACTGTGTTGAAGCTTGGGCACGTGATGTGCAATGAGACCGAATCGGGAAACATATCACGTGGCACTTTTCTGCGCTAACGGTCGTGTTGCAAGGCAGGTGCGAGTCCTCTTTTTTTCTCGGTTCTTTTGATCATTATCAAATCGCTACATCGACTTGTTTTACGTCGGTTGCGAAATTAAGAGAGAAGCAGTTGAAAAATGGTAGGTTTTGGGGCCTGACTGTAAAACTGAAGACAAAAGGACGTTTTGGATTTCGGTGGAAGAGGAACTTGCCTTGCATGGTGGGAGCGGATGGAGGAGAATGGAACCAAGGTTTTTGCAAGTTGACAAGATACATGTCTGGATTAGCGTAGTGGCACAGAGGACCATGGACGAACCATGTGGACTAGGACCGCTCTAGCATCAATTTCATGCGCTAACGTCATTACTCGTTAGCCTTCCAACAAGACTTTCCGCGTTAAGCGCATCCTGGGCAAGAAGCAAAAGCAAAACCGCCCCATTCCCAACTGGATCCGATTGAGGACTGACAACAAGATCAGGTATGACCTAGATAGTACTCTTTTTGGTTCGTTACTGTTTTTGGGTGCTGATCGAGTATTGCATAGATACAATGCCAAGCGTCGTCACTGGCGCCGCACCAAGCTCAACCTTTAAGCATGTACTCGTCACCATGGGATTTTTGGCTCGGACCGAGCTACTAGATATTTCGTTGATGTACACTGTAGTGGATACTGGTCGTCTTTAATAGACTTGGCTTGATCTACACTAATGGTCATACTTTACAGTTTTTGGGTTCACTGAGGAATCTTTGATTTTCGAACGGGTAGTTTGCAGTACCGATAGTACTTGCAAAGGCTATGCTCAAAGACGATGCTATTCAAGGCCATTGCATCCTTTTTGAGACCTGTTTGCAGAAAGGTTATGCGTTCCAGCAGCGAACGGATGGGAGAGCGAACCACCTACCCACTTCCAGCATGGCTTGGAGGACCAGTTTATGAAATTTGACCAACTGGTTCATAGGGACTCCGAGCCTTTCAAGGCCTTTTTTCGCACCCATCCCCAACCCTTTGGATAGTGGTAGAGAAATGTTGCTTGAATCCACAAGCCCATAGAATACCATATCGCCTATCTGGCTGTTTCAATGCTCATCAACAGCTCAGTGTGTTCATAGCTCAACTCACCTGAAGCCAACATGGCGATCATGGGGCCAATATGCCGGCATTTCCGTAACGCTTGATAACATTCCATGCGAGAGGGGACGCCATGTGTCGCCTGCTCTGCAAGCGGGACGAGATGCTCAAATAGATCCATGATGGTATCACAAAAATCTTGAAGCTGAAGGCATGATCTGTACGCCCCCGTGTTGAGCTATGGATTTTGGATCAATGAAGCATTGGGGGTGTAGAGTTTTTGCACAAGTACAACCTTTTCGCCTTGGTCTGTCAAATAGGATAGATGCTGACATATCACAGCTGCATCCCCTCCCAAATAAAATAACGGAGCTAGAAAAAGATGATTAGCACATCACACAAAGGTATACTGCAACATACGAATGGATACCCAATCGCCTCATAACAGGATTCCGAAAACACACACGCAAAATCCCAGCATAAACATATCGATACTTGTATTGCGTGGTCATGACGATGCGCATGATGTGCAGGGCTGTTTGGCGTTCGGGTGTGAGTTCCCGGTTCCACCAGTGGCGGGTAGAGGTTCGGCCCATGAGACGGGGATCTAGGATGTGGCCTTTGAAATGGGCATTTGAACATGTGAGAAAGTTTGTAAAGGTTTTTATAGCGAGGTGCATTGTTGTTGTTTTATGCGTAAAGCAGGACGCTTTTGATAGGAATGGCAACCTTGATTCTTCTTGTACATTGTCTTTTCGGTTCAGGGCTTGAGAGGACGATCGTGCACTTACGTAATATGGTCCAGGTTGTCCGATCTTGCTCTTGTCCAACCCCCACTTTGCATTGCACACGCTTTGAGTGCATGTCGGTCAAGCCTTGAACCCTAAAGATTTGTGTACCTCCCACCGAACAAAAACATGACTGTTGCATAAACGAGGAATGGTACTAATTAGTCGAGGGTTCATGTATCTTGTTTTCTTTGAATACATTGTTACGGACAAGGTTCACTCGGATACCGAACCGTGAAGAGTTGAAAGAATCGATTTACGAAGCACTTTTACTCGTTTTGTGTGATATTCCTACATCCTATATCCATTCCCCGAGAACTTGTCAATACGTCGCAAAGGTTTGCGAGCAAAAGTCATGCTCTCATCACCCAACCCACTAGATCGGCCATGGCGTCAAGAAATGTATAAACAACGGTCCGCACTACAAAGCAAGCATCCAAGACTCAAGTTACCCATCAATAAAGAACCCAAACTCCCGCCTATCGTCATATCGGCAGCACACGTCAAGTATCCTCCCGCACGACACCAAAAACGACCAGAATGGAAGGGATTGACTGATCTTAGTGGACGGAGACGTGTGTATGTGAGCCGTTTGTGTGAAAAGGTAACGGATGGGACGCAGAGTGTATCGAGGGATCAGAGTATGTTTGATGAGCAAATGGGTGGGACGATACGTGAGAAACGATCCCCGAATCCCTCTGACTCAAACATAGCGAAGAAGAAACAGCCAATATCCGCGAAAGGTCGTGGTAAACAAAGAACCTCACAGAAGGCTCATGCAAAGTCGGTAAAGGGTTGTCAAGTTGTTCAAAGAAATACGCACAATGCGGGTACAAAATGTGGAAAGAAGCGAAAAAGAAAAGAATCTCGCGAGGCCAGGAAAAAGCGTAAAAAGCCCAAATTGGACAACAAAACGGACGATACCCATTCCATACTACAAGATATGCCACCACCATGTATCAAGAAACCTTTGATACCCCATTCAGACCATGAATACCGCGACGTAAACACCAACACTCCACCACGCAACCAACCCAACAAACCCACCAACAATACTCAACACACACCCGATATCCTCTCCAACGCGGAACGTTTCTCCGATTTTGACCCCTTTTGGATCCCGGATTGGATGCCGCCCCCTCACAACGAACCAGAACTCTACACCGATGACGACGTATCAGAGGAAGACGTACTAGCAATGTTACATGACCCACATGATGATCAATGTCATAATGAAACGATGCGAGATGACGAAAAGAGTGAGATTGTACGAAACGCAGTGTTGAATAAACGACGGTATTCTCGTTTAGATTGTGTACTTGCGATCGATATGACGAATCCGGCTGTAAAGACCGCTGAGGATGTGTACAAGGCAATTTCTGTCACACATGATGGATGTGAACCAAACCGGGAATATTCACCAGAGGAAATTAAAATGGAGTGTTGTGCGGAATCGAACATGGGAGTTAAATTGGAGTCAAGGGCAGTATGTGGGGAAATGTTGGATGCAAAACTTGTTGGGTTGGATGGTACGATGCCGGATAGTGATGCAACTGTACACAGTGGAGTGGATAAGACATGGTTTGATGCACGACAATGTGCTGGTGCGTTCCTTTTTTCGCTGTTTTTCATGTACTCTAGAAACACTAACGTATCCTTGATAGATGAGTTTATATCAAACCGCGATATCCCTCCTAAATCCGTATTGATTTACATTTTACATGTAATGGTGGAATCCATGATGCGGTTCCGGTTGATACGACGGACGAGGTGGAATGTTTCTCATATCGTCGCGAGTGCCGTAAGTCCCGTTTCTATTGTTTGAAATCAACATGAGTTGAAACAATGAGGTTGAGTAGGCGAGGGATGGGTACGGATTTTCAGTGGATAAACTTGTTCAAGAGCTTCAAGTTGTTGATCAACAGGTAACAGTTATTTAATTGTAAAACTCTAAAGAGGGGATTTCTTTGTTGACGGTTCAACTAGGACACGTGGGAAAAAATGACGGAATACAATAACGAAAAGGATCGGTTATGGGCTGAGGGGTACACAGCCGAATCGCGAGAAGTAGATTTAGTAGATTGGTATGATGACCGGAACGATGGAGACGGTCCACTGAAATCACAAAAGCTGGAGGATGCGTTAAATGATATGGATGAGCAATGGAGACGGGTATGCGGCAAAATCATCAAGGATGAAAAAGGGAAACCTCCACGACCAGCCGAAATTGCTTCGAGATCGTTTTATGGATCATATGGAACAAAAGATCAGAAACGGTCGAGTAGGTCTCCAGAAGAGTGTGCACGGCCTGTGGATTCACATACCGTGAAAACGGACCCATCACATTACCCAATGCGTATACACAAGGACGGGGATGGACGTTACGATAGTGTGCAGAGTACAGGTCCAGTGACGCATTGTACGGTATCCGAACAGAAATGCAGTAAACACTCGGATAGACGTCCCGTCCAACTCCCCTCAACCAACCTACTACACCAAAACGGTAGTCTTTTTTCCGAAACGCTCCTAAACACACATCGGCATCTTACGTTGACAAACGAATCTGTAAATCATGTAGATACACAGCATATCGATTCAAGCATTGATTCACGAACACTTTCTGCAATACCCTCACTGCATACAAGAATCCAACCGAGCAAGGTGAC
>NW_015971541.1:936033-938938 GCF_000182565.1 Spizellomyces punctatus DAOM BR117 | reverse complement strand
CATCACGCACGCTGGCGGGGAAAAAACCTTGACTCCCTCTGATACACAATCAATGGATCCCAAAGCGCAACCGACAAGAATGTTGCGGGATTATTAGCTGCTCAACGATTAAAACAACATGTTATGGTGATTGTGGGTAAAGAGTATCGTGTGTTCGAAAATCAGAACCGGATGAAATTGGGTTTGTTGTTTTGGGGTATTTTGTTGTTACGCATGTTTGGGGGGGGAGGATGTTGGTGGGAATGTTCGGTTTCAAGTTTCGGTTTTGAGGTGAGTTTTGCGAGTTTTTTTTTTTTGATGGTGGTGGTGTTTTTGTTTTTTTTGGTAATGTTTTTTTGGGATTTTTTTTTGGGCAGTTGGGTTCGTAAATCAGGGAACATTTTATGGCATTGTCAAGCTTTGAACGGGTCCCTTCCCTAAAAGATGTAGAGCCTGTTACGTGTGTTAAAGAGTGGTGGGAGGGGACGTCGCCGTGGGTTTTATGATGTTGGGGATTGTTGTTTTGAGGGTTTGAGTGGTAAAGTTGTTTTTGGAAAGGTAAATTGGAGTCTTTGTTGCATGGAAGGAATTATTGGGCTTTTTTTTTTTGGTTGATTTTTTTTTGGTTTTTTTTTTTAAAGGTGGATGTGGAAGGTGGGTATGCCACTCCTGGAGATTTGGTTCTTCGATCGGGGTTTTTGGATCCGAGTTTACCTGATGGGTATGTTTGTTTGTTTGTTTGTGCATGTGCGAATCGTTCTTGTGTGTTTATGGTTGTTGTGTTTGGTGGATTTAGTCTACCAGTACGATCAGTGATTCCATTACAGCCGACACCGGAACAATGTGGGAGGCGGTCAGTAGGGATGTGGTGTGATCGGTGTGGAAGGATTTCACGACGGGTGTGGGTTTACAAGTGGGTTTGTGAGGGGTGTCAGGCAAGTTTCTTTTTTCGTTTATGCCTTTTTTTTTGTGTGCAAAATGTTGATATTTTGTTTTTTGGACATCATGGTAATTTAGCATACGATAGAGATTCCCATCCCAATCTACACACGCACAACCATCCGACACCTCCCACCCTCCCGAACGGAACAATACGGCTGCCGCTCATTTAAACCCAGCAGTAACATCCGGGGATACCTTGAACGCATACCTAACCATGTTCCTCGATTTGGGGGATGGGAACGAATGGTCTATGTGTTTCCAGAGGGGGGACATGTACATCATTTTTTGGCAGGAAATCGGGAGGATGTTGATGGGGTTTATGAGGGGTTGCAGAGGGGGAGGTTACCGTTTCGGAGAATGGGTGTTAAATCGAGATGTGAGTGTTTTTGAGTTTTTTTGTGGTTTTTTTTGGACGTGTGGTGACTTAAGGGTTTTGGGTTGAAAGTGAATGGGCTTTTGACGTCGAATTTTGTGTTGAATTCTGGGGAGGCTTATGGTACGTAAACTCTTGACTCACATTTTTGCACAACGATGAAAGAATTCTTTACTATTTTTTTTATCAGCACAAGCATCCAACTTACCTGCTCGATCCATGACGGAGAATACACGGATTGAATTGGAAGCCATTCAATGGTTACAGGATGCCGTGTATGAATTTGGGACTGTTTATAATCAAAGTCATAAGAATTTGAGTTTAGATGGTGATGGTATGTTCAAGTCGTTGCATTTTTTGTTTTCTTTTTTTTAAATGAATGCAAAGTAACACGATCAACAATGAATAGAAAAAGAAATGCATTGGCACGATGACGGAGAGCACACCGTGCACGGCCCCGTCTCATCTCTAAGTCTCGGAAGCGACGCCCTAATGCTCTTTCGAACCAAACCCACCCCAACACAAAAACCCAAAACAGTCCTCTCGTTAGCGGTTCGACATGGTGATGTGGTTCTCATGGTCGGAAAAGCTGTGCAGAGGTATTATGAGCATTGTGTGCGTGTTAGAGGGCATAGAGTTTCTGTTACGGGACGGATGGTTTTGAATGAGGGTATGAGGGTGGAGGAGGGGGTTTGGAGGGTTTTGGAGGGGGTTGAGAGGGGGGTTGGGTGTGCGCGGAGGAGGAAGGGGCGGTTGGTTTTTGGAAAGGAGGTTGAGGAGGAAAAGGAGGTTGAGGTTGAGAAGAAAGGGGAGGAGGAGGAGTGGGATTATCCGCCGGCTCCACCTAGTAGTGATATCGAGTGAGGGTTGGGGGGTTTGCATTGGGTTTGTTTGTATATAGATTTTTTGGTTTATTTTTTGGTGCAAGTGTATAAATTTAACATGTGGTTTTTCGACATTTACCATACCAAACTAATGAATTTAGTTCCCCAAAAAGAAAACCACAACCAACCACCTTTATGTATATAAATAACGTAATTATATATTTTCTATCACACAAAATTACACAACCTTTTGTTTCCCATTCCCCAACCCAAACTTGACCATCGCATATCCCCCAACAACCGCCAAAAAGCATCCCCACCCAATTTTAATTCCCCACGGCATAGGCTCCACGAATTCTCCTCGACCAAATTTGATGCAAATGAGTAATTCGGTTAGGATATTGGCTGTCGCCATCCATGCGTGCATGCCGAGACGTTTACATCGGCGGTCGATAAGGTATTGGTAGGCTTCGCGGGTTGCGGGGAGGGCGAGGAAAAAGTAGAGAATGAGACGGAGGATGTTGATGGGGTTGGATGGGGGGAGCCAGAGGAGGTATTTTAGGTAAAAGGCGTTGAGTTCGCATTGGAGGACCTGTTACAGTTGAAATAGATTGGTAAGAGAGAGATTTGGAAAAAAGGATGGAAGGGATAACGTACAAGGTACAAGAGTAAAATAACTGCCAAAAAGTTTTTAAATGTTTTAGTGCCTTCCCATTGGAAATCAGTCCAACTATGTGGTGTGAATTGTGCATGTGCGTTTGAATTTTCCGCGGTAGGTGGGTATTTC
>NW_015971541.1:913547-935887 GCF_000182565.1 Spizellomyces punctatus DAOM BR117 | reverse complement strand
CATGGCAAAGTATTGACAGGTCTTCATGCCGAGAATGATGCCAGCCCAGTTGGCGAGTAATACATCTAGGATCCACTATCCCCAAAAATTCGAAAATAGATCCAAAATCAGCATTGTACGAAAACAAAAGGAACAATCGATCACACGTACATGATCCCACCAGCACTCTGCAAAATTCGGTAACTGGTGCGCAAGAGAATACTCCATCATTTCAAACATGACGGACAGAATCCAGCAAAACCAGTAATCACGCAACACGATGGCTTTGGCGTACCATCCGAGTGCATGCGCGATTACAAAAACGTCCATTTGGTCCTGAGTTTACAAGTCAAACCATTTGGGATAATGAAAAAGCGCAGCAGTAAATAAAACGAACCCAGAGGGATTCAGCCGTCAATTCACAATTGTCGGCATACGATCGTTCAGGGAGGGGGACACCCAATGTTGGATCCACATATTTCAACAAGGATCGCATGGAATGTTTACTCTACAACCAAAAATTTAGGTGACATTTACAAAGATGGCACCCAGATGGTTGCAAAACAAGTACATCATACCTGAAAGACTATAAAAACGAGAATCATTTGATACACCACACTGGCCGACAAGACAATCCGCCAAAACGCCGGGTGAGGTCGGATAAAAGGTCCATCCCGGAACTGGAGCATGCCAATCAACAGTAGCATGGCACCTGATGCGCCCAAGCCTCTAAGACATGTCAGCCCTCATTTGCACCAATGTAAGGTGGGTGGGCAAGAAATAAAAGGAACGTACACTTTGGTATTGAATACGACATTATCGTCTTTCATGACAAAGAGGGCGAGGTAGACGAGTCCAGCGAGCATGAGGACCAACTACAAAAAACCACAACATGAAACCACACATAAAAGCACCAAAAAAAGAAAACATGACCATGATGGGTATGACATACAAGTCGCACCGTTCGCGGTTTATAAAAGAATGCCACTGTCGGATCAACTTGATCTCGAAATTCGTATTCCCATGCTTCGCGGAGATTGAGTTTGGGAGCGGCGGGAGCGAGGAGTTCGCTATCGGAAACAGACCCATCGTTGAGATCAGGGTGGGGATCTGTTGTTACGATGGGTTTACGACGACCCATGCTTTGTCTAGTGTGCGGGGTGAGCGGAATGAGCGATCAGTTGTTTGAAGCGGTGGTTTTTTTGGACGGGAAGGTTGATGATGTGTGCACGTGGGCAGATGAGTCATTTGTTGAGAGCTGGTAGAGCCGGGTTATCGGTACCGATCCGGTAGTGCGGATGACCCTCATCATCATCATCATGATGGTTTCAACTGGATCTGCAATAAGGGTGTGATGGCCAGGAAGTGGGGGACGCATCAATGATGTGCGAGATGACCGTGATGACCGTGATGGGACACGCTTAACAATGCAATTTCCAGAATGCAAATCCCAAAATGTGCTTAGAAGCAAATGTCATAATGTGATGGTTAGGATGGGAACACTATCCCGTGTTTTTTTTCCAATATGCAAACAGTCAAGAAGGCTGTAATCTTTTTATTTCTGTACATTTGACTTGATGTCTTCCCCGTCGAAAGGATCCCCCTCATTCTCCATTTATCCTACAAACCAGTAGAGGCACGAACTTTATATATTCTGTACACCACGTCTCATGCCAACTGTCGCCTTTCTCTCTCTCTCTCCCCAGACCAACCCACTCGAACGCGCAACAATGAAAAGAAAGTCTCCAAAAAAAAAAAAAAAAAAAAAAAAAAAACATACACACACACACACACACACACACACACAAGCAAAAGCACATTTACACAAACGTTTTGAATCCACTAGACTCCACGACTCGACACCACAGGTACATTCGACCCCTCTGGCAAAAAGCTTTGTTCTCCACCATGGAAAAAAGTGTTGGACACCCGTTTGCGATTATTGCCCACAATGAGGACATCTGGGTGTTCGGTGCCGACCAGCTCGCGAATTTGCGAGCGAGGATCGCCTGTTCGGTATTTGACGTAGAGGTCAATGCATTTTTTGGATTGTTGGCCCAGGGCGCGGAGGGCATGGCAGGTGATGCGGTCGGCTTCTTCGTGAGCACGGGATTCAATGGATTTCATCATTTCAGACGCTGCTGCATAGCCGCCTTTTTTCAAGTAATTTTTAGTTTTCCGTGTTAAAAGCTACATTGTGCAGACAAACACATGCTCTCACCTTTAAAGCCCTTTTGTTCCTTGACGACGCGCACCACCACGAGGGTGTCGCCAGGTTGGACCATTTCCTTACACGCCCAGTCCAAGGTTCTCAGCCCCTCTTGGTCTGCCGCGTCCACGGCGACCATGAGTTTGCGGTGGGTGGGAGGCACGTTTTCCAGCTGCTGCTCTTCCTGCTTGTCGCGTTCGGCGGATTGAGCGGGAGTAATAGGGATGGGGATACCTGCCTCGTCTATGGGAGTGCCGGGACGCGAGTGAGCCGAGAGGTTGCGGTTGGCATGGACTGTGAAGGCAAAGTGCTGTGTGTGGGATGAATCAGATGGCGTACTCGTGCTGTCCGTCTCAAACACAAATTTTCCGGTCAAACTAGGACTGGATTCTGCCCAGATACTTGTTGTTGTTGTTGTTGTTGTAGCAGAAGTAGCAGGATCCTTGACCCAGAATCCAGGAAAAAAGGGACTAGGGCGAGAACCAGGTGTCGTGGGAGGAGGCCCTCTGACAGAAGCACCAGGAGTAGAAGGACGTAGTTTAGAAGGCAAGTCTTCACGAGAAGAAGAAGAAGAGAGAGATGAGCGATAGCGACAAGTATCTTGATATGAGCAAGCTCTGCTGTTCATGGAAGGTCTTTTGCGTTGCGATGAAGAAGTGTTTGTAGTAGTTGTAGTAGTAGTAGTAGTAGGCATGACCGTATCAGGCATTTGTATAGAGTAATGTACGAGTAGAGTGCGCAAGAGTAGAGTAGAGTGACAGGGAGAGAGAGAGAAGAGAGAGAGAGAATGAGAAAGAGTAATGTCCTCTAGCAAGTCAAAGAGAGAGAGTAGAAAGTGGCTTGAAATAAGAAGAGACTAAAAGTGACATCATTAAATAATAAATCAAGAAAAAAACGCGTCATGACAAATCAACATGTAGAGTGAAGAGAGAATTCCCCCCTATGATGAATATTAATGTGTGTGTGTGTGTGTGTGGAGAGAGAGAAGAGAGAGAAAGAGAGACTATATATTTAGCATGTCCAAATGCAAATGTGAGAGAGAGAGTGTGTGTGAGTGTTTGTAATTGAATTGGTGAGAGAAACGTGTGTGAATGGGGGTTGTTAAATGTGTGAGTTGTTAAATGTGTGACATTTCTATTTGAATGGGGAGAGACTCTCTTTATATATATCTCTCTCTCTTCTCAACTCATTCATTTCATTCACTCACTCATTCACTCACTCACTCACCCATTTCTATTCTCATCCACTCTCTCTCTCTCTCTCTCTCTCTCTCTCTCTCTCTTTGTCAATAATTATTATGCCAAGAATAGTCACATTTCTTTATTCTCTCTCTCATGACATGTGAAATTCTCACGTGTTTTGCATGCAAACTTGTTGTTATATTTATACTCTCTTCTCTCTCTTCTCTCTCTTTTGTCGTTCTTCCTCCTCCTCATCGTCATCATCATCATCTTTTTCTCTCATCTCTCTCAAAACTCGTATCGTACATTTTCTCACTCTTATACAACAGCCATGGCATCCATGGCATTGGACGTGTCTGGCACTTTCAACAGCCTCATTTCGCGTGCTCGCTCAAGGAGACCTCCTTCTGTCGACTGGAGAGAGCTTGACCAACCGGTTCCTCTTGTCAAGGTGGTTGCTGCTCCCATTGCTCCTGGAAGTACAAGTATCAAATACACGGCTACAGGCATTACGCCAGAGGCAGAACTCGTCTTGTCTCAGCTTCCAGTGCCCATTCACATTGTCGCTTTTACTGGATTTGGGAGGTAATGTTCTCTAGAGTGGCGTTTTTCTTTAATGTACTTGACACCTGCACTTTATAGATCCGGCAAGTCGTATACGGCGACAAAGGTGCGCGCGCACTTGGTCGGCAACGAAGACCACAAATTCGCTTCTGCTCCTGGCAATGTCCCTTGCACTCACGGCATCGACATGATGGTTTTTGAAAACCCTCGCGGTCCGGGAACCGTTGTCTTTCTCGACTGCGAAGGCGGGGCAAATCACAACCAGAGTGCCCTCCCCTTTGTCATTGGTCTCGCCGCCCGTCTCTCCACCCAAATGTACGTTTTCGAGCGAGGCTGCTTCACGACCGGTGGCTTGGACACGGTCATGCAAGTCGTCAACATGGGAAACGCCACCAGTGCCGACGACGCTGTCGACATTACCCGTCAGCTCGTCCTCGTGGAAAACATGTCCATCAATGGAGACATTCCCGACCGTCGTCTCTTGGACGACTTGCTGAGCGAAGAGGACGGAGATGAACAAACAAACCGCGTGCGCCGCCTCGTTCGTCAGCGCTTTGACACAAACTTTGCCAAATTGCCCTTTAATGTGGGTGGCAATACCGCCGTGCACCAGGAAGCCGTGGCGGCCCTCGCAGATACCTTGGCCGACTCGCTCGTTCCGTTTGTTGTCGGCGGTGTTCCCGTCGACGGGCCCGTAGTCGTCCAGCTCATTACCGAACTCTTGACCCAGATTCGTGACGGTGGAAACCGATTCAACATGGTCACGGCTACTGAAGCGCTCGTGGCCAACATGGCCGCCGAAGCTGCCAACACGGTGTGGACGGAATTTATCGACAAGGTCCGCAAACAGGGCAACCACCCGGTTCAAATCAATGGCCGCAAGCACCTCCGCACCATTCTCCGCGAAGTCGAAGGCGCCGCAAATAGCTGCATCAACGAACTCGAAACGTTTACCTCGAAACTCGTCCCGAATGAACCCGCCTCCATTGCCAAACAAACGTGGGACCGCAACTATCGCAACTTTGAAATGGACATTCGGGCCGCCCACCAGCGCAAAGCCGAAGAATTGGCTCGTTATACCCGCTGGGCTGACCGCATTAACCGTCTCGTGAATGAAATTGTGGCTCAAGTCGTGGAAGCTATTCGACAGTTTATCCGCTTTGCCCGCTTTTCGACGAGTTTGATTTTAATGTCCAATTACTACTTTTGGAGGCATTCGTTTAATCTTGTGACGGGTATTGCTCAAGGCGTGATTTCCGGTGGTGCCTAAGAGTTTTATGAGGCGCGCGCGGCCCATTAGCAAAAAGGGATTAGTTTTCTGGGTAATATCATGTACATAGTGGTGGAGTGGAGGGGGGTTTTTGCGAAAAAGTGCTCGTGTGTGTTTTGTCCCTGGTTTTTCTATGGCTGTTGGTCTTGCTTTTTTTTTTTTTTTTTACTAGTATATTTTTTGTCTGTTGTCATGTAGGTTATTAATAAAAAAAGAGGGGAAAACATGATACCTCATCTTCTTTTTTACCTCTGTGCAATGTACCATTGTGCGCTGTACGTTGTTGTGTTTTTGCATGCCGATAAAGAATATGGATGGAGAGGGTCACCATGGTAGAGATCGGGATGGATGTGAGATGGGTGTGAGTTGTCATAACAAGAACAAGAAGAAATCTGCTCTTGTTATTCCAGCCATAATGAAATCGTACACATTCAAAATGCTTGCAACCCAAACCATATCCATACACGTATCTCCTGTTCCGTGTAGACTCATAGCTCCCATTTACTTGTATTGCCATTTAAAAAAATACTGAAATGAATATACCCAACATTACTCTACATCCGCATCACCCTGTTCATCCTTTTGACACTTATCCAAAACCTGTCGAACACCCTTCATCAACCCCAAATAACTCTCACCAGAATACTCGACCTCTTTCAACAATTTCGCCAATTTCTGTTTATCCGCATGTTGCTGTTTATGCGCCTCGAGTTCCACAGTGAGTGAATGATTTTTTTGGAGTAGAGAGTCGTATTTGGATTGGAGGAGTGTGTGTGTGTTTTTTAGGGTTGCCAGGTCGTCAATGAGGATACTAATAAAAACATTGTTGGTGAGAAACTAGTTTTTGGAATATATTGGAAATGAGGGATGCAAAAAAATACCTTTTGTCTTGGTTGAGGGAGACGATGTCGAGGGTTTGGGCGTGTAAACGGTCTTGGAGGGATTGAACACGTTCAGAGAGTGTTGTGCGGGATTCGAGGGTTTTTGAAAGACTTGTTTCCGTTGCTTTAAGCTACCCACAAAAAGACTGAATATAAACATTCCATTTACGATAATGAATAAAAAAATAAGAAACGTATATACCTTTTCGACTAGTTCCCCCTTTTGATTCTCACCCACTTGAATCTTAATTTTCAACATGCCAATCTGATCCCTCAAATCCTCAACCTCTTGTCGCACATTAGCAGTTTCCTTGACCCACTCCATACGACCAGTATGTCCTCGTGCGCGGCGCTCTCGACCAAGTTCATCACGAAGGGATTCGATTTCCATTGTGAGTTCCGTGTTGAGTTTAATGAGGTTTGAACAGTCTGTTTGGAGTTTTAGGCGGAGGGTTTCTGTTTGTTGGTGTTGGGTTTGGGAGGTTAGGAGTTGGGTTTTGAGGGATTGGAGGGTTTCTGGGGGGATTTGAGGGGGTGGGGGTGGTGTTGTCTCTAGTTGGGCCTATGGGTTTAAAACGTTGGGTGAGTTGGTTTGTAAAATACGGAGAAGAGTTTGATTCACCCCCAAAAAACGAGAAAGCACTCGACATTTACAAAATGCTTTTTTGTAAAGTGGTAAACGTTACCTGAAGAAATGCTTTATCACGACTCAATTCCTCTACTTTTTTTTGCAACTTGTCATGAACTTGTACTTGTTCCTCCACCTACCTCACAAACAAAAAACGATCAACATTCACAAAAACAACAGTTAAAAACAAAACCTTTACAAATTCCCTTGACGAGTCCTTACCTGCCCACGCAAACGCTCCACCTCCATTTTAAACCCAACAACCTCCTTAACACCCTCCTCCTTCTCCTCCCTACACCTCTCATAAGAAATCTCCAATCGCCTCATTTCCGCCTTTAGATTCTCATGATCTTGCTTTAATGTATGAATCGTCTTGTATAAGCCGTCTTTTTCGGTATTGTGATTTGTTTGGAGGGTTTGAAGGTCCTGCAAGAGTTGGTCTCGGGTTTGGGTGAGGGATTCGGTCGTTAGGGTTGTTGTGTGGTTTTGTTTTTGGAGGTTTGTGATGGTTTCTTGGAGTTTCTTTTTCTTTGGTGTTAAACCTTTTGTTTTTACAACAATAAACAAAAAGACTTTTTTACCTCTACTTGTCGCTTATACCCCTCCTGTAACTCGACATACTTGTTTTTTAAATCTTTAATGACGGTGTTGAGGGGTGCGGTGGGTACACCTCCATTAAGACATGCCGACGTCGCATCGGTACCCTGAAATGGGAACGAAGTGTCCTCTAAAAACGACATTGATGAATGACTTTTTTTTTTTGCAATAAAGATGATGTACAATTTGGTACCATTCCCAGATTTAGATCGTCCAGATCGTCTTTGGAAGAAAAAAACCCCATTTAAAAAAAAAAAAAAAAAAAAAAAAGATGTCAGTACATGACAAAAACTCAACCCAAACCCAACTACAAAAAAAAAAAAAAACTCACAAATATCTCGTCTCCAATTCCAACAAATAAACCTGCTGCTGCAAATTCTTTATATACTCATTCTCAACCGCCGATCTCTCCTTCTCCCTCTCTGGTTTTTCACGAGGAAGAGTGGAAGGTGATGATCGGGGTCGACGAGTAGGTGATTGAGATTTCCTAACTAAAAAATACCAACAAACGTTTAGCGAGTACCTGGCGGTGCAAGTTGGTTGCTTGGTTATACCTCCGCTGGTAGGAAACCCTTTCCCAAGTGGATACCGGATTTGAAAAGCCGGGTATGTGTACGTAGGTGTCGTCACTGCAAGTTTTTTAGTTTTTCATTATCCTGTTTTGTTGCGATATAAGGATCTACTCACTTTCTTAGTTTCTTGTAGATAAAACCGTTTTTTCCGCAAAAGATGGAACGAGAATGTGGATATTGTTAGTTTTCGTTCATAACAAAGGTCCTCTCCATCATCGGGATACAAGCGCAGAGTAGCGGATCGTACCTGGTCGTCTTTGGAATACCATGTAGAAAGGAATATAAAGTGATTTCTGACAAGTAAAAGTCCGCAACTTGCCAAGTGCAAAAGGATGCCTTAAACGAAATGTGGCCGAGCGGGGACTATGCTGACGTAATCGGATCTATGTGGAAACTCTAATGCCTCGTAGAATATATACATAGTGTGGAGGTGATTGAAAATGGCTCTAGGACCCATTTTTATCCGGATTAATCCGGTTAATCATATCGCATAATCAGCACCCCCTCTATCGCTCAAAACCGTGTGGCATGGATTGTAATGTTTTTTTCTTTTAAACTGCGGTGAGGCGCATGCCGAAGGTCTATAAAAGGGGGACCTGCTCCCTCTTCCCTCTTTCCTCTTTACCCATCCTCGACTCGCAAAGCATCTGCGCAACCCTCATCGCGACTGTCAAGTCCAACCATGAGAATGCAGATGTGTGGTGGTGCCGAGGACCTCGCCCTCCCGATGACTACAACCAACTAGAACCAGCAGCAACCACTCGGAACCAACAAAGCTGTTATTATACTGCCACATTAGTTGAGCTTGGTTGGTATGTACTGATTGCATCATTTCATTCTGTCATTCTGTCGCTGACATGCAGTTTTTAGTCTCCAAGCCTTGTCACTGAAAATCCACCAGCTTGTGACGCTGCCCAGTCGATTTGCTCCTGGATGCAAGAGTCTGGCTTCAATGCCATCAAGAGTTCTGGATCAAGGCCTAGTAGGGACCGCGTGTGGTGGTGGGCAGTTATCCGGTTAGAACCAACCGTTACGTATTGCGTGTATAATTGCCTAGTAGTAGCTTAGCTTTTCCGAGCCAGTTGTCGCTGGTTTATTCCCTGGTGTAGTAGCTAGTGCCAGTTTCTGTCACCTCTACACTAAAAATATATAACAAAAAACACAACTATACAAGGACCTGCCCGTTCCCATATACCACTCACACACCCACATTCCAAAACACGCTTGACAAACCAATCTTACTACTCGCCCACCCAACAAAAAACTCTATGCTCATAAGATTATACAAGGACCGCCTTACCAACCACATCCATCAACACCCGCATATCTTTCGATACATTCCCTTCTCTATCCCGTACATCCAATCGAAGAACTCGGTAGTTATCTACCCATTCCCCCCATCCACAACAAAAGATGCAGATGAGGGCTTGAGTTTGTGTTGCGCGGCCCCAAATGTCCCATCGTTCGTGGATTTGCATTCCAACGTGCTTGATTGCCAATTCTGATCTCGGTATTTCTAACCCCGTCTGACAAAACACGAATCGAGCCTTGTCGGAACGTTTGAGGTACCGTGCCGCCGCAAAACAATACGTCTCAACACCCCCCCGCAACTCAAATGCACACATCCCGCGATTGGGATGCGTAGGCAGTGCACCTCGATTCGAAGGAAAATATGGTGGTGTACCCGTAACCAACATGGCAGGATCTATATGGATCTCGGTACTACGTAAATCCCCATGCACAATCTCAACATTCTTGCACCCGTTAAATAATATTGTTTTCCGCGCAAGTTCCACATGAATGCCTTGTGCTTCTATCCCAATCGCTTTGGGTACACCCAAACTCCACGCCACCATGCCCAAAACGGATCCCAACCCCGTCCCAAGATCCACATACGTATCCACATGCGTGCCTTTCATATGCGTTACGGCGATAGCGGCTGTAAGGACATCATCAGTCGTGTACCGGTGTCCATGGACAAGTTGGTAAATCATCCAATGACCAGAGAGGGATGTGAGCATGTCACCGGGACGGGGAGCCCAGAGTGGGTCATGTGGGTCTCCAAACGTTCGTGGTCCACGCGGAGTCCAACCAGGTGGCGGTCTAAATGGCCGTATAGTAGGTTTACATGTCGTGCGGGGTACGGGGGATATGGTTCCTGTTCCTTGACAAGGCGAGCAATCAAGAGGTGTGGTTTTTTGGTTGGGTTTGCTGGGTTTTTGACCCGTTCCACCGCATTTCCAGCATAGTGTTGTTGTTTGTTGGGTTGGGTCTTGGATGTAGCGATGGGGTATACCTTTGGATGCAAATGTGAGTGGCGTGTCGGGTAGGCATGTCATGGTTTTTCAGACAAGTCAGGAAAAAAAAACCTAACATACAGCGTTGTAGATCTCGGTGAGGTTTGCACTTTCATCTATAAGCCACGCTCATGTGGCGTAGGAGGAGATGACAAGATTCAAAGAACGCGATCAACGAGTTTAAGAAAGCTGTATTTCATCTCTGTTTTTTTTGGTGGGCATTATTAGTTTTTCTTTTTAAAAGAAGGTGGGGTGTACATGTTGAAATATGACAACTGCACGCATTTCAACACCGCCACTTCCACCTACCAATCCCCGACGAACCAATCCCACCTCTCTCACCATCGTCCTCAAACTCGGCACAACATCCATTTGCGATGAACAAACCCATCTCCCCAAACTCTCCACCCTCTCCCTCCTGGTCGAAACCATTGTCCACCTCCGTTCCGCCGGGCACAAAATCGTTGTCGTCTCATCAGGTGCTGTTGGAGTTGGGTTACGCCGTCTAGGTCTTGACCGCCGTCCAAAGCATTTAGCCGTCAAACAAGCCGTCGCGGCCGTTGGACAGGGGCGATTAATGGCATTGTACGATGGTCTCTTTGCGCAATTTGATGTCCCCATTGCACAAGTATTGCTTACTAGGGAGAACCTGGCGGAACGGACCCAATATCTAAACGCCTGTAACACATTCAAAGAACTCTTGTTAATGAATGTTGTCCCCATCGTTAATGAAAATGATACCGTGTCGAATGCAGAGATTCGGTTCGGGGATAATGATACCTTGTCGGCTATTACCGCTGGAATGGTCAATGCCGATTACCTTTTCCTCATGACCGATGTGGATTGTTTATATACGGATAACCCAAAGACGAATCCGGATGCGAGGCCTGTACGTGTTGTAGAGGATGTAGGGGAACTACGAGATAAAGTAACTGTGTCGTCACCTGGCTCTCATCTGGGTACAGGGGGGATGGTGACCAAACTCGTTGCAGCCGATCTTGCAACAGCGGCAGGATGCACAACCATCATCACACTCTCCCACCCCCCTCTCATTCCCACCATTCTCGCCGAAATCCAATCCCATACCCCGAATACCCCATTTTGTCCAACCCACGGAACCCACTTTTTACCCCGCCCCAACGCCATGATGGATCGAAAATGGTGGATCCTCCATGGTCTTAAATCCTTTGGCGCCATTTACCTCGACAAGGGCGCCGTCCGCGCCGTCATGAACAGACACCGATCCTCTTTATTTGCAGCTGGTGTCGCCCGCGTCGAAGGAACATTTAATGCCCAACAATGCGTCCGACTCCTCACCATCATTCACAAAAACGATACAGAAACCGTCATTGAAATCGGAAAGGGCCTTGTCAATTATTCGTTTGCAGAGTGTTTGCGTATCAAGGGCCACAAAAGCTCGGAAATTGAGGGGTTGTTGGGGTACGTTGATTCTGGGTGTGTTGTTCATAGGGATAATTTGGTGATTACGAATCGGGATGTGGATGTTGAGAGTATTGTGTTGGAGGGGGTCTCCAGGCGTGGATCAGAGGAAGATAATAGTCCTGTTGCGAGTGGATAGACAAAAAGTCGTTTACAAAGTTTATGGGAGTGTATAGAACAGACTCGCATTTCTCTACATCTATCTTTTCCAATATTTATTGTATGTTTTCCCACAATAAATTAACAACACACACCATACAATAAATCATCTCCACCCATCCCCCCACAACCTCCTCCCAACCTCCGCAACAACCCCCTCCAAACACCCCCCCTCAAACCTCCACTCTGGATGCTCCCCAACATCACTAAACACATCCCCATCCCCAGCATGTGCAGCAGGAACAAAAACTCGTACCCGAGCCTTGGCTACTAAATCCCCATAAAACCTCCGTAAAGCCCCCCGACAATTCTGCATCCCAATCACATACACGGGTTTCTTGTACCCAAGGCATTCCGATAGTGTCGCAACGTCATCTCCGAATACGGCAAAGTGCGTCGCATGCCGTAAAACGTGGTCGTGTTTTGTTGATGGGAGGAGAGTGATTTGCGAGGCTTTGGACGGTGGGAGGGAGGTGTACCATTTCTGGAGGGTTTGTACGAGTGCTTGTGGTGTCGATTGACAAGTCACAAGAAGAATACGGGGTGGATTCGCATGTCGTAAAAGCCTCTACAAACAAAAAAGAACCATCAATCAATAAACCCAATCCAATCCAAAACATCACAAAGCAACCTTACCTCCAACCTCCTAACAAACCTCGACCCATCCTCAACCCCCCACCCAAACTCCCGTCCCCGAACCCCCGAAACCAAAACCCCCAAAACACACTCTTCGCTCTCCTCACCCTCCAAAACCTCTCCCAAAAGCACATCAACACCAACAACCCTCTCATCCCGCCTCATCCCCAAAACAGGCCACGCATACTTCCACACAACAACAACATTAAATTCCTCAACACTGACAAACGGGAGTCCAATATGGACTGCCGGTGTTTGAGTCGTTTTTTTTAAATGTAGTGATGCGAGGGTTGTTTCGGCGCAGGTACTTAGGATTAGATCTGGGTAGGGTGGAGCAAGTGTATCATGCTTTGGAGAGGTGAGGTAAAAGGGGAGATCGGTGGGTGCGCTGTGGGGACCAAAGGTTTGGGACCGGTAATCGAGGAAATGTTTTTGAAAGACTGGAAAAAGCCATTTGATGCCTACACATGTCTTTTAGAAATTGTTTTGTGTAGTAGATGATGTATATGTGTGTTCTTACTGGAATGTGGAACAATGTGTTTCATTTCAATGGTACATCCTAGCCCTTTTGCTAGTGCTATGGCTTGGCGATCGTTTCCTGGCTTTCCGGCGGTTACAATCCAGGCTCTTCGTTTTGAGGTGTTGCATGATGTTGTTGCTGTTGTTCCTATCGTCTGGGCAAAAGTACTCGCATGTCTCTTCCATCGCACAGGGGACTGGAGGAGAAGGGACAGTCGGGGAGGGACAGGCATCGCACAAGGCGAATGCAGGCAACCGTCGGTGAGGGGCGGATCTGGGTAGGCTGGTGCTATGGCAACAAAGGATGACATACACGCATTGGTGCGCAGCAGGCGATGGGACGGTTGTAACATAACATTCTTGATATTACTATTTAGTGCGGAGCCGATGGGTATTGGCACTAGCACCCGCACCAGGGATTGAACCGGCGACAACCAGTTCGGAAAAGCTAATCTAACTAATCTATGCTACGCTACGGCTGGAACACTCCTCCTGCTGAACACCTCTGGTCTACAGTGCCCATCCAACATTGATGGCACGATCGTTAGCATATTGCAGGTTGACAGTGTATCTCGATTCCAGTAGCGCATCATCCAGGCTTGCTGCAAACAGTTAGGGTTGGTACAACCCAGCAATCCATGGACTTTTTCAACCTTGCCTTCATGTCGCCGCCAAGGTCTTGAATGAGGTCGTTCTTTGAAGCCTTTCTCAACAAACTCAGAGGATGAACAGCGAGGGCAAACAGATGAGGTCTTGTGTTCATCAAGAAGAAAACAATCAATGCGGTTGTAAAGAGGGTGCGCCAACCTTTCGTCTTTGATGAGGTCTGAAATCTTGCAGTTTGACCGGCATCGCTCCAATCTCCCATCACAATGGTAAAGTTTTCACCGTACTTGTTGCGCAAGTTGGATATGAGGTTCGATTCACTCTTCTGACGGTTTATAAATGCATGCCACTTCCACCGCGTGTGGGCAGGATGCGAATAGAAGTACTTGCGACGATCCCAATCAGCGCGGCGAACGAGAAGGTAGCGAGTGAAGTCCATGAGA
Source organism: Spizellomyces punctatus DAOM BR117 (assembly GCF_000182565.1). Lineage (NCBI taxonomy): Eukaryota > Fungi > Chytridiomycota > Chytridiomycetes > Spizellomycetales > Spizellomycetaceae > Spizellomyces > Spizellomyces punctatus. The sequence continues at coordinate 921,906 of NW_015971541.1, read as the reverse complement.
TTCATCGTCTTGTGAGATGGTATTCGTGATTCTATGAGGTCAATTCCCGCTTTTTTCTTCATTGCTTCCCGTCTCTTTGCAAATCGCCGGCTACCTGTCTCCATGGCTCGCTGGTTGGCAGTGTAACGGAACGTCGTACCATTGCTGTCTTGGCAGTAGAGAATATCGCGCTTGTTTGGGTCAATGACAACAATGTTTTCTGCTGCCCGACAAGCAGGTAAGTTTTTCTCCACGTATTGCACTTTAACCTCTGCCTCCATCATGTTTGCTGACTTTTTCCCACCACTGCGCTTTCCATACTTGTCAGCTTCTGGGTGCTTTAGGTATACAGACACCGAGGTTCCGTCCGTCGTGATCGAGCCTTCAAAATGCATACCACAGCGAGACCGAAAAGCTTTGGTACGTAGATTACAGACGCGCAACCATAAATCGACCTTCTCTACGGCTTCTGCTTCTCGCTGCGTGATGCAAAGGATATGCTGGTACAGGATTTTAGAGTCGATGCGAATGTTGCTTTGGATGAGCGAGCGGCGCAGAGGTATCGCACTGAACCGTCGAAATCCATGCTTTTCATATAGGCTTGACAACCGACAGTATGCAGGAAAGAAGGACATTGCGTCAATGGCAATGAGGTAGGCAAGCGGCTTGTCTTGATCAGGAAATGGCAGGTTAAGTGTCCAGATCTCTTCTAGAAGCTCACTCTCTTCAGCGGTCAAGTCATCCAGCGACTCGGGCACGATATCAAAAAGAAAAACTGACTTTAAATAGCGTAGCCGAGTAAAGAAAGCTTTTCGCGCATCGCTTTTCGGTGGCAGTTGCCCTTTCCGTCCCTTCACGTCAAGCCGCAGATTGATATATCGGAGCAGCATCGTCATGCAATGCTCTTGAATGTTGACTTTCAGGTTCGTCATCATACTCGCTGTCAGGTAATTGACTGATTGCTGCTCGCCTCGTAGATTTGGATGAACGAAGCCGACGATTTGGCAGTACCGTTGAACATATGGCAGCAAACAATCCCGCCATGCCTTCTTTGCTTCCTTTCTTGGATGCCAAGCCTCCCCCTTGTTGAGAAGATAGAGAATCGCTTCGATGGTCTCCTCGTTCACGGTGAAGGATGGTGCAGATAGGATGTAGAATTTCAGCGCGTGGGAAGCGTGGTCGGCGAGTTGATGGATGATGGCGATGTAATCTAGAAGCCGTTGGTGGTAGTTTGGCAGGAAAGCTTTTGCAAAGGAAGTCTTGTTACAGGTATGTAAGCAAGTAGGTTTTTCAAGCTTTTGCTTTTTCTTTGGCGGCATGATGATATCTGTATCTGTCGAAAAAGATGAAAGCCTGGGAAAATGGGCGACGACAACTTACATAGGATTTTTGGATCAAACAAACCATAGTTCATGAGTCTAAATCGAGTAAAATTATGATTAAATTGGTTGGAATCTATGTACTAGTGCCAATACCCATCGGCTCCGCACTATATTTCACATTTCTTCAGATACAGGGCTTTTAACACCTAAGTACACGACCTTATATGGTCCCCACATTCACCACTTTAGGGCGCACGCCCAAGTTCAATAATTTGTTGCTTGTGCCAAAGCTCACTTACACCAACGCAACAGCTCCACCAACAACACCCATCACGGCAATCCCCCACTGAACACCCAATCCCGCAGCGGCTCCCTTGGCCTGCGTCCCAGCTGTCGGGGCAGGCGTAGCAGAAGGGGTAGCACTCGCAGAGGGCAATCCCCCACTCAACGTAGGGAAGGGAACATTGCTCGCACTGACCCGCGAGACCGTACTAGAGCTGGCAGGTTGACACGCACCACAAAATTGCGCAACAGACTGACCAATCGAAGGTGCTGAGGCCGATTGCGGGCAGTAATTCGCAATACTGTACATAACTCTCAATCAGCTACGGTATCACCAACTCAACAACCAAACAATACTCACCATCCTTGGATCCCGGTAAATCCTTTACACAAACAGCAGTAATACGCCGCCTGATTGGCTTGCACGGATGCACATGCCTGTTCGACCGAACTTCCTGCTGGAGCAGGTTGGCCATTCCCATCTGTAAGCGAATTCGACGCGCATTGATTGAATGTTGTTTGAAGGGATGGACCACAATCCGTTGCGAATTGGGCGAGGGTCGTGGGAAGGAGGATGAGGAGGGGGAGGAGGTACTTCATGGTGCTCAAAAAACAAAGATGATGAGATGAAGGAAACCACTGTGGGGCGATTTTATAGCCCGTGTCATTTTTCATTTGCTTTTTTCGGACAAGAGAAGCACGTGATTTGCGCAGCTGAGGTGGGCGCCACGAATGGAGGCAAGCGGAAAGTCGCGGCCACGAAACGGCTTTTGTGGAGAGAGAGAAGGTAAGGGTGACGTAGGGAGAGAGTTGTGTGTTTTGGATAACGTTTGTTTGCGTGCGTGAAGTTGAAGGTTTTGATGTTTGGAGTTTATTTGCAGGTCAGATATGCATGGGCCATAGCCTAGTGATTTTCATGTGCGATGGAGGACACGACTATTCATTCACAAGAGCTATTCATACAAGTATAGGATGGGTGTCGCTGTCTGAGACCTTTGGCGGGACAGTACTAATAAAGTGCGGATTGCATGATCGGTCACTAATAGGGGTTGACTGAATCTATCGAGGAAATGTAAACGTTTCTTGGCTCATTGCCGAATGTCACTTGCAAGATGTTCAATACATTCATGTGAGATATCAAGCAGCATAGATATTCTATGAGACTGATGCCTCCGCTTGCGTTCCTCCATGTGGCCATATTGTTTGCAAGAAACACTTTCACACTTGCCTGTGTTTATCCCATTCCATCCAATGCCAATCAGTTCGAATCAACTGTATTTCTTTTTGGATTACTCATCTGGCATACCACTTTGCATTGCTTCCGCTTGCTTTTACGATTCCATTACCTACTGTTGAGATTTCACTATGCCTCTACCAACAAGCAAGAAAAAGGCAGGCCTAGGAAAGGCGCTTATGCGCACTCGCTTCAATGCAAATACCAAAATGAATCCGGATGGGTCTATTAGGGTAAGCAAGCTTCTGACGTTAAAACGAAAGAGTGCGAGTTTTTTTTGACCTTGTGTATTTTGTGGTCTCAGCACACCACAGAAGTGGACGAGTCTACTTCCAACTGGACGAAAATGCAATCCATCACCCAAGAGAACGACCTTGAGGCCTTCCTCAATACTGCCCAGCTCGCCGGCACAGAATTCACAGCGGAGAAACTCAACATCACGGTTGTATCCAACGTCTATCAAAACCCTTTCCTCCTCACTCCCGAAAAGGAAAAAGAAACTCTTCAACAGCACCAGGAGCATAAACACTTGTTGACCGTTCCGAGACGACCAGAGTGGGACACAACGACGACACCTGAGGAACTCAAGCGACGAGAAAATGATTCGTTTCTGGATTGGAGGCGAGGACTGGCAACATTGGAGGAAGAAAAGGGCCTGATCATGACTCCTTACGAAAGAAACTTGGAAGTTTGGAGACAATTGTGGAGAGTGATTGAGCGATCCGATTTGGTGGTGCAGATTGTGGATTCCCGAAATCCACTGCTGTTTCGTTCGACCGATGTGGAACGATACGTCAAGGAAGTGGACCCCCGAAAAAAGAATTTGTTGCTGGTGAATAAGGCGGATATGTTGACGGTCGAGCAGAGACTGCAGTGGGCGGATTACTTTGAGCGTGAGGGTATTCGGTACATGTTCTTTTCTGCTGCTTTGGCAAAAGAGAAACTAGAGGCCGAAGAAGAAGAGCGTAAAGCAGAAGAGGCCTTGGCGCAGCTGCAAGTGGATCGGGAGGATGACGAGGACGATGAGGAGGAGGACGACATTGAGGACGGAAGTGTACCTGATGTCGATCAACCCCGGAAAGAATCGGAACGACGACCCTCCTTTACAGGATTGATACAGGTCGATGAGGAAGCCGAAGTTCCAGAGCGTGCGCGGATTATTGGTGCCGATGAACTCATCGAGCTCTTTGAAACGGAATGTCCCGAGCCGCTCCGCAAGGTGGAATCTGGTGGACAAAAAACCACCATTGGTTTTGTTGGTTATCCCAACGTCGGAAAGTCCTCTACCCTGAACGCCTTAGTGGGCGCCAAACGTGTCACTGTCTCCTCCACACCTGGCAAGACCAAGCATTTTCAGACAATTCATCTTTCTGAAAGCATGATCCTCTGTGATTGTCCCGGTCTTGTATTCCCCTCGTTTGCAACCACCAAAGCCGATCTAGTGGTCAACGGCATTCTGCCCATTGACCAACTCCGTGAATTCACAGGCCCCAGCTCACTGGTTGCACAACGCGTCCCCAAATGGGTCCTTGAAAACGTCTACGGAATCAAAATTCGCACACGCAATGCAGAAGGCGTCGATGAAGATCGACAGCCAACAGGAACGGAGCTTCTTGTTGCTTACGCCGTAGCAAGAGGTTTTACAAAAAGCAGTCAAGGAAATCCCGACGAAGCCCGTGCAGCCCGTTACATTCTCAAAGATTATGTCAACGGAAAAATCCTCTACGCCCACCCACCACCCAACATCAACCCCGACACCTTCAATGCACCCATGTACAAAAACAAGCGCTTTGCAAAGCGCAAACCCGAATCCACACCACCATCTGACGCCAAGGGCAAGTCACCAGCAACCTCACTTAGCACTCCAAACTCTTCACTACTGGACGCTGCTTTTTTTGCACCCCAAAAACAAACCGTACGAGCAGGTTCAATGGGAAAATACGCTTCCGCCGATTTCAATCGGGTCAAGGTGTACCCTCATCAAGGAGCCGAACCCCAAGTCATGGGTAAAGCGAAAAAAATGCATGATAAAAAGAATAAGAGGAGAGGGAAGCAGAGGACGGATTGGACTGCTATAGAGTGAAATTGTGTCGTGTTTATGTGAATTACTGGCGTTGATAGGTAATAGATTTGTTTGGTTGGGATATAGTTGTCTTTTGAAATCCTTTGTGAGCTTGTGACGGCCAGCACTGGAGTGGATGGGATTGTTACTTATTGCGTGGCTTTACACCGGTCTCAGTACCAAACCAACTATTTTGATTCCCAGACTTGCGCTTTTTAGATCCAAATTATTTCAGTTCCTTTGCCCAGGCACGATCTGATTTGCCCTGCTTAGGAATCTCTTTTGGCACCAGTCTAAATGTGCTATGAGTGCCCCCAACGATCAATAGGCGATTGTACTGAAGGCAATGCAGCAATCATCGGCATCGACTAGTTAATCCGTAAGCAAAATCATAGTTGCGGGAGATCATATGCGGACAACGTAGAGATTTCAAAAAGCATGTGAAAGGGATTCCGTGCGGAAAATACTAGTCGCTGTATTTTAGGAGATCTAGACATGAGCTTGTCTATATATGCTATATACATCCTTTCCTAACTATTGCGACTCTAGTATGATGACCGGGGATCTTTCAAAATATCTCTAACCTCCGTCGGTGACTGGTACAACCGGACATGCCAAAGGCATCGGAAGCAAGATCCCCCTTGCATCGCTAACAGATGGAGGGGAGATCATCAGCTCCCCAGCAAACACAAAACCAAACCAAAGTACACTTGGACACACATACCTCATCTGACGCAGCTCTTCCAAAGAAATCCAACCAGCCTGTCCATAAAACAGCCGCCAAAGCTGCTCTTCATACGGACCATACAAAATCTGCTTAATGGGTGGCATCTGGAAAGGGGGTAAGAGTATATTTGGATGCATTAGGTTATCCATGTACGTCTTGTATGTGTACTTTGGCTGCTGATGCAGGGGTGGTGGACGTGATGAAGGAAGATGCTGCGGTCTTCTTATACCCCACGTTTGGAACGGCATACGGAAAATGGGTGGGGCACTAATGGATGAATCAATCGGAAGGGTGGTATTAGGTTCCAGAAGCTGTTTGGCCAACTGGAGTTCCTTGGCTTGAGCTAGTAGTGCGGCAATCTCGGCTTCTTCCTCTTCTTCCGTGATGGCCGTTACGGGCCGATTTTTGAAAACTGTGCTGCGTTGGCTCTCATCTCCTAGGACTAATGGAGGGAGAATAAGAGGAGTGGAAAGCTTTTGTGAAGTCTGGTCTGATCCTGCCGCATCTGATGCATGTGCCTTTTCTTTGCGGGGTTTGGTTGGTTTGACTGTCTTGCCGTCCTGCCCTCCCTCTTTTGCTGGTTTTTTATGGCCACTCTCGGATTTGATTGCTCCAGCTCTTTTATCAGATTTGGTCTGTTCTCCTCCTTTCGAGCCCCGTCTTTTTTGACTAGAATCCTGGCCCATCTTCTGCTTGGATTTATCAGAAGAAGACTGGTCTCCTCCTCCCCTGTCAGCCGACTTTCTCCTATTAGCCTTGAGCCATTCGGTTTTCTCGGTCGACTCCGTGGATGCTTGGCTAGGTCGTGCGGTCTCGGTCGTACCCACAAACTCATACGTCGCCCCCGACAATAAAGCAATCAATTGCCTAGCTCTTTCCTGGTCTACGGTAGCTACTTTTCCACTCTTGATTTCGGATGGTTTTGATGTCTTGCTTTCAATGGTTTCCTTTGTTTTCTTTACCAGATCTGCACGTACTCTTTTTCCTCGCACTGGAACCCCACGCCTCCTGATCGGTCTCTTTTGCTTATCGCCTTCAGCGGCTGGGGCGCTGGCGTCATGCATAATACTTGGTGTGTACGTTGGAACGGGCTTTGCTCTCTCGGAGATGAACTTGTTCCACCCACCACCAACATCTTTGTTATCCGCCGGCCGAATACTGGCACGGCGTGTTGCGCTGCCTGGTAAAGACGTGGGGAACTCTGAAGCACGTCGAGTATCTCGACGACTTCTCGCTGCCGCGATGGAGGCCTTGCGTGAAACCGATGCCGCCGTACAAGCAGATTCCGCCATCTCTCTATCTGATCCCATCAAAGAGCATCGTCGTACGCTTCTTGGTCGTGCACCAGTTGGCCGCTCTGGTGACTTTTCGCTATTCGATATACGTCTATTAACAACTCTCTTTCCACCACTTCCATCTCGACTTGTCGAACGTTGGCTCATTTCGTTACCCAGTGCGGCACCTGGACTAGCTACACCTCTGCGACGGTTACCAGAGCCAGTAGATGCCGTATCAGCCAAAGTTAAAGCCCTGGATTTGCGATCCGCAAAACCGCGATTGCCCGGCTCCTTCCTTACAAACCCACCTACTACCCTCTGCCCACCAGATCTCATCCGTCGAGGGGCCCCACGAAGGCCAGTCGTTGCTGGCAGTACACCACGCTGGCTTTCTCGTTGCACCCTTGACATTGCTTGTTCACCCACTTTGTGTTCTGCGTCGCGGCGAGGGGACATCGTACGAAGATTTGGTCTTCCTGGGCGTTGAACCGCTTGGGAACGGACCCCGGAACCGGATGATCGAGGATCTTGAATGGAGGTGTGGGCATCTACATCGCGGGGATTTGCAGAGGTCTGAAGAGAATGTTGTGCAAGCGATTGCCCCATACGATCTTGTCTTATCCTGTTATAGTTTTTGTGGGGCTGTGCGAGGGACCCATCGGTGAGTTCCTGGTCGTTACCCCTGTCTGGTGCGCGGCGTTGTCGGTTTAGTTGTTTAACTGTTCCAACATTCCCTTGTCCAATTTTTCCTGTGTTTGGTTGTAGTCGAGAACCTCTACCACGAGATACACCATTTTGGAGCATGTCGAGAACTAGTGACCTCGATCTGGCCTACCAAAGTTCCGATTAGATTTGGCCTCGCGAGTTGCAGTTAAGCATCAACAGTGAATGTCAAAGGTAATCCCTTTATCATATCATGGAACGATCATACAAGTCATGCTTAGAACATTGGATTTTAAAGAGGTGAATAAGCGCTATTTTGGGGCACCAAGTGACCCTAACCAACTCCTTCCCGAACCCTGGGCTTACAGCATCCAACCTCGTGACTAAGCCACCATGGTACACATCGACACCCCTTCAATAGGTACACAATATAAACTACATACACTACACTAACTAAACTAAATATTTTACATGTTCTCATTTGCAAATAATTCTGCTCACGCTACATTTACTTGGATGAGGGCCCCGGCGATGTCGAAACCGAGCGAGGCTCTAGTTCCAAAGATCGCTGATACGATTGCTACAAAAATAATTGAGTTAGACTTTATGCGATATTACACAACGTTACCCCAGTCAGTAAACGAACCCTCTTTTTTATTAACAGTTTGGTCAAAGTCAACCGGCTGCAATACCGACATTTCTGGTCCCTTGATCCGTCCTGCAGGTAAAAGTATAAGTCAACCCATGTCTACTATATTCAGTCTGGTATAAATGCCCATCCCTGGCCTGAAAGTTCTGAACCATTAGAACCCC